>NC_081533.1:21988441-22333441 GCF_030273125.1 Centropristis striata
ACATAATATAGCCGTTTGTGCACATGGTTTCAAGATGGATTTTTCCCAGCAGGCATTCGACAGGAAAAGCACAGGTTTAATAGATAAGATTAAGATTCCTTCTTGGCTTAATGGGAGACCATGGGCGGAGCCATCGTTAACTAAATTTGTTTCACCTGTGTTTTTCCTGCTATGACAAATCAAAATGTCTGAAACAAGGAGAATGATTGAAACTACATGTTATTAGATTAGATCACAATAAAAACAGGTGGGGCTGGAAAATATTTGCCAAAGGAAACATCCAACATCAAGTGACAAAGTAAATACCTCAAAAAAGGAGATCATTACAGTGAGAGAAAATAGATTAAGTGGTAAAACAATATAACCGCAGTACAAGAATAGAAGGAATAGAAATAGTGGAAATATGTCTAGCAAGCAACAGGCCATACAGGAAATACATGAAACACACCTTGTTATTAAATCCAGTTGTTCTATTCCAACATGTTAAGTAGTCAAGTAAATAGAAAAAGTTATGACAAAACATCTCCTTTAATCAATTAAGTGTCATCTTAAATGGACTGCTACTGTTTAAGTAACAATTAAAATAAAAAGGCATAGGCAATGCAAAACTTTTGCTACTTCTGAATCAAGAATATACCAGAAAAATGAATAGTTATTTTTATCAACGGTAATTACTTAACACTACAAAACATCTTCCATTGATCAGAAATTGGATTATTTTGTCATCACTTTTGCTGACAACCGGTATGTTAGTTGTGTTTTCTCTAGTAGTGATATAGAAAGCATCCATCTACTGATCTAAATATGAAATAAGATCTAGTTCTGCTCAGGTGCCAAGATGGACTACCAAGGACTTACTGTGCTCGTTTCCGGTACTCCTGAAGGAAACGGTCCTGATCCACTGCAGCTTTCAGAAACCTGCTATGGATCAAGTTGAGCCTCTTCACTGCCATGTCCAGGGAAGAAGCCGGCATCGCTGCAGCCGCAGGAACCCAGCTATCATCTGACAATGACAATATTCAGGATTATTTAATAATGTTTTGTGTGCCAATTCCATGTGGTATTAAATTAAACACAGAAAAACAACACATGGCCATGGTTGTGTCAGTCTACACTTTCAGACTCAAGTCTGATTGTGAATACAAACTCATGCTGGCATTTAAAAAAAAAAGATAATATTTGAACTAGAACCTACCTGTGGTGAATGTCTTCATTTCCTGCAGCATGACATGATTGGCCAAATGAAGCATCAAGTTGGTAAACTTTGGGCCTCCAGGAGAGAGGAACAAAGACGCTACCACTTTGGATCCTGCATTAGCAGTTTCATCCTACAGATGAAGAACAGATGGTTGTCATAAAATAAAGTAATGTACCAAACAACGGAAGAGGAAATTATTTAAAAAATATTTTCTTTATATTTTAGACATCTGATCATGGGTGTGAAAAACCTAATTTGCATATGGTTGAACATTTTTTACTTTATGCAAACTTCAGCTGGATGCGATATGCTGAAAACTGATAGAAAAAGTGAGTTAGTGGAAACTAGACCAGAGACAGGACATTTCATATTTCGATTTATGCCCCTTTTATGTTGTTCAAAAGCTGCACACAAACCTTTATGGTAAGTATGTAAGGAGAAGATGAGAGAGGAGGAAATGAAAGCCATAAGGAAGAGTGCCACAAAAGAAAGCGTGGACATTATTTCCCCATTTGTGGCTATAAAGTCTGTGAAAATTCACTACCTGGGCAGATGAATAAGATGAAAATAGCAAAAACTCTTACCATTATTTCTCGCAGCCAAGCGCAGGTAACTTTACGGAACTCTGCATCTGCTTTGTGGCTCAAAACAGGCCAGCAGTGCCTAAAAAGAAATATGTATTTTGTTATTTATTTTAACAATGAATTCTATGTCGCTATATGAAATGGAAATAGTTGATCATGCCTTACGTTACCTGTACACCTCATTAAATCTTGTCGGGTTGAGTCTCTCCAACAGGAAATTGATTACTATGTAGAAGGCATCCTTGTTTGGTTTGTCGAACATATTGCTATTGGCAAAAAACAAAAGCAAACAGGAAGACAGGCTTAAACTGTGAATGGTAGCTAATAAAGCTAACTTCAAGTGACAGCCGAATTTGAAAAGTCGTAATCAACGCTTCACATTACAAAAACTTAGATATGCCTTAATAAGTAAGCTAACAATACAGTTAATGTATCAACAATAAAAGCAGTAATAAATGTGATAGAGAAATTGGTACTTATGCACACATGTTTTACGAGTGTTTTGGAATACGGACGTGAAGAAAGAGCTGGACAATCTGATTGGGCATAACTTGGACTTATCACCTCCTCAGTGTGTTTTAGCAGCCAAGGTGCCAAGCGCAAGGAACAATCACAACGCAAAACAGAATACTCATACATCAGAATACTCTTGTATATGGCAAGAAAGACTATTATCAAGTTCTGGATTCATAAGGACATTCCTATACTGGATGATTGGTACAAGGAGGTAATGAGCATAGTTCCTCTGGAAAAACTGACTTATACTCTTCATAATGACGTGGGAGCTATCACAAGGGTATGGCAACCAGTTTTAGATATTGAACCCCTCTGGACTGAGCTTCAATGTTCCTCAATAAATGATGTACATGGATGACTCTGACATATCTTAGAATTACGGTGTCAATCTGGTGGTGTGTTTATGTTTTTGTTTATGTATGTCTATATAGTATGCAAGCTGTGTGACCTGTTTTTTTGTGTTTGTTTAGGTTTTGTTCTGCAGAAGTTATATCGTCACACTGTTAAAATAATCGCCCAAATTATTTTTTGTCAAAATTTATTATGCCAATGTCAAAATAAAATGTGACTTAGGCAATTTTTTGAACATGCCTTTGTGACTTAAGCAAGATATGGTAGCACTTTATTTTGAAGGTGTCTACATAAGAGTGACATGAGTGTGTCATAAACATGACATGGGATGTGTCATGAACATTAATGACACTTTGAAGTAACATTAATGCTCATGATACTTGTCATGTCATGTTTCTGACAGGCTTGTGTGACTCTTATGTAGACACTTTCAAAATAAAGTGTTACCATATCTTGCTTAAGTCACAAAGGCATGTTCAAAAAATTGCCTTAGTCGTTTATTTCTCTTAAGTTACATAATTTACACACAGTGTTATTACTATGCCAATAGCCATCCTTTGTTACATCCTTTTTGAGTGAAATGATCAATAAATGTCATGTCACACTTTTGGTGAAGTTTTTTGTGTTTCCTGCAAAACTTGAAAAAAATGAGTTAGGCGATTATTTTAACAGGGTGACGAATTGTTAATGTATCAACAATAAAAGCAGACTCACGGTCCCAGGTTGATGTGTTTAGCGCTAGCGTTGGTTTTGCCGGCGATGAACGACACTGCAGCGTCTGGTTGAAGACCGAGCCCAAGGAGAGCAAACCACAGATATTTCCCATTCTTTTTCTGCAACCATGCCGGGTTCGCCATTACTCGGAGGTGGTGGAAGAAGCAGTGTGAGTGTCCGGTGGAGACTGGTCAGAAAGCCAGCCTAGCTAACAGCTAGCCAGCTAGCAGGACCCAGCCTCTAAGTTCACCGTTTGCTAACTTTTGGTAGCTTTCCAATAGTTTCGAGTTTGCCAACATACATTTAACAAACTGTAACCAAATCAAGGCACTGTCGAGGAACGAGTACATGTGTTATAAGAGTAGGTCCAGATAGGTTACGGTGCTATTCACATCTATAGAGCTAAATTTCTCAAAATATTTAGTCAGGAACAGGAAAACGCAGCCACAAAACAACGAACCGCCAATTTTCCAATAGTCACCCGGATGTTGTTAAATACTTCCGGTGAACGAATGCGCTTACAAATTGCGTTTAATTCATTTATATACAGTCTATGGTTTAATTGTACCATTAACTATAACTAGGTTAGCTATATTTGATTTGTTCTATATATTTTATGCCATAAAAGATAAATATGACTATAGTTTTATGGAAGTACCTCGTTTCAATCAACCTTGTGTAGATACGGTATACAAAGATCATTTTATTCTACAATTTCATTTAGCAGCCGCTTTTATCCAAAGTGACGTACATTTGAGAGTTAATACAACACAAGCAAAGATCAAGGAAAAAGACAACAGATGAGTATGTTCCACAGGTTGTTGGACAAGGCGAACTGGTTCTGCAGTATCAGTAGAGAACACTACAGGCCTCAGTCTAGTTTTTTAAACAATTGGAAGACAACCTTCACCAAGCTTCAAATAAAAGTTGTACTCTAAAGATTACCAACTGTCAATTAATTCACTCCTCTAAGTAGCCATCATATATGTCAAGACATTCAGCAATCACAATATTCACATCCTTTACCAGAATTTATTTTTTTCTTTGCTATTTTAAATTTGCATTTCACCATAACATTTTTATTGAGGTATTATTTCCCATGTCAGTGTTACATGGCAGTTGGAAATAGAATAACATTTTTCAGTTGGAAATAGAATAACATAATTAAGGGCTAGACATACATATATTTAACTTTACACAGTGTATTTTTAGCCCTTTTCATATTCATTCACCCCATATTTACCCAACAATTTGGTCAAGGGGTTTGGAAAGGTGGTGCAGTAAAAAAAAACACAGGCTGAGCATACACGAGGATTTAATTTGTCCTTTTTTTATTGCAGAACATACAAGTATTTAAGTCTCCACCACAACTGATTAAGCAGAACAGAGTGATAGTAAGAAACAAGTGCTCTTTTATCTAATCATTCACATCATTGTAGTTCTTTTAAAACCAGCTGGCAGCACTCGGCCACCTTAGATGGATCAGACACTGATGAGTACTTAGAAATCTGAGAGTTGACCCCCAGGGAGCGAGCCAGGTCCTGGGCTGTCTGGTCTGAGGCCACAGTGGTTCCCAAGGCCACCAGCAGCCTAAACACAGCCTCCTTATCTTGTACCGTCTCCAGAGCTCGACTGGCCACCGACAGGCACTGGGCCTTGGCCTCGAGGTCGGGTTGGCTGTGCAGGCAGCCAGCGTAGTTAAGCACCAGAGTGGCCAGAGCAATGTGGATGTTCTTGTTGCAGACATTGGCCAGGTCGGCAGCACGTGATAGCACCGTTTCACGCTGGGCCATGAGGAGGGCTCGGCCGTGCCTGCCACCAAAGCAGTTACACAGAGTCCGCAGCGCCAGCATCTGATTGGCGGGACGCCCCTCAGGCCTCATCAGGCTCAGCAGGTGGTTGCACAGCTGGACTCCCTCTGCCTCTCCACAGAGGGTCTCGTTAACCTGTGGGTGGCGCACTGCCAGCCTCATAATGTCCAGGACTGGAAACACGATGTCTGACACACAGAGGAAAGTAAATAAGTTTGGTTACTGAACAGAATAATCATGTTCATTTCTCTGTTTTTGATAATTACCATAAAATCAATCGACAATTATGAGATTAAAAAATAAAAGTATAAATTGGGTTGGAATGAGGTTGCACCTTCAGGCCAGTGAGAGGCCTTCCACAGCAGGTTGATCTCTTGGATGGTTGGTGGTGACTGGGAGGAGCTGGGCTCACAGACAGACACCAGCAACCTCTCAAGGCTTTCCAGAATTTCTTCGGAAAGCTTGTGTTCCTGAGGGGCACCTCCATTCAGCTCCTTTAATTTGGCTGGTGAGGAAAGAAAAAAATAGTTGACCTTGACACAGTAAGGAAGCCTCAGTGACCTATCCGAAAAGGCGTTTTGGAGCATATCTTTATAACAAGAAACTAATTTAGAATGTTACTTTTGAAGCCATTTTCTTGAAAACATGAAAATTTCATGACGAACTAAGCAACATAAAGGCAAAACTTAGCTTAACATACTGCTACACCAGATATTTTGTAGATTAATTGTTTGGTCTGATAATTTCAGAAAATAGTGGAAAATGTCCATCTTAGTTTCTCAAAGTCCATAGTGATGTCTTTAAATGTGTTGTTTTGTCAGTCCAAAACCCAAAGATACTCAGTTTAATATGATATGAAACTGATAAAAGCAGGAAATCCCCATATTTGAGAGGCTGGAAGCAGCATTTCTTGTCATCTTGGCATTAAAACATACTTGATTGATAAGTTGACTACTCATTACAGCTCTAAATGTGCTCTAAATTGTCCTTGATTGGAAGAAAAATATGTGTTCACATAGGATCCCCATTACTCTAAGCTGGAAGAGAGTAAAAGGTTTTCAGGGCCTTCAGTCGCAGCTTAAATATCTCAAATTCTATAAATAAAGTCTTTGGAAATGTGTGTCATTCACAACTGACACACAGACTGTATCATCGAGCCCAAGCTTGAAATGCTCACCAATGATCTGCAAGAAATTGGCTTGCTCAAAGGTCACACCATCAGTCTTGGGAAAGTAGATGTTGGTTGCTGTCTGTCTGAGGGCTGCTGAGGAGTAGGCACCTCCCCCTGAAGAGAAGGGAAAAGTGTGAAATGAGTCCAATGAGTGAAAACCTCAACAGCAAAAGGATTCAAAATAGAAGAAATGTGTACATCGGTCTACGTCTGCTCAGCTGTCACAAATTAACCCCCGGTCATCCCTTAATTTCAGTAAATAACTCACCTGTGAAGGGATCTGCCACACCTACAGGAGCACTTTGGTTTGGACCTGACCCTGGGATGTAACGACCGGAGCCTGTGGGGGAGAAAAAACGTGAAAAGAAGATCTCTGGTGATGTTTCGATTGTGAAACATCTTTGAGTAAACATACTGTACCTGTGAACGGATCAGCTCCAGCACCTGGCCCATCATCAGAAGCCCCGGGGATATAACGAGCTCCTCCTGTAGGATAAAGAGACAAAACATCTTTAGGACTATATAAATTTACTCTAATAACCTTTATTGAAAATATACAGACGTACAGTGTATAAGCACAAGACAATGACTGTTTTTAAAAACAAGTATGTCTCTTTTGGCCTCACCAGTGAATGGGTCACCACCAGCGGGCATGGCTGGTCCCACTACATGTCCTTTGGTGTTCTCTATTATAAAATTGGCAACCTGGTCGAGGAACATGGGGCTGAGGTCATTCTTCTGCAAAAAGTTGTGCGCTGTCAGCCAGGGGTCCTCTGACACGTTGTAAGGCAGCTTCATGGACGGCCCTCCTTCATTCACGTCAATGGTGAAGACGTAATCGTATTCCTGAGGGGAGAACGGGAGTCATTCATGACTGTTCTCATATGTGCATGCAGAGTTTGCCTTCTCAACAAGCTTACAGTCTTACCTTTCCTTCATACATCACGCTCTTGGAGGTCTTTTGGTTTGAGCCTCCAACCACATCTCCGATTTTCATCCAGCGCCCATCGCTGACACTCCACTGATATGCCTCCACCTTCTGTCCTTCTTTAATAAGACGCGTCTGTCCGTCACGATTTCCTGGATTAAAAAGGCAAACCAATCATCAGACTGAATTTTGCAATCTTGGGTGTTTAAGGTACAAACCAGAAACACCAGATACAGGGATTATATATGATTTAAAAAAAACTTCAGTTCATTTTTATACCAGGCTCATTAAGGTGTTCCCTTCCAGGAAGGTCCTCCATTTTGATGTCTCCAAGGTCGCCTGTCTTGGGGTCAATGGTGGCTTTGGAGAGTTCATCTTCAAAAGCCTGCAGGTCTTCTGCACTGGCCATGCGGTCCTCAGCTTCCGTAAATATGCGGATAATGCCATCACTGTGGGCAGAGAAGCAGCATCTGGGTTAACTACAAATCTGAAATTCGTCAAGTCAAGTCAAGTCAAAGATTATTTATAGAGCACATTTAAAAACAACCTCAGTTGACCAAAGTGCTGTACAGTTATTAAAATACAATAAAAATCATACACAAATATAGTTATAAATAAAAACAATGAAAATAATAAAATACTAAAAACAGTAAAAAAATAAAATAGTAATTAAAACTCAATCAAAAAAACAGAGTTAGAGATAAAAAATAAAATAAAAGAGTAAATGATGTGTGAATGCAGGAGTGATGTCAGAAATCAAAGCAGTGAAAGCAGCAAACAGTTGTAGAGAAAGGTGTTTAAATATTTGTGGTATGACATGATCAAGGAAATTATATACCGACTGCACATTAGCATGCCAAATGCAGTTCTTACCTGGCCCCAATGGCTATATCCCCATTAGGTAGAATACAGCAGCACCAGACAGACTGGGCAGGCAGGCGGATGGTCTGAGAGCACTCTCCCTCCTTCCATATCCTTAAAGTCCTGTCCTCTCCTGTGCTTACAAAATCTGAAAAAAAAAGCATTAGTATGAGGTCAGGGTGAGCCAGCTATCATCTTACACACACACACACACACACACTACAAGTCTCCAATTGAGATCTTGCATATGCATTTAAATATAAATATAAATGAACAGACCTTGGCTATTGGGGAAGACCGCTATGCTGTAGATGTAGTTGGTGTGGCTGTAATAGACCTGTACACATTCGCCAGTCACCAGCCACCTCCTGATACTAGCGTCATTGCTGCAAGAGAAGAACTCTGTGTTGCTGATCACTGCCAGTCCTCTTACACAGTCCTCATGGCCTACAATGAAAGAGAAACGGGTTGTGTTGTAATAATGGATTTTAAACATAAAGCCCCTGTACCCCAAGACAAGTGGTTTGAATTATTATAGTTTACAAGATTAGCCAAAATAATGTGACTATGTACTTTAATTTGTGATCTAAATTCATTTAATTCTGTAATTTATTTTCCTCCAGCTCAATAAGTATTGTTGGCTAAAAGTTAACACAAATAGATTTAATAAAAAACAGAGAAAAACAAGGGGGAAAATATGTTTACTTATGTAAACCACCTGCAAACTCTCACCTGTAAACGTCTTCTCACAGCGGCCAGCTTTCCAAAGCTTTATGGTCTTATCTGCTGATCCAGACAGCATAAGGCCCTGTTCAGGTAAGATAACCACAGCCCACACAGCTGCAGTGTGGCCCTGTAGCAAAATTAAGAAGCAGAGACATGCTCTGTCACATCATCCTTTAATACATTTCTCATTACAGTGGCATAGATGAAATGTCAAAACAAATTGTCAAAGTTCAAATATCAACCACAGTCAGGGCCACAGAAGACAAAATAATATTTAAAAAAATTCCTCTTGGGTTGCATTACAGACGCTTGAGCATACCTGTAGTGTCATCATGCACTTCTCATTGAGCCAGACTTTAGCTGTAGTGTCCCAGGAGCCGCTCAAAAGAGTCCCAAACTTCCCAGATGAAAGAGTGCAAACTGTGGGGATTAAAAGTTAAAAAGTTGGAACCAGATAGACTCAAGATATGCTTGACATAGTAGCAAATAACAGCAGAGCAAATTAGATGCTTATGAATATGTTATTATGCTGGAAGTTTATAGATGGGCACAACTCACCTGTGTTTTTGTGACCAGTGAGAGTGAACAGTGGCTGTGATTGGTCCAGTGTGAAGACACATATTTTATTATCATTTCCACCTGTGGCAATAAGTCCTCGAGGATATGTTTCACTGGGTGCAATGATGCATACACAGGAAACAAAATTTGAGTGGCCAACCATACTATGCATCTCTGTGAAACCATTGTCTGGGCTGTGAAGAGACAAAAGGCAACTTAAGTGAATGGAATTTCATGAAAAGGTCAGTAAATTCACTGGCAGACAAAAGTCACAACACAAATCTGTTTTTGGTGGACTTTAGCAAGTCAATCGTCCGCGCTGTGTACAATCAGGGTTGCAGTCCAATGAATGACAAAGCTAATTCTAGTAAACGTTAGCAAACCGCTTACTAGCTAACTTAGCTAACAACGTTAACACGAATTTATTACTAGTAAGTAACGTCACTGGGGTTGTTAATTGGCTTGCTACTTTCGTTGGCCACGACAACTTTCCTGACAACAAAGTTATTTTTAAACTGAAATAATTCCAAGCCAACCATCACAATTAGTTAGTCAGTAGCAGGCTAATGCTAGCTACCTTGAGTTTGGTACCCAGATTCTTCCGGTTCGGTCTCTGGACACAGACACGAAAGATCCCTCTGGAAAAAAAGCAGATGCGAGTCCCCTAACGTCCATTTCGTGGCCCGGGATAGAGCACCTGAGTTTATATGAATTAGATGATGCCATTTTGCCCCGACAACACGATGAAACTACCACAGTAGAGTTAGGCTAGGCGGCGTTGCTGTCAACAAACACCGGCCGCTAATGCTAGCGGAAGTTGAATTACGTCACTGTGTCATGTCAATGAACTCGCCCTACAAAATAATTATAGTTTAATTTGATTTAAAATAATACTAAATAAAATAAAATATATAACTACACTAGGTGGCGGTACGTTTAAAGCGTCGACAGAGTTTTCAAAAATCACAGAAGTGAGAGAAGTAGAATGTCTTCATAATCAATCAATCAATCAGACTTTATTTGTATAGCACTTTTTATACAAGAGAGATGCAACACAAAGTGCTTTACATAAAAAGGAGAAAGTAGTAATAATAATAATAATAATAATAACAATAACAATAATAACGAAACATAGAAACAAGCAAACACTCTCTGCCCATCCCCAACCCTCCACCCCTGAACCTCCATCCACCCATCCTATTAAAAACAAAGAAAGAAAAGATTTTTAAAAAGTAAAAGTAAATAATAATAACAATAGAGAGTTTTTTAAAAAGCTAGATAAAACAATCAATAAATAATTAAGAAATAGGGCATGGTGTATATATATATATATATATATAGATATATATATATATATATATATATATAGAGAGAGAGAGAGAGAGAGAGAGAGAGAGAGAGACTAATAAATAGTAGCAAATAAATAAATTCATGTAAATTAATACTAACGGTTGACCAGAGGGTGGCAGCAGACTGTTTCCCCTGTAGCCGCTGGTGCACTGTGCTCCAACCATAGACTGTATAAAACCGAGTCCACCGCCCACCTGCTCCATCAAGCTGCCAACAAGGATAACAGCCAGGATACAGGATGACACTTAAACGTTTTCATTCAAATAAAAGCTTAAGGGGTGGAAAGTCTAATCAGATTCCCACCAGAAGAATTGTTATTCTCAGTCTGTGTCTGTTAACCAACCTTTTCATGAATCATGACTCTAGATAGTACATCACAAAAAACGTAATGTAAGGAAAATTGAACCCCCCAACATTCTCTAAATAAACTGCAACAGGACACATATCTCATGTCTTGTGGTCAAAGATCAATCGATTATCATGCTTGCTGCTGATTAAAACTGAACTTAAACTGTTGAGTTGTAGTTTATTAATGTAAAATAAATGTAAATGTCTTCAAATCAATTAATAAAGCTAAACAATGACAAAGAGCTACTAAATATCTTCACACTGTTAAAATTATCGCCCTAAGTCACTTTTGTTAAAATTGTTTTGTTTTTTTGCCTAAATCATCTCCTCATGACGCCGGCCATGGTAAAATCGTCTACATCCTCAGTTGATCAGATCATGTGATTTTACCCCTTTAAGATCATCACTTCTTTGACAATTTGCCACATTCACAGGCATCAGATAAGAACCCAGCAAAGAGGAGCTAGAGGGAGATTGTTTAGTTATCAGTTTAGTTTATCAGCGTTTATTGTTGACACTAATATTGGTAACACTTTACTCTAAGGTGTCTACATAAGAGTGACATGAGCGTGTCATAAACATGACATGGGATGTGTCATGAACATTAATGACATTTTAAGTAACATTAATGCTCATGATACTTGTCATGTCATGTTTCTGACAGGCTTGTGTGACTCTTATGTAGACTCTTTCAAAACAAAGTGTTACCATGTCTTGCTTAAATCACAAAGGCATGTTCAAAAAATTGCCTTAGTCGTTTATTTCTCTTAAGTTACATAATATACACACAGTGTTATTACTATGCCAGTAGTCATCCTTTGTTACATCCTTTTTGAGTGAAATGATTAGTAAATGTCATATGTTACACTTTTGGTGATGTTTTTTGTGTTTCCTGCAAAACTTGAAAAAAATGAGTAGGGCGATCATTTTAACAGGGTGACAATATGTGTTTTATGCATCTCGAGAATAGTCCCATCTAAGGGTGCTTTTATTTTTTAAACACAAGTCAACCGGAAATGTGTGCATTTTTCTATATCGCAGGTAGCAGAGCGCTGCTTCTGTCCAGCCCACAGAGGCTCGGATGAGGAAGTAGCTACACTGGTACGTGAGCTGAATAGGACAGCAGCAAAAAAAAAAAGTATGTATTTTTATTTCATATTTTTACTTTCGCGAAGGAAATCATGACTGGCGCCAAAGACGTTAAATTATGTAATTTGTATATGAACGCGAGTGAATTGAATCATGTTAGCCTGCCAATGTTAGCTAACACAGTGAAGCTATGGAGCCAAGCCCATCGCGGACGTCAGTGTTATCAGTAGTATGAATGATGGAGCAGGCGAGGTTTTGTCATACAAGGTTTTGTAGTTCAGGCTAGCAGATTTACGAGTTCTGCCATGCTGATTTAGGCTGGATTAGATTAGCAGATAATGCTAATGCTAAAAACCTGTTTCAAGTGTTGTAAGCTAGTTATTGTAGGGCTTGTTTATAGACACCTGCTTAATAGCACAGTAGTAGCAGGCCTGTATTAAGATTTTATCCCATAAAGAAAACGTGACCCATTTCCCCTCTGTACAGATGATGGTATCTTAACCAGTATGTTTTGTTGCTGCTCTGTCATCTATCATTTAAACATAATAACTTGCACATTAAGAGTATTTGAGTTAAATTGTCTTCAAGCAGCTTTGTGATGGAAACTACTAGTAACACTGATGATATTGGTATCATAGACTTACGCAGGAAATAAATAATATAACTGTTCCAATGAAACATAGGTTATTAACTATGAGTAAGACAGCATGGGCTCTTAAGTTCCTGCCTGTTCTCTGTAGATCTGTTTCCAGTCATCAAATGGAGATCTGCATCTCTCGGTGTGTTGGGTTTCACTGTAGGTTTCACTGTAGGTTCCAGCAGCTATGAAGCTTCGACTGCACTTTGTGGTGGACCCCATGGGCTGGCTGTGTATCAGCTTGGTGTTTGGGATCTGGCTCTACAACACTTTCTTTGTCCCTAAACTGGTTCTACATCCACACTACAATGAGGGACACATCCCTTGGGCCATTGTTGTTTGTGAGTATCTGTGTAGGAATATCCTTGTTGACACACAAGACTGTTGGAGAGCCATAACTGAAAATAAGTTACTTTAACTTCTGACTGGGTTTTATGGATCACACAATTAAACACTGTGTGTTCCCTCAGGTTACTACATAGCATCGGCACTCTGCATAGCGGCCCTGTTCAGAGCTTCCACGGCAGATCCAGGCCGTCTTCCTGTGGACCCCCACATACCTCACTCTGGTATGGACACAGAATATTTAGTGTCAGACCATGCACATTTAACTGTTTTCTATACATCTTTATACCTGTAAATAACTGAACGTAGTGAATGTAGCCTTTTCATTCTCTACCAGCTTTGTTCCTTATTATACATAATTTGAGCACATTTATCAGAAATAATATTGTGGTCATATCTAGGAAATTGATAGTAGCTAATACTTCTCATTCAGTTTGTATTATTACTGTTTCACTATGTTCTGTACCAGTGATAACCAATAAACAAATTGTTGTTTTGATGTCACAGAGCGAGAGCACTGGGAGTTGTGCAATAAATGCAACCTAATGAGACCTAAAAGGTCCCACCACTGCAGTCGTTGTGGCCATTGTGTACGCAGAATGGACCACCACTGTCCTTGGTAAGGATAAACACGCACACTTACCTTTCATATTGGACACCTAAAACTGTTGAGAAGTTGAAATAAATAGAAAAACAACAAAATACAAAATCATTCATCAACTGAGTTTATGATGTGTGTATTAAATGGCATTATGTATAGTTTATCATACATACTACAAAGCCCAGAGACATTTTCCAGAACCTCACGCATTTGCCAAAATGCTGATTTGCATTCTATGCATTTATTTATTTATTTACCCTAAATTAGGTTTGTGTCAAATCGTTTTTTTTACTTTTCTTTCTGCACGTTTATTCATTCTGTTTAAACCCGCTATTTCTGCACAGATGTAGATAAAGATTAGGCTTCACTAATATTATCACTATTAAACTATTTTTAGAAGTAGATTGCAGTGGTGGCTGTGTTGGATAGTTTGTGGCTAGTGTGATCCAAACCTTTCCAATAATTCCAGAGCATTGTAAGGTTTAAAAGTCAGCATTTATTTTGAAAAGAAATGTTTGATAACTTACAAAATTCACAACACGTTTTATCAAAAGAAATGTTCTACTACTATCCATATTTGTTGCTGTCAAAACCATATTTGTTGCTGTCAAAACCTGTCAAAACCTGTCAAAACGGTATGCTCTACACAAAGGGAGGTACATACCTGTATTAGCAGGGCGGTCCGGTAGCAAACTGATTTACTAATTTAATCCAATGAATCACCTTATTCAAATTGAGGATGTTGGAGACATTCAGCACAGCCCTATTACATTTCATAAAATGTATTATATCATTTAAAAAATTGCAGACTTTTGCTTTGGATGTAATTCTGGAAAAAAACTTTTTTTTTTTAATTGACAAAAACAATATCAGGTTATATCTTAAATCCTGTTTATTTCCTTCCAGGATCAATAACTGTGTGGGAGAAGACAACCACTGGCTCTTCCTGCAGCTCTGTTTTTACGCTCAGGTCCTCAGTTTGTTCACCCTGGTGCTGGACTTCTGCCAGTATTACTACTTCCAGCCACTGACAGGACTAGATCAGGTATATTCTACAGGAATTTAAGTAAATGATATCAGTTGTCAGAATACTATTTTTAGAGCTTACAGACTGCATTTCAGACATGATCAGTTTGGACTACACCAGTATTAACTGGATGTATCTGTCAGTACTAAATGCCTTTTCCTTATGACAATCAGCTACAACATGAATATAAAAGTCAAAAGTCATTAAAGATTATAAAACAAGGTAATATTTAGCTGCTTTTCTGTTTTCTTCTGCCAGGAGAAGTTTACAACGCGACATGAACTGGCTCTGCTGCGAGTGTCAGCGCTCATGGGTTTGGTCATGTTTGGAGGCATGACTAGCTTGTTTTACACTCAGATGACAGGCATCCTCTCTGTGAGTACTGAGTAATGACTCGAAGACCAATTATGTTGTTTCAAATGACACTTACTGCTGTAATTATGTTGATGTGATTATGTTGTCTCCTAACAGACTGCAGCAAACATTTACAAGCTTATGTAACCATTTAGTGTCACTTTGTTGGAACTATAAAATAAGCATGATAGTACTAATTCACAATATCATTTAGCTTGTTTGTCTTATTGAAAGCAAGTTCTGTCTTTTTAATAACAATCTAGCAAACAATGCAGCAGCACACAAAGCTGCCGACAGAACCAAATGACTGCCCACAAAAATAAAACAATCAATGCCAGTAATGGAGGGATCAATAGAAAAAAAAGAAGAGAGAAAGTCTGGGGTCATGCTGCTTGTGTGTGTGTGCATGCAAACATGTGTTTGTACATCCTATCTCTGACAGCATTTACCTGCATAGATGATGTAATTTTATTACCAAAGTCAGCTTTCATAAAGATTTCTGGCAGAGCTGTTATGTTAGTAAAGTCTATATTTAGCCTCCATGATGAGGTGGGGAACAGCAAGCTGGTATTTAGAGAAAAGTTTTCCATAGATGGAGCTGTGTACAGGAGGACTACAGGAATAGATAGAGAAACAGATTAATGCTGTTAATGGGGGATCATGTGACACTTTAATCAAGGTCCAGAATCCTAATGATGGAGCTTACTTTTGGAAATTATTTTCTCATTTTGCGTTGTTTTTTTCGTTCTTTTTTCCAGGATACTACCACCATTGAGAAAATGGCTCAATTCTCAAATGAAATGTGAGTATTGTGTCTATTCACTTTCTTGCTAAGAGTTAGCTCAGCAGATCGATATCACTCTCATGTCTGTCCAATCAGTGGCTCTGTGCGGAATGACTCACAACTCACTGTAAGTGCACTATAGATTGAGTGTGCCATTTTTTAGCGCTGTCTAAATGTATAGTGACAGTTGATATACCCTATAAAGTGGACTCCCACAATGCATTGTGAAAAGTAGTGAACAACCAGTGTTCAACAACCAAGCATGATAGGGCGCCACAGGAATGAGTTTTTAAACCAGGAAGTAAGTCAGCATTTTATCGCCATGGGATCTAACCTCGACATAAAATGCGTTAGTAAATACCCCCACTTGTGAAATTTTGAGTTTCTATGTGTTCTTAAAAAGGCGGTTAGACTGGTAGACTGGTAAGACTTCAGTGGTTGTCATCACGCTGGACATGGACAGAAACTCTCTCACTAGTGCACCTTACAGTCTCTAGTTGTGTTTTTCAGAGATTAGGTTTTTTCAGAGATTAGGTTAATAAAAAAATATTAGGTTACAGTTTTGTTAGCTTGTCAAAAAACGCTGGTCAGCTTGTCGGAGACTCACACGACCGTGGTTTGGTTTACTATAGCATAATGTTAGCTTTTTACTTTCATCGGCTGCATTAACGCTTCAAACATAATAAAAGTGGTGTTCATATGTGAAGTTTATCCTACTGAACAAAATGTAAGCATCAGAAACGTGTGTTTGCCACAGAGCTTATTTTCTGCAATTCAAATTCTCAATAGACTCCATGGTGATGCTATATAAAACTGGATGGGCTACATATGATTTTAATCCATACGTAGTGAAATTACAGTGGAGTGTTACATCAGCACAAGAGAAACATCCATTCTCAATTTATTTTATTCTTCATGTTTTTATCAAAACAATGCATTTATTCTCAATGATTCACTTGCCGACATTGATCTGGGACGCTTTAAATTTGCAACAGCAGTGATGTAATTTAAGGTACAGTTTGTAAAGTTTATAAAAATAACTTTTTGTCATACTTGTTTAAACTGTCTCCATATCCTGACAGAATGTGCGAAAATCCGCCGCACCTATAGCAAACAACCAATCGAGCCTTTTCTAACACCTGTCAATCATGTCCATGACTGCTTGTGATCTGTGGTCAAACTGTCAAACAAGGCAGCGCTGATCAAATATGAATTTAGTTTCTGTTACTGCGTTGCCTATTTCTTGCCTCAAATGTTTTTAGAAACATATTTTAAGTTTCTCCTTAGCTGTAATATAAGTGAGTTTGTGACCAGGTTGCATTGTTGAAAACCAAGCTAACTGCCTGCTACTTTTTAGCTTCAGCCTGAACAGATTCTTTTTTCCTTTATTTTAGAATAACTTTATTAATCCCCAAGGAAAAATATGCCAGTGATATCACTGTCACTCAGTTTTAACTTGACTAATAGCCTTTTTTCCCCTTTATTTTTCAGATATGGCTCCAAGAAATCCTGGCACTGGGCGCTAGCTGAAGTCTGTGGCACTCGCTGGAAACTCCTGTGGCTCATCCCACTCCGAAGCAGGCAGCCGATCCAAGCCAGCCATCACTTCCGTACCCACGTGTAGGCAGGTAGCACAAGCGTACCTCCTGCCTGCACAGATGGTAGGGGGCTGCCATGATGAAACACTGTATACACACTTAAAAATCCATCTGCTCGCCTTCACCGTCCTCTTTTGTGCTATGGGAGCTGGGCGGCAGTCTTGGTTTTTGGATACTTTGAGCTTTTTTTTTTCTTTTTTTTTTTGCCTTTCTCCATGAGGCCCAGACTGGCAGTAAACAGGGTCAAGAAACACCTAAGGGAGTGATGGGAAAATGTTGCTTTTTTACTCACTGTGACTGCTACTTTCAGCATTTGGAAACCACTTTTAATGGCTAATTGCATCAGAAGGATGGAAGTCTTCACCTGAAAGCAGCTGGCGAAAGGGACCCCTCTCAGGTTACTTTAACAAAGAGCCTTTACTACTGACCTTTAATCAGCTACAGACAGAACCAGTGTGTCTATTAGAAAGGCATTTTTTTGTATAAAGTTTGTGCCTTGTTTCTTTTAAATATGTCATTTTTATTTCTCATGCATGAGCAGTTTTTATGTTTTCTGGATGATTATCTTCCAGTCTGAATATTTCTCGTGAATAGTGAAGGTACATTGGGGTCGACTGCATTCCTGTAGTTGGTGTTCATTTGAAGATTCATGAATGTTTTCTTGTATTGTTCTATGAACGTTTTATCTATGAAGTGATTATTTATGAAGCATGGCCACAGAACAAAGTCCATCACTTGAATACTGACATGTGACTTTTAGGGTACATGACCAGCCGGGTATGAAGATGTGTAATAGCAAGCAGACTGTTAACACTTCACCATGCCTCGGTAAAAATCCAAAATTAGAAACAAGTCTGTACTATCAATCTTTGGCTGTATACTGTATGTTGTAGTCAAACCCTGCTGTATAATCAAGTTGTTTCTCAGAGTTTCAAGGAAAGAGAATCATAGCCTGTGGAGAAATCTTTATTGCAGGGGTTAAAGAAATGGTTCGACATTTTTGGAATTACACTTTTTTGCTTTCTTGCCAGAAAATAATTGGGGCTCAGGAGAAAAAGCATGGTGTGTCTGTGGAGTGGCTTGAATCTCTCAGTCAGCTAGCTAGTCTATTTATTACCACTGAAATTGACATTTTATACTCACTAGAGAGATTCACCCACTGCTAACATACTCCATAACTCCATGTATGCTATCACCAATTTATATGTAAATTTTATGAATTTTATCGCTCATATCAACCTTTGATCTGCATTTATCTGCCGGAATCAAAACGGTGTGGCAGAGTCCTAAAGCCTGCCTCTGGCTTCATTTGGTTGGCTGCCATGCGACTATGCACCTTGTGCTAAAAAGTTAAAAAATATTTTAAAAATGTGAGGGAGGAGCACATGCCAGGCGCTCTGTACCATAGGAAAACCATGTTTTTAGTGGTGACACATTTCTAGAAACGTGTCTCAGTGTGATCGCCCCCATAACATGAGACATAACATACAAGAAAATGATATCAATCATCTCATGTAAAGGCTAATACACACTCTGCAAGAACAGAGGAATGTGTTCTCTCTCCCAGGGCTGCAAGAAAAGAATGACGTCATTCTGTTCTTGACACATCATCTGGGCAGAACTTTTTTCTTGTGTGGTGTCCGATAACTATTGTGTGATTGGTCAGAAACTTGAATTTGAATTTGACGTGTGTTGCAGTGGAAGGGCCCTATGAGGACTTCCCAGGAGTTCTGCACTTGAGTTTCTCATGAAGTATGAAATGTCCTGACCAGAACTAACTTTGTTCTTGTTCTTGCCACCTTGAGAAAAAGTACAACTTTCTCTGTTCTTGCAGAGTATCTTTTAGCATAAACTGTCTACAAGAAAGCAAATGCATGTTATTCCCAAAATATCAAACAATGTCTGTTTAGCTTAAGTCTGCTCTGTCAACCATAGCACTTATAATGCATCAGCACAAATCACTTTTGAACACGTCTTTGATTTGACCATTACTGACTATAATTTGTGATTTATACTTCTCATTTTAGTGCTGTAGCTGTTATAGTTAGGTCTTAAATGTGTCTGAACTAGTGGCTTTATAAATGTATATCTTTATCAGTAATACTAAAACCTAGCAGATGTGGAGACATGCAGCTAGTTAACACTTGCCACAACACTTATTTATTTATGGTGGTTTTGCTGTAATGCTATAGTACTGTTTAGAGAATTCTTTAACAGAAAACTTAAGGAGTGCATAATAATAGTGGCATAGCGTGGTTGCCATTGTCTATAATACTTGGCAATCCCATAGCTAAACCTGTACGTAAACAAAGCTTGCCATGTGTTTGAATATAAGAATATCTAAGTAGTTTTAAGTGCCTTTCTAGGTCTTCTTTTTACTCTCACGGTACATCATCATCACGTTGGTCTCCATAAAAGCCAAAGACCTGGGGAAATTTTGCAATAGTCAGCAAGCATTCACTAAATGCATGTTTCACCAAAATTCTGAAGGTAGCGGTTCACTATTATGCACTGATTTCCACACTAGCACACAGTCTGTTTTACTGCATCAATGGCACTCTTGATATTTTATGTGTATCTTCTGTTTTATTCATATCTTAAATCAAAATTGTTTGCATTTGCATGAGTGTGTGTTGATAACTTTGCTCAGTGGTTTTTATAACTCAGATTCAGGTTCTTGGATGTTTGTGTGAATTATTATTTTTATTGTTTTGGTTTTGTGGTGGGATAATGGCTGTGTGTGATTGACATTAACTAAGGGGGTACCGATTACATCAGTTTCTTTTTAAAATATTTTTTGAAAGCAATAAGCATTGTGTATAAGTAAAGCCATCCATATTGTTACAACAGTAGTGAACATCTGATTAGTATCTTAAACTGGATGGATGAACCAGTGGTCACCTGACTTGGTGTCAGTACATCAGTAATCTCACTACTGTAGCTGCTGTGTATAGTTTTACAGTGTATTATTGAACATGTCAGCCTCAGCGCCTCATGTTTTGAATCAAGAGCTGCAGGAGAATGAAGGTGTGAGGAACTCGGGCTGTTATCTGGCCTCTCGGTTTGGTTTTGTGCAGTTCTGTTCACATTGTTCATTTGCTGTTTTTGGAATGTGTTTCAAGCTATTTTTATTTTTTTAATTCAGACCTCAAACACTGCAACTGTTAAGATTTGCAATTTAAATACACCATAAAGATGTTATTCATTTCTTCATGTCTAGAAAGCCTATGAAAAATGTTAGAGAAACTGTATTCATTGTGATTATATAAAATATCATAGAGGTATTCATATTCTAATAAATTACATTCTGGATACGTTTGAGCAGCTTCTCTTCTGCTTTTTCTTCTTCTCTTCTTCTACTTATCATTTAGCAACCTTTTTTTTATGGTGATGTAGACGGTGTATAATGCATAGTCATATCAGTACAAAATCAGTGCACAATCCACATACTAAAAGGTCTATTTTTATCCCAGCTCAAACAGCTAGCTACCTAGCTGAAACTATTTTTTTTAAATCATAAAACTACATCAGTCATGGTGCAGGTAATATTAGTCATACACGTACTGTGATGCAGTGATACTCAACCCATGCAAAACAAGTTGAGTATCCCTGTAGTGCTGTACGGCATACCGCTGTAGCATCACTGCAACAATAGCTATAGCATTTAAGCTAAAATGCTAACAACACCACTTTGTTAACAGACATGCTTCTTTCTTCATGACATAATCGTCATTTTCAAGTGAAGAAGTGTCTATTCTTCATCAAGAAAATATGCTTTTGTGACATAATTACTACACTTTGTCAGTTTCATATCCACCAGCTGTCCAAATGAGCAAAGAGGCTTTTTTCATGCTTTGGGAGCAGCTTGTGAGAAGGACAATACTTATAAAAGAACAATGTCTTAATAAAAGTGATGGAGTGTATTCAAAGACTGCAGACAAATTGCTTCCCTTTGTCTATTAAGTGATGTAATCAGCCGTAAAATGTGTAATGGGATGACACTGAGGCCCACAGTCAGACATAACAAGAGTGATTCTGGGCAACAGACCCTTTACTTTAATTGAGAGAATACCTACCGTATTAGCTGTTTAATGTCCATGTTACACAAGTAGCATTTGAATGGAATCATCAAAATAAAAAAATATTATTTCTTTCGAGTTTTCAGTCAGTTTTGGATTTAACACCTGACCCTGCAGCATTGAAGTCAGACTGCCTGAATGGTTCAACTGCAGTTTGAATCTCTGTGTACAGTGTGTCTCTGTCACAATAAGAGCCCAAGCAGTTCATTCCAACCACATGCTTATTGTGCTGTCTGAAGTCTCAGTGAGGCGTGTTTAACATGTGCATGATCCATGAAAAATAATCTATGTGTTGTCTCAATGGTTACATGTTCTATACATACACTGAGGTCAAAGCGGCCCCAACAAGGTCATCACAGACATAGCCAGAAGACGGGGATCGAGATATATATATAATGTTAAATATCTAAATCCATACTTGTTGTCTTTACATTAACATTTTACATGGCAGTGAAATGAAAATCCTACTTTTTTCAGGGACGCCAAACCTCCTGATCCCTGGACCACACTTTAAGAATCACTCACAAATACTGTCATGGTTAAATATTACATTACACAGCTGTCCTCAATATCCTAATGCCTTAATACAGTGCCTTTTATTATGCTTGATGCTTTTTATTCTTGTACGTGCTTTTAAAATATTTTTAAAGATACAGACATTGCAGATAAATAAAAAATGCAATAACAAAAGATCCAGAACAAATAAACAAACCAGTTATTTTGTCATAAAACACAAACACACCAGTGTGTTTTAATGAGCCTGGGGTGAAATTTAATTAGTGAGGCCTGTCTAGATAATAGCAGTCTGCAGCGGCCTGGGTTAAATGTGCTCTTAATCTCTGGTAATGGTTGGTCAACTGGACTAATTAAATAAGTGACCACCTGCTACTTTTACAGTCTATGACATCTGGCTGAACAAAAGAAATAATTAGCCACATGCTTTATAAACATAAACTATGCTTGGAACAGTTATCTCTCAGATACAAGGCTGTTTACCTGTCTAGGATTGGAGTTAGTGGCTTGGCGTGTTCTGCTGCCATTTTGCCAAGCCGAGACGAGGATTAAGCCTCGGAGATGGAAGATAAAATTTATGATCGGATCAAAAATTATGGGTAGCATGATCATTTTTTGATATCCATCCATATGGGCCATACACAGTAAATGACCCGGCTATTAGGGTCATCCCCAACATCAGTTGTGCTTTGACTTTTTTTATATAAAGATTCAAAATATTTGAAAAGCAATATTTGCAGTTGTTTTTAGTGGTGTTTTTTTTTTTATCATTCAGGAAATTGTCTGTACATTTAAAAAGCTGCATAAAACAATTAGCTTTAAAAATCTTTAAACATAATAAGAAAATGTTATTGTACTCATGTCCATAAGGGCAATATTGCAGTTTCTAGAGTTTCTCGAGTCATGAGGGTTAGGGTTCCCAGTGGCAGGTGTCTGCTACGTTCCTCCATTTTCAGCTCTGCAGCTGAACTTCCTGAACATGGAGGTATTGATTGGCCTATTGATTTTCAAATAAGCTCTCATTGTAGAAAGTAGAAATCCAATTAAAAGTTGAACAAAAAAGAACAGTTAATCCAATCAAGACGATGAAATGTATCGATTTTACCCTCAAAATCAATAAGGTGCACGCGGCTCTCTCGTTCTCTCTTCTTGGCCCTGGACATTTTCCTTTCTCAAAAAGAATGAAGATTATGTTCATGGACAAAGGAATGTACACTACACTAGCTTATATTTGGGGTCAATCGAACTCCAAATGACAATCTCTCTGTTAGACCTCTTATGAGCACTTATAAGCTTTGATTGATGTTGATAGAACTTTTTACAAAGTATCAGAAACTAAGTCAACCTGAATTTCTCTTACATGAGTAAGAACACTATAGATTATACAACATATTTAACCATGTTTTACAGCTGGGGTCTACAAACAGAAGTAATAAACGGATTCTTAAACAAACCATACATACACATTAAACCAGTTATTTTTGAAATACTAAATAATGTGTTAATTAAGAAATAAAATATAGCAACATCTAACGTTCAAAAACCAATATAAAATGCTGAAAATAATAATATAGAGTTACTCCAAATTTCTTCGTCATGAGCTGACTTTTTGCTGAGTGTCTCATTGTTCTCTGTGTTTAAGAGCCAATTAGATTGTCCAGCTCCTAATTAGGCTTTGAATGAATGCTTTATTAACGTCAGGTGTGCTGAAAAGGTCAGCTGTGAACAGTCACTTATTAAAAGCAGCTATACACTACAATCAGCTGTGAGTCAAACACACTGCACAGCATGTTGCCTGTACCGCAGGTGTTTAATTAGGGTGTTGAAAGGGGACATATGCATATATTTAGGTTCATACTTGTTTTTTTGGTTCCTACTAGAACAGGTTTGCATGCTTAATGTTAAAAAAAAGCACATTCATTTTCCTCATCCTGTCTGTCTGATTGTACCTGTATTCACCTTCCATCTGAAAATCTCAGTTTTAGCATCTGATCTGCCACATCTGGGAGGTGCAGCTGGGGAAGTCCCCATGAACAGCTCAAAGCTTGGAAGCCGATTTGACATATGGGGCAAGAAACTGTGAAATTACAAGATCCGGGTCTGTAGTGTGATGCCCCAAAAACACTTTTTTCCATAGACGTACAGTGGTAAAGAGACATCAGTAAATCAACAGATACATTTTTGAGGTACATCCGAGTATGAACACTTAAATAACCTTTATTTAAATCACAATGCCCGAAAGGCTTTTCAAGTTATTTTCCTTCTTCTGTTCATGTCAATGGGGTTACACAGTGTTGTAGTGGTTTGTACTTTTGCCAAGAGGGTTGCTGGTTCGACTCCGACCTGTGGCTCTTCTGTGTGGAGTTTGCATGTTCTCCCCGTGTCAGCTTGGGTTCTCTCCGGGGCCTCTGGCTTCCTCCCACAGTCCAAAGACCTGCAGATGAGGTTTAATCAACTGGACCCCCTCCAATGTGTTTAAAAAGCCAGGAGGGGCACTGAGGAAGCTGTGGCCTGCCTGCTGCACCTCCTCCTCCAGCACCTGGACTCTCCAGGATCCTCTTTGTGGACTTCAGCTCTGCTTTCAACAACATCCAAAGGCATCTGATGATCCAGAAACTACACAATCTCAACATCCCATCTCCTGCACAACTTCCTCAGCGACAGACTGCAAGCTGTGCAGGTAGGCAGCACCACATCACCTGCACTTACCATCAACACCTGAGCACCGCAGGGTTGTGAGCACCCCCCCCCCCCAACACAACACCACATCACCATCAACAGCCAAAAGATTGCAACTGTCGACAGTTTTAATACTCATTGAAATACTTGCAAATTCCAAATTTCAACCCTAGAGAATATTGGACATGCTGCCAGAATGTATAAAAAAAAACATACAGACCCGGGGGAGGGGGGTAATATTTTTAGAAAAAAGTTTACGAGATTAAAGTGGCAAATCTCTGAGAAAAAAATGTGCAGATTTATGAGATTTAAAGTGGCAAATCTACAAGAAAAAAAATGTGCAGACTTACGAGATTTAAAGTGGTGAATCTGCGAGAAAAAAGTTGCTTTTCCCCCACTTTTTTCTCATAAATCTGCGACTTTTTTTGCGCAGATTTGCCACTTTAAATCTCTTAAATCTGGAACTTTTTTTCTTGTAGATTTGCCACTTTAAACTAGTAAATTTGCCCTTTTTTTCTCAAAATATTACCTCCCCCACTGAAGTTACCAAATACGGTTCTTCGCCCGATAAAGGGTTAAATACCTGGGAGTAACACTGAACAATAGAATTGGTTTCAATCAACACACCACCGACACCTTCAAGAGGAGCCAACAAAGACTGTCTGCAATACGTAAACTTAAAGGACTATATGTTTCCCCTCATCTTCTCCTTCTGCTATACCAAAGCATCATCACCAACCGGGCCAAACTCACACGCGTCACCAACACTGCTGCCAAAATAATCGGACTCCCAACACCCAGTCTCACAGAACTGAACAACAGGGCCATCTAACGCATTGCAACCACAATAGAACAGGACATTACGCATCCACTCAACCAGTACCTCACCCCACTGCCTTCCGGTCGGAGGTACAGAACTATAAGGTGTAAAAGGGCTCACCTTGGAAAAAGCCTGATCCCTGCAGCCATTGCTGCTCTTAACAAAAGAGTGCGATGAGCACAGAGTGGATGTTTATTTGCCATGTAATGTTTCTATGTCATGTGTTGTGTGATGTTAATGTTGAGCGTCTGTGTTATCTGTAGAATGTACAGTGATGTGAAGATGAATTTCCCCTTGGGGACAATAAATCTATTCTAATTAAATCTAATCTAATCTAATTGGAGACTCTAAATTGAAGAAAAGAGTAAGTGTGTGAAAATGGATATAAGATCAGGGTGATTTATACACAGAAGTTGAACTTTTTTTTGGCTTTATGTGCCTCTTAGCAACTTTCTTAGGAATAAATGGGGCCTAGCCTCCAACACTGTATATTCTCTGCCATTGCAGCCAGTGAATGATTGTAATGGCAATGTGGTGGCACTTTGCACCCTGAGCTTCTTTCTTACAATAATCAACTTTGTTGCCTAAAAATAACCCAGTAATTTTGGCACCTCAAAATAACCAGAAGAAGTACATGTAGGAAATGAGAACGAGTTGCAGCGAGTGGTTCAAAAACGTTAAGATTGCCAGAAAGATATAATGCCCACATTCATTGTTGTGAAATGGTCAATTATAAACTTTTGCTCATAAAGTTTGAATAAAATATTTTTTACCTCTTTCTATGAACTGATTGTGACAATGTGATGTGTGAAGTGTATATTTTCTCAAAACTTTATTAATCAATCTCTTCCAAACATATCACAAGGAAAATGAAACCACAATTAACAGGATTGTGTCTGAAAACAAAATGATTCCAACTTTATGGGTGACCCTGTATTTTGCTGTAATATTGTAAGATGCGCAAAACTCTACAATATAGTACAATATAGTGACAGTCTTCATTTCCAAGCTTTTTTTCCCCACTTCATCTATTTGTTGTAACTAATGCTAAGTTACTGTTGCTAAGTCCACCCACCATCTCTGTGGGGAAATCCAGCTGCCACCGAGCAGTCTCAGTGAGGAGGATTGGAATGTGGCAGGAGAGAAAAGGTCTTTTCAGCTGGCATTCAGATAACATTTACATGGACACGCCAAATGTCTTAATTCATGGATCAAAATACAGTTGGCTCCAGTTAAGCCCTGACACTAAGTTAAATGCAACAGCTCTCTCGATGACACCTTGATCTTCATCTTCCATCTTTGAATGAGAACAATCATTTTCAGTGACATTAGAAAACTCTTTTCACTAAATCCTCACAATAAAGCATTTTTATGTGCAGAAGTAGGAAGACATTTCCCATTTTAAATGACCTTAAGCTCAGTGTAACAGTGATATCAAGCTGCCTCGGCTCCTGGATAACTCCCAGCGCTGGTGGGGGGAGAAGGGGAGGAGGATGGTGTAGGAGGGGGATGGTGAGGGTTGCAGGGTCACGGCTCTCGTAATTACCACAGTCAGGTTCAAGTCACTGGTCAAGTTGTTGCTGGGATTTTTTTTTCCCATGATGCAACATTGTAAAGGACTGGCCTACATGTGGCACAGCATGCCTCCACTGATGCCCCTTTGATTAGGTGTCTTATCTTCCACCGGGACTGAGTCCGATGACAGCCGGGAGAACAGTGATGGCTGGGAAACTGACGGAGAGGTCCATTAAATGGCAGCTTTGTTATGACATGTCAGCTAGGACGTGGTGGATGGTAAGTGGAGCTCTTTTATCTTGACTTCTTCCTCTAAAATCACCTTAAGAACATCACTGTAAAGCAAAATCTACTTTAAAAAAAAGCTGGGAAAATGTTGGAAAATATGTCTATAAATATCTAGCTAGCTAATGTCTCGCTTCCAATTGCAACACCAGACTATTATATTCTGCCATTAACCCTCTTAAAATTTAATTACATTTGTAACCATAATTTCCATTGTTTATTTATTTGTGTCTGTGCCCAGGTCAAGATTGACTATGTTTGCTGAAGTGTGTAGGAGGCTAATTAATATGAAAAGTTTTCCCTGCAACACTTTACTTGTATTGTCACATTTTCTAATTAGTTTGTCATGTGCTAAGTGCCTTAAAGTTAAATGTTTTTTCAGCATTTATTTAAAAAAATATTTTTGAGTGTCCCTGGCACTAATATTCATGAGTTTATGTGATACTCAAGGCCAGCAGTTGCAACTTTGATTAGTCAACTCCTTTAAAAGTAGTTATACAGCAAAGAATCGAGGATTATGAAGGCGAGAAGTGATGAAAATGAGCTTTAAAAATCATCGCCCAGATGAATAACTAAAGCAACTATTTAGCCTCTTCAGTGTAAGAGCGCTCCTCAAGTGCACCTCTCTGTTCACCCTCTGCAGTGTTAATTTGATAGTGTAGGACAAAGAGCCCATTCTCCAGCCCGCGCCTTTCCCATGCTGAAGAGGCAACACAGGCTGACATTTCTTTCTGAATATTTATTTACTTGTCCGACTACAGGCAGGCTTTTATTGTGCTCCATCACCAGGGTTTAAGTTGAGGTTTGTTTGTGTGTGTCAGTGCATGTGAGCTCAGAGAACTGACCCTTTCTGCTCAGGCCATGCTGCTGCTAATGCTTGCTATTCTGTTTCCTGTCTAAGTATATACAGTACAGTACATGGTCTGAAGTTAACTTTAGTGACATTTATTAAATGCATTTAGCTTATGCTGTGTTAAAGGAAGATACAATAAATTCAGCTCTGTAAGTCCATAATGGGAGAGTCTTTCCAGAAGTCAGGAGATATTTAAAAGCAGGGACAGAACATGTTGTGAAGTATATCTATAATTTCAGAGGGAATTCAAATAAATTAGAGAAATATGGGACTTTTTTTTAGTTCCTGGAAAGTGATCATGATTAAATTAATGAGTGAAACTGACAGATTAATAAAACCACATGTACTTACATTTTTTTTAGCATACCTCTGATTAAAATATGCTACTTTTATAAATAGAATGTTTTTGTTCTTAGATGCATTTTATTTTATTCCAACTTTATGGGCGACAGTGTAATTATTTATTTATTTATTTTGTAAAAAAATAAAAAATAAAAATATAACAAATAATGAATATTTAAATTATTTAAGATTTAGCAGAGACCAGCTGACCTGCTGCCTTGTCATAAAAAAGTTACAGCTGTTATTAAAGGCCCACAGGATATTATAGAATTGGTTGGAAATTACATGATCACACAGTGAGGAACCTGTAATGCTGCACTTGAGTTGACAAATAAACCAAACCAAGAACCTAAAATCACTCAGGTTCTACAAGCATTAGCCTGTATCGCAACTGTATGGCCCCATCTATAATTGTTATTGAGAATCAAAATCATATTTTGTATTTTCTCACTAGCCCTTTCTTTATGTTTGCCCATAAAATTGGAATAACATTTTTTTGTATCTCTTTCCATGAAATGATTGTGGCAACGTGATTTATTCTTGACAGATAAAGTGTATATCTTCTCAAAACTTTATTAATCAATCTCTGCCAAACACATCACAATGAAAATGAAACCAATTAACAGAGGATTGTGTCTTTAAACAAAATTATTCCAACTTTATGGGCGACCGTGTATATTAAATTTATTGTCCAGAATATTGCTATAATAAGCAGTACTAGATTATAACCAGATGGAGCTCACTGCAGTAGCAGCACTGGTACATCGCCACCTACTGGTGTAAAAAGGAAACTATTAGTGTGTAGCAGAAGTATACTAGTATATACTGGTTTACTGTGAAAAGAACAGAGCCATTGTTCATGTTAATATAAACACATGTGCTTTCCCCATTAGGAATATTTGTACTAGTTGTGTTTTCGCAAAAAAGTATTAATATTTCCACAGGGAAATTTCTAGCATGTAATAAAACAACACAAGAATTTTGGATCTGTATGTGAAGTTTTCTTTTAGCATAGTGACCAACAACACTGTGCCAATACAGAATTATATTTATATCCATAAATAGAAATATACAGGCACTAGACTTTGTAGCTCTCCTTGTATATAAATTGCTTAATTACACTTTAATGTCTTCCCCTTATAAAATCAGAGCTACAAGCTATACAGCACCTTTATTTTCATTCTCCAGTGGGTCCCAGACAAGCAACTTGCAGTTATGTTTGTAGCCACACGAGGGCGGTAGGTGCACACTCAGAGTGATGAAGGCTCATGCCATGTGCACCAGTAGACTGGCATGATATAATGCTGGGCAAATGGAGGCAGAGAGAGTATGCAGCCAAGGCATGAGATAATGATCTAGTCTTAAATGCTATCTTACCCATTAACAGAAATTAAAAGTAAAACATTCTTGGAAAAAGATACAGATAATAAGAACTGAGTATATAGCGACATGTTCCCAGTTGTATTGAGTGTTATTGAAATTTTCCACATAGCAGAGGTCTGGATGAATGTTTTTAAGACATAATAGTCAGATCGAGGAGATCTATTTTGCTTTAACCCAGCAAAGAGCTTTGCTTCAAGGCTGCCACAATATAAACTGACACACTAACAATATTAGACTGGACTAAGCCTTGAAACAGTCATTGATCAGAAATTTATAGACATTTCTTCTACAACTGAGTGCTCTTAGCGTAATTATTTTTGGAAGTGAATTACACTGTGTGTGTGTGTGTGTGTGATGTAGAAACTGGATCCCGACAGCACTGACATTTTTAGATGGCGTGAATACTGTGTTTATGTTGTAATAACAGTGATGAAAGAGGAGTAAAATCTATTGTCACACTCCCCATGCAATTCATCATTCAGCCTGTTGTGATTATTCTGTAATGGACATCCAGTGAAGGTAAGCTGTCACTGCTGTTACTATTTAACTACTGCCATTCTTTCCACTTGATGTGAACCATAACAGCACTGATACATTTCTATCATTTTACAATTATACTGTAAAATAGTGTCCATATCAGTGGTTTCAATGCCAGTTTTGTTCTTAATATATAATTGAATGAGAAATTACTATTTTATTTATTTTATGATTGCTAAGATTAAATGTTAAATTAAAGACAATATTGGAATCATATTGGCATCATGGTATTTCAAATTCATAGTATTTAATAAAAAAAGAAAGAAAAAAAGGCCTTACCATTATACTGTACTGTGTGAACATGTGATGCAGCTACATTACTTGTATGTTTATTGGTATTGCTAGATGTATATGGAGGATATCTCTCATAATTGCAAATATAATAGCCATAATAACAATAACAATAACGGTAATAACCATAATAATCACAATGCTTATTGGACTAATAAAAAAATATTCATAATAATCATAATAGGCTAATTATTATAATCCTAATCTAATTTCCATTACTGCATGTTGCAGAGCAGTAATTACTGCAGTGTTGTGATTTCCACCATCACTCATTGACCACATCGCTATTCAGGCTGGATGTCCAGCAGCGGCTCTGTCAAGCCCCAAACAGCACGTCAGAGGAGCGGAAGTGAGGGGCCCAGGGTAGAGAGTCCCGGGGCCACTGCTCCTGGCCAATGAGAGGCAAGAATGCAAACACTATTACAAAACTGAGCTGTGTCAAGCTACGGAGAAACAGCGAGATGACACCCAGGAAATGTGGAGATTTTGCTTTCAAAATAAGAGGTGGAATTTGTCTGGTTTTGGGGTTGAAAATGTGTATTTTTGGTCTGCTTTTTACATCTTTAATCAGCAGTAGTAACGATAAAACTTATATAACTATTATAATCTTATAGCAGTTTGAGGAACACTTAACTTACGCAGCCCAGGGGGTATTTTTGCAAATTATGGAACAAAATAATAAACAAACATAATATTATAATATTTACCAGATTAAATGAATGAACAATTAAAAGGCCCCAAATCCAGTTGTAGCACACTAGTCAGTTTGAAATTTCTAAGACTTGAGGACATTTGGGGTCGCCCAGGACCTCTATTGGGAGCTTCCTGGGTTCCAACCATGGCACTTAAAAAAAAAACGTATTTGTTTTATCGTTTTTTATAAACAAGCTATATTTTGATACTTTTATACTTGAAACATTATTTACATTGAAAATAATATTTAAAAATCCCATTGTGCATCAATTTATTCCTGTTGTTAATTACAAGTGTTTGGCGGGACATATTTAGTATATTATGCTTTTAAACTGAGCCAGAAGAAAATAGGCTATGTAGGGATAAATGTGTGAATCTTCCATACAAACAATGTACACATTAAATGGCATTGTATTCGTATTTCATTTGAATAGGTGTATACACTAGAAGGGGAATGGTTCGAGCGTTTTTTTGTGAAATATAAGTTTTATTTCGAAAAGCCGTACCGGAAATTGTCTTGTTGTAATTATATGCGGCTTGACAGTTAGAGCTGAGAGCCGGAGGGCGGCAGTCAGTCAGACAGTGAAAGTGAAGGCGGAGACCAGCCCAGTGCCGAAAACTCAGCCTCTTCTGGATCACGTTCAACTTCACTGAACAACCCCAAAAACCGATCCAAAAAAGTAAGACTTGAAGAGGAAGGAAGACAAGAAAAAAAGAGAAAAAAACGCGAGGTGCTCCCAACTTCTGTTCACCGCTATCTGCAAAGAATTGTCTTCCGGTGTTGACTTTTTTTTGCGAGCACTGCAAGAGAAAACCCTCCAAAGCACAAAGTTGAACGTGAGAAATGTGAAGCTACCGGCTTGTGTGTTTCAACCAGGCTCCAGGATTCCCTATTAATCCATGCAGTACAGTGCAATGGTACGTGAACATGGATTATTATTACTTTGAAATGTTGTGATAACGGTGATGTGATACCATTTTTTTGTAATACTGTCCTGTCCTCACGACGATCGAGAAATGCGGAGAAGAGGGTTAACTTAACACGGACCACAACACTGGCACGGTCGGGCCAAAATTGTACTAAACTTGGCACAGATTCTCCGGCAGCCTATGTTAACAGCCCATTCCCCTTAATTTGGCAAATGAACTCTATATGGACTGGTGACAGCTCTGTAGGACACACAAACACACACTGTAGCAACAAAATAACAATGTTTAACTTCCAGTCCTTTCTGCATTATTGCTACACCGTTACACCTAGATTAGTAATGAGTGTTAACTCAATATAAAATGGTATTAAGGTATTCAGGTAATTATTCGGCCAACTAAATGGCCACTAAAAAGCCATTTTGGATTAAAAAAAACATAAAATATCCCCAATATTACCTCATTTTAGCGTGTCAAAGTTTTAAGATAGGTATTTTTTTTAAAGCTACATGTCTGTACAGCCTTACATGCTCACTACAGTAAACAATAAAATGTACAAATCATTACCTTTAAGTAGACGGGCTTTAGATTCATTTATTTAAAATTACTGTAATATTTGAATAAAATGTGCCATATCTTCTGTATTAGTTACTATTTTTCTTGTCATGATTCATTTTTAGTAACTTTTCATAGCATTTAAAGGCGAATAAACTGAGTTCAGGTCGCTACAGTGTGGCTGACAAGACAAACTAAAAAAAAACAACAACAGAAAGTATAAGCCTGCTGTTGAATTATCTGAAGTGGAAAAGCAGTCAGCGCATGTTGTTGACACGGAGCTCGGGGGTAAAGGGTGCCAGAGCTGGGGAGGGAAATGTCCCTTTGCCGTTTCTGTGTGACCAAGGCTGTGGTCCAAAGTCCCCGAAGCACAGGAAAAAAATGTTCTGGAGTGTGAGGGGGCAAATGAATTGTATGCTGTGTTTTCAGATAGCCTAGGAAGAGAAGAAGGTGCTGGATGGTGGATAGGGGTTGTGTGTTTGGAGGAGGAGGAGGAGTGTGACTGTGTAATTACGTGGGTGAAAAAAAAAAAAGAAAAAAGTTGGGTCTGATTTGCTGGAATCGCGCAGGACCGAAGGTGCACCGGTCGATTTCATATCAAGTTTGGTTAAAGCAGGGGTGAACATCACACACTCGGCGCCCTCTGAAGCTTCCCACAATGCTTTTATGAACGAGATATCACAGCACCGAGACGCGCAAAGAGCCAGTGTATTACAGGAGTACGCAGCAGCCCCGTTTGCACCGGATTTACGAGTACAATCTGCAAGTGCTTACCGTGCATGTCAACTTAAAAAAAATCTGCATAAAATCTCCAATTTCTCCGCGGAGACGACAATCGTTGGATCGCAAAAAAATTCATGGATGTTCTTGGATAATTTATTTTTGTTTTACGCGGAGAGCTCCACAGTCTTGCATGGTGCACATCGGTCCAGGAATGGCGCGATAAAGTGATCAGAGGAATCAGTCCAAGTACATTCACTTTTTGTGTAGCCGTCTCGTCATGTATTCTCCAATTTGTCTTACTCAGGTATTTGGGTCTTTTTACATATACATTTAATTGGTTTGATTTGCTTATTTGATATGTTTTACAGAGTGGATTGGAAGTTGTATGCGCCAGGATTGTTCAGTTTAAGCTCTGCTTGAGAAATGCTTTTATAATTGATAAAGTTTTTGTCTTTTTTGTAAATATTAAGCCTTCGAATTATTAGAAATTTAACTTATTAGAACAGAATGCACGTGTTTGCGCCACATTTGTTGTGGATATTACATTTGAGTTGTTTAAATTCCAGCGAAAGCCCTGACGAAAAATCATTTAATTGTCCTGTAGGCACTTAAAAAGTAATTCAAGTGCCAATCTCTATGCGCTCTTTGTGTGCGTAAAGTTATGCGTAAAGATGGATTTTATGATAGCATTCCAAGACTGTCATTTTATCAGTCCTGTATAATTGGTGCAGGTATGCTCATTTTTTCTCAGCTTTAATTAGATTATTTGCGTCCTCCAATAACCTCACACACACCTCCCAGCCTCGCTTGAAGTGTGTTTATATTTTTTTCCACGTGTATATTTTTATTTAGTGTAAAACCCCTATACTTTAGGGAAGTGAAGTTGGAAGAAGATAAAGCCACTTTCACTGCAGGAAGATCAAACGCATGATAAGGTTGATTCAGGGGTTGGACAGAGTAGCTGACTGTTTTGGCTGACTCAGTTTTACTGTTTATATTTTACTTGGCATAAGTAAGTGATTGACTGAGATGTGGTTTAGTTTGTACTTAAGAGGATTGTGCTTTTATGGCCCCAGCTGAAGTGCACTGCATAGGCCCTGGCCAAGTCATTTATCTTTACAGCATTTGGCTTTAGCCTTGTTGAAAAAAATTAACAGAATATTTAAAGTGTTTTTGCACAGGAAACCAGGAGTGAAAAGGATTTCAGAAACAGTTGCTGCCGAGCACATTTACTAGCATTTACTGCCTGCTTTTGTCAGTTTAATTGGCGACATTTTTAGTGAGATGACGTTTAAAGGAGTTCTCAAGTTATTTAATTTATTTTTTATCTCTCTAAAAGACTGTGGATATGTCTAGTATCCACAGTAAATATAATACATTTCAAATTTATCTGGAGAGAATTAAATGTTTATTCACACTGTATAATAAACGATTATAATTTGACATTACTTTACTGGAGCAGAGTTTTATTGGCCTGAAAGTGCAGAACAGAAATGTGGCTTCACAGAGGAGCACCAGCGGCAGGCTCAGATAGGGAGTTGATTTCTGTGGTTTCCTATAGCCGGCCTGCCTGGCTGCCTACAAAAAGAACAATATGTGGTTTAACTCTTCAAACGCCTGCCTTAAAAGGGCTGCTTCTACTTATTAAATTTGACATTTTAATGACCTAAAAGAAAGATTTGTTAATGTTTCCAGTTGTCACTAGCAGCTGCTGTAATTTCTGTTGGCTCTTAAATCATCCGCACTATCCTGTACATTCCCTAACCTACAGAAAACAAGCATTAAGAGATCATTATAATTTGTTTGAGACTTACTGTACTATTAGGGATGTAAAAGCCCGTAGGCCGATAAAATGCTGTAGAAATGTAATGCTTTTTTAGTTGTACATTTCAAAAAAAGAAAGTCCGTCAAATGTGCATCGAAAAAGTTTTCTTTTTTGACTCATATTTGCTTTAATATTTCAGTTAAGAATGAAACATAATGTGGTATAAAGTGTACTACAGTATGATGCAAAATACACACAAAATTGAAGAAAAGTAAAATAAGTGTTGAAAATATTTCAGCTAATATAAATGTGAGTCTCTGAAAATTTATCAGAAAAAAATATTTTAATGTCACATGTTTTTTAATTTAAAGATGGATGGAAAATTTAAAAGTAGGCCTTGATTTCAACATTACTGACTCAGGGGTTTGGAATGAAACTGGGCAAGTGTCATGATGCATATTAACCTCAACACTTTGGCATGAACTTAGAATCCAGTCCTAATTTAACCTTTGCGGAAACACCTTTCACAAGAATGCTTCGTTGAATATGCCGCCCTTCTCCTCTGCTTGTGTTTTTTTTTAAATACATCTTGCATATACAGCCTGTATACAAGGCTGTTTGTATGTGCCGGGAGAATGGGATTCTCCTTAACTTCCTATTTTGTGACTGCACCCCATCCAGTTTATCCTGCATCCTTCGTGAACATGGGATAAGTTCACGTTGGAATGCGGATAGTTTGATAAGAGAAATACAACTGTGAGGGGCGCATGCTCCCTGTAGCAGCAGCAGCACAGGAGTCCCGCTCAGAGCTCATGCTCGGGAAATAAGATTGGAGAGTGCGTTCAGTCACCGGGGCTTGGTGCTATTGTAGTGTTGGCAGTTGATATAAACAGTGGAATGTCCTTGTCATACCTGCAGTACGCCTAGAAACATCTCGGATGGTAAAACCAGTGTTGCTATGTGAAAAGAAACTTCCTGCTTTAAAGCTGTTGAAACTGCCAAATACAATATTATGTGACTGATTATGAGGAATTGTTTATTTGTGGTCTGACTTCCCTTCTGCCTCAGATTAGTAGCTGACTAAAGCCATATTTCTCCTCCTTGTTTAATGACATGAGTTTCTGATTACATTTCTCTCCTTCTCTCTTCCCTCTCCTCTCGGATGCTCCAGGATGAATTTCATCCCTTCATCGAGGCACTTCTTCCTCACGTCCGTGCCATCGCCTACACGTGGTTCAACCTCCAGGCCAGAAAACGCAAGTACTTCAAGAAGCACGAGAAGAGGATGTCCAAGGACGAGGAGCGTGCGGTGAAGGATGAGCTTCTGAGTGAAAAGCCAGAGGTAAAGCAGAAATGGGCATCAAGGCTGCTGGCCAAGCTGCGTAAGGACATCCGGCAGGAGTACCGGGAGGACTTTGTCCTCAGCGTGACGGGCAAAAAGCACCCGTGCTGTGTGTTATCCAACCCGGACCAGAAGGGCAAGATCCGCCGGATCGACTGTTTGCGGCAGGCCGACAAAGTTTGGCGTCTGGACCTGGTGATGGTCATCCTCTTCAAAGGCATCCCTCTGGAAAGTACAGACGGGGAACGCCTCGTCAAGTCTCCACATTGCACCAACCCAGCACTTTGTGTCCAGCCACACCACATAACAGTATCGGTCAAGGAGCTGGACTTGTTTCTAGCATACTATGTCCAGGACCAAGGTAGGTTCAAGCTGTGTGTGTTTGTTTCCCTGTGTGTGTGAGCTAACGCGCATGTGTGAATGATGGCTTGGCAAGGTCAAGGGTCACATGTGCTACTTTTTGGCAGGTCTTGCTGAGTCTGGCTGAAATTACCACTTCATTCGCCAGACAAATAAACACCAGAAACCTTATCGACAGAACTGTATATGCAGCAAATATTTTTTTATATGGCCCGTACTAAACAAAAATACAATTTATAATTCATATGTAATGTAGATCATGTTTTAAATGTGTCTTTGCTCTGCTGTACTCCAGCAGCAGCTCCTACTCATGTTCAGTAATTACGCAGTTTTTATAATTTGGACAGTGTTTGTATTATCTCGTACACACAGGCTTGTACAATTTCACACACACACACACACTGTTTACCTATTTAATTTGTTGGGATATTAAGTACAAACAAATGTGAAAAGTTGCAGTATAGAAGGATAAATTCAAATAAACCAACCAGTATTATAGTTTTTCAATACTGACTCTGTGTATCAATAACATGCTTATGTTTTATTAGCACATTATTAAAAACTGCCTTTGTCCCATAGCCCCCATTATAAAATGTAACATTATGAAATTTAAAAAAATCGAACAATTGCATTAGAACAATTTTGTTTTAAAATCAAATTTGCACCATTATAAAAAAGTAATAGCTACATAACCGTATCGATAAATGCATTGCTGATAGTCAGCCACATTACAACTGAGCATTGAAGAAATTATATTATAAATTATAAATCATACATGTGATCGTGTTTGTGCTAAAATCCGACTTTTCTTAATTCCCGAAAAGCTGCTTTTAATTTTACACGACAGCATTTTGCAGACAGTGATCTGCTCGATGTGAAGACTGAATTTATTTATTCAGCACAGTGTTAAATAAGAGGTTGAAGAAATGTGTTGCCAGGTACTGGAATAGGTTTCTACTTGCACATTTTCTTTTGAATGGAGGTGTAAAAACCTTCTTTTTTTCCAAATTAAATTATTTTAGTTAATTTCTCACATTGATACAAAACCAAAAAAATGCGTCACGCTTATAAAATACTGGCATTCACAAAAGCATTTGAGATAATGTAACACACTTCCACACGTTTTCAAGCCAAAATATATCACTAGAATTTTAAAAAAAAGCAGCTTTGCAATGTCTTCCAGACTGTAAATTGAAAAAAGGTAGTTGTGAATTTTTACACACTTGAATTTGATATTCCACAGTAACAGTAATTAAGAAAAGAAAATGCAGCATGAGAAGTTCAACAGAAAATATTGTTTAGATAGATTTTCTAATTCAGATTTTCTAATCAATACTGTTTTTTAATTCTCATATGGACACCAGATCTGTCAATTTTAAAGCAAAAATTGTCAAAATTAAAGCACAATATGTTTTTTACATTATATACTTACATGTCAGTCATTCATGTTCCTCACGGTGAACTTCCTCCCTTTATCTGTTGACCCCACAGGAATCCCCCCTATAGTATTCCCTGTTGAAATTCCCCTGTATAAGAATCTATTGCAGCAGCACCGAATAACCACCACTACTTTGCTACTGAGGGAGAAATGGTGGTGTAGCTAGCTCATTATCATCAAACCCTGAGCGCCATTTTGTGTTTGATAAGTGCCAGGGAAAGCAGAAGGCACAGCACACAGACAATAATGGTTGCCACTGGCACCGGGGTTGGCATCAGACCCTCTTTTGTGTCTTTTGTAGGATGCCACTGCTTCTCTAGTTTGCATCTGCTGCATTTTTAACCGTTCAGTACCAAGTTGAGAATGGCTCTTTAGTGCGGTTTTCATATCCTATACACCATTTATATGATAAGTTAGTGCTTGTGTTGTACATAATAGATCGTATTTCACCGGCTTTTTATTTAGGAGAATGAATCCGCGATGGAGGAAAAGCAAATTATTGGCAAAAAGATTAATTTTTAGTGTTTGAAATATACGGTGAACATAATGTTCTCTTTCGCCGGAGAATAAATTCACTTTGATTCAGCATCGCATTGATTGATTCAGAGCGATTATTCGTCGATGTCCTCAAAATTTCTGTTGGTCGAAACTTTGGCAAATACAAAATAGAATTCTTTTACCGGGATCACAGAGACGGCCATGCTTCTTTTTTCCCTTTTTCGTTTTTTTGCAAGCTAAAGCGTCTTTTCCTTTTCTTCAAGTTACCAAGCGGTGCCCATCTCCAGACAATGCAGCCATATTGTGGTAGCGTGTGGTGCGGCGCCATTTTGTTTTGCACTGTGCCAGGGAGGCAGGCAAATCACCAGTAATGGTTGTTAGAGGTTTGGAGGTTGGCATCAAACCCTCTTTGTCTGGTTGCAGCATGCCTTTGATTCGTTGGTTGGCATCCGCAATGCAGTGGGCATGTTGGAAAGTTTTTTGACAGTGGCAGAATGGAAGCCGCTCGCCTTTGTTCTGCTGCAACTGCACGAAACAAACAAACATACAATCAAACACAAAGAAACTAGCAAACGGCTCGGGCTGAAACAGAATCTGGTATTTGTGCGAACTGCTGGAAAAAAATGGGTTCGGACTGTGCTTTTAATATTGTTCTCTCTGTCCTGCTACCTGGCAGCCGCTCACTTCTGCTGTGTTGTGTAATTGGGTTACAAAAAAATATGTTGCTGCCGTTATTTACACACAACGGTATTTTTTTCTTGTTATTTTTTCTGGCAAAAATCAATAAGTTCAGAGTGTATTTGTTTTTGATTCTGGTGGGTTGCTGCCTGAGAAAGGTCGGCGGGTTGGCACCGAGTGTGCTGGGTGAATTTAGAGAGGGCACTCAGCCCCCTTGTTCTGGGGCACAGACGCGTTTAGCCAGGCAGGGCTGTAGCACCCATGTGCATGCCCAGATGAATGCCCGCTGGGAAGTAGGCTGGGGGCTGGGAGTGGGGGTTGTGGCATCCATTGTGCCAACTGGCAGGCCGTGTTCAATACAGGGCCCTGGCTTCTCACACACACACACACACACACACATACGGCTGTTGTACTCCAATGCACTGTTTTATCGTTATCTGATAAAACAAGAAGTGCTTCGTTTTTTTCTTTGAATCATCGCCTCTCCCCACCTGGATTCATATGCATATCCAGTTTGACAGCTCGATGGAATAGTTGTAACAAGGCATGTAGATAATGATCATGTTAGGACATGTTCAGATACTGGAGGCCTCGTTTGTATTTGGCTTTGTTAAGCTGCGCATTACTATCTCCTCAACAAATATACGAATATAGATCATATAGTCACTGAAAGCTCAGTTTTTTTCATTCCAATACTCATGTTTGGAATTAATAAAATATGAAAATAAAACAATTCTGAAAGATGTTGTTAAAATACAACAAACGTTATGGGAATGCTATGCCGTTCATTATGGCATGTTATATCAATATCATATATAATTTAAGACTAGATGACGTCTTAGATTTTGAACATTGTGCTGTCTTTTTTCATGGTTTTAAAGGCTGCATTACAGTAGTAAGTGATTAAAAGCGAATTTTCTGACTGTTTTATTTTCATATCCACATTGATAAAGAATATTGAGGAAAAAATATCCTTATTTTGCCACCCTACAATATGGCCACAATATTGAGATCAAGGTATTTGGTCCAAGATATTTGATTTTCTCCATATAGCCAATCCCTACAGTACTTTATACCTTTATAAATGAATTCTGCAAATGGAATAAGTAGTAGGAATGGTAGCAGAAATGACTCCATAAAATTCTGAGCATTTGTGAAAGCTGTCAGTGCTTTCTACCCAGTGACAGAAGAGGATTGCTGAGGTGGTCCAATGGGAGACTAAATAAGTCAAGGTCAAGCCTTTCCCATTACTCTGGTACTGAAAGTTAACACAGCCATAAAACATCATTACCTTGACACCCCCCAGCAACGTAACTTTTTTTTTTCACACTGTCATGATAGCTTGCGGAAATGGATGGATTACCTCTGAAAACATGCTGCCATGTTAATGGAGACCTTGTTTTACGAGCGGCAGACTTAACCCCTGCCCCTGGGGTCGTGACCTTTCCAAAGAGATGTGGCAGGGTGTCCTCTGAAGTTTAATTGAGCAAAACAGATCAGTGAAAACGCGCTGTTGCGGGCCCAGGGCACGTGGAGGAGGAAGACTTTTTGCCTGAGGGGGGTGGTGGTCAGGGGAGGAGGCAGGGGAGCTGCTCCTAAGCCCCCCTTGTTGACCTCCTCAATCGGGGTCAAACCGCGGCGGTCGCAAGATCACCGGTGGTCTCTTGGCAACTGTTTGTCTCCGCTCCCCCCGCTACTACTCATGGTCTGGCTGGTGGTCCCTTGGTTCACTGGCCTAAGTGAGGGGGAGTAGGTACCACTGACACCCCCCTCTCCAAACGCTCAGGCTGGGTCGTCTGGCTGGTCCCTATCTCCAAGACTGGCCATGCCTGCTCACCACACTGCGTGGGGTAGCCGCTTGCATCTTGTTTTCCACCCGGCTGCCTCAGAGGCTTTGGTCAGGCGGCCAGTGTGGACGCCTGACCTTCTGGGTCACAGTGGAGGTCTGTGACTAAGCACAACATCTATCCCCCCCCCCCCCCCCCATCCCCTTATCCTCCTCTGCCATCAGGAATCACCCCTGCGGCACACTGCCTGGCCAAATGACTCTCTCACTCCTTCTCTCTCCCAGTCTCTTTTCTTTTCTCACTCCCTGGCTTTCCCTCAAGCCCGAGACTCCGACCATGACAGCTGTCCCCGGCCCAGGCGCTTGGCCAGAGAGAGGGTGGCTGGTCTCCTGCCAGAAGTGTGAAACAAAAGTTGTTGTAAGCAGACAGCGTTAAAACACTACTGTTGTCTTCCTTTTTTTTGAGGGGGTTATGTCAAGTTATTCAGCTGCATTTAATTTTAAATTTTCCTGGTGAAATGATACTGGAAGAAGTCTCAGGACTGGTTCTTTTGGAAGTTAAGTGGAATTTTATTCTTGGACATGAATTTTAACAGTGAACATTCAGAACAGAATCAGCAAGATCGTAAAATACAACTCCTGGGAAAAACCTTAACCGATGACTCCAGAGCCATATAGAAAAACTCTTCAGATTGAACTGCACAACCCTGTGCTCAGCTTCCATTCTGGCTTCCTTATTAGTATGCAATAGAGCCTGCGGTGTCTGGCTACCTCTCTGTCAGAGCCATAACCTATCGAACACATTCTCTCAATCTAATCCACTTAGAACTCCCTCCCAGCTTCACCGCTTGCCTTATTGATTTCCGCTTCCCACTAAATGTCCTCCCGATCCTTTTTCTCTTAACCCGGGAGCTATTTATGTTTTGCAGTGGTCTTTCTTTCTTTCTTGCTTCTTGCTTTCTTTCTTGCCTCTTGTCTTCCTTTTCCTTCCTTTCTTCCTTTCTTTCTTTCTTTCTTTCTTTCTTTCTTAATGCCTTCGCTCCCTCTCCAGGATCTTTGGTTGTTTGTGATCTCAACCTGACTTTCCTCTACCTTTTCTCCCCTCCTGCTCTTTCTCAAACACTAACCTGTGTGCAGTGCAGCCAGGTTGCCTGGCTCAGTATGAAGCTTGTGTTATTAGCAGCGGGGTTTTGCTCGAGCAAATACCTCAAGGCTTAAACAGGCCGTGTTACCTCCTTGGCCCTCTTTTGTGTGCCATGTGTACATAAATCTCCATGGAAACAAGGCAACTCGGAGCAGAGGCCACTGAGAAATGTGGATGCCTTCTTTCTCAACAAAATTTACAACTACCCTCCTTTGCTCTGCTACACTGTGTTTAATTTGCTTGTGTCACAGTTTGCACTGTTGCATCCGTCAAAAAATGGGACAAGGGCTTTTCTTTGGCTTTCTAAGGCACGGCATTTGGTGAAAAGGCTTTTCTTGTGTATTTCAGCAGGAGACTCAATTTTACGTTTGTGGCTACACTTGGTTAAGGAGTGCAGTTTGTGTCATTAGTCTATGGTTAAGATCTCAGCTTCACCACACTTTCCCAGGCTTTTGGGGAGGACCCCAAATGCATTTCAAATCCCCCCGAGGCCACTTGACTGGAGGACCGGCACCTCCCACTCCTCCCGGATAGATTCCCCACCCCCACCCTGTCTGCCGGTCCTCCCAAATGAAGACAAATGGGTACATTCACCCCCTATCCCAGGCACTACACTGTACCTCACTGTCCTGCCGTACAAAGCAGGCCCTCCCTGTTGCCTTGAGTTTCTCCATCCAATGGCTGCCCTCTCTTTTTGCCATCGTTCTCACACAACTACTTGAAAAACTTACCGTTGTCCCATCTGCCTGCTGGACTGATCATGTTAGACAGCAGGGCCTGCAGTGGCAAGAGGGACAACAAGGTTCAGAGAGGAGAATTCATGTGAAGATGTTTTTTTGACCTCCCATTTTTTTTTCAGAAAAGCACGCTCAAGTACCAGACTGAGACTTTCATGCAAAAGCCAGACCTCTTTAAGGAGCCTTGTGAACAAGCAATGAAGGGAGAGAAAAAGGGAAGGGGTAGTAGGTGGGGTGTGATGGGGAACTTTAGGCAAGGACAGACAATCAGAGTGGTTGCCCAGGAGACACTAACTTCTCTGTGCAGCACCCCCCACCCTGCTTTGCCCCATCAAAGTCTTTTCAGTCCAGACAGGGCCGATCAGTGGCCCAGAGTGATGGTTGTCTCTTCCTTTGTCTGGCGGTACAGTACGGCCCATCACTGTGACGGCTCGACAAGACCTGAGCCGGACAGAAAAAGAAAGGCCTGCCATCGCAGGGCTGTGCAAAATGTACTTTTGGGTGGGCGTGTTGCTGTTAGGGGTGGTGGGCGAATCCCCCAGAGGATTTCTTTCTAATGTCAGTGCAGCGGGTCAAAGAGGGGATATGGTGTCTGGGGCTTGGGAATGGCCTGCTTGGGACGGATTCATCAGCGCCCCATTGAGTTGTCAAAGCTAGCCAAAGAGCTTCCACTCCTCCCTCACATATGTCAGGTTCACTTCTCAAAAAGCTCCCAAATTTTGAAACCAACTGTCGATCAGCAGAAGATGCAGTCAGTGTAATAAACAATACAACCCCCAATATGGTTGTTTGTTTTTATTGACCCATACTGTAAGAAAAGTTATAGAACAGCGGGGAAAGCAAGGATAGTAGGAAAATAAGTCATTTACATTTTTAGCACTTCCATAAACATGCAGTCTTTTATGACAGCAAGCATCTTTGAGCAGTGTTGTCTCTGATTAAAGTGAGGAGGAGAGGAAATCTACACACCGTGTTGGTTGCAACAACATGAGAATCTAATATCTCAGGATCACCAAGCAGGCATCACTGGCAGGTGTTACAGCTTTATGATACAGTGAATAAATGGAAAAACAAAAAAATGCACCTTTCCCACATATTTCTGTGATCACAAACTAGTAGAGCCTGACTGCTATGGTATAAAAAACATACAAACACACAAACAATTTAGATACCAATATAAGAGGAGAACTTAACCAGCTATGAACATGGCTGCTGATATAGTGATTATTTTTTTTTAGCTAGAATGACAAAATACCATTTCTTTGTCGATTGTGCACTAATTTTGCACCGATATGACAAATGTACCTAGAAGGCTGCTTTGCTGAGCAAAAATTTTATTATAGAACATTTAAACTTATTATAAATAATTAAACATCATACATACAAATTGTTACACTGTAAAACAATTCAAGAAACTGAGAAAATAAAGAAGAAATTAAAAATAAATAGCTAAATAAACATAAATCCTGAATTTTCCAACATCAGCCAATTGCTAACTTTGGTTGGGCTCTAGAAACTACCAGCAATTGCTGCAATTAGTCCCTTTTGCAATGACTTTTGTAAAATTTTATTAGATGCACTTTTAGGTATTTGGATAATTTCTAAACCAGTAGGAAAGGCTGAGTCTGGGTTTAGTAATGATGAAATTGTTTGCCCACTGTGCAGCTATTTGAGTTGGGAACAAGCTAGTCCAGTGCTGTCTGGACCCTGTGATTAAATCCCGCTGCAGCACTAACACGATGGTTAATGAAGCCCGTTATTTTTACAGGGCAGGCTTGTTACCATGGTGCCTTCTTAAAGCCTATATGATCTCGCTCCAGATAGCTCCAGAATTGGCTCGCTCTCCTTACCGGCACAAGGCTCCAGCTGGTAGTTTCTACAGTGACTTTTAGAAAACCCTTCCAAATTTTTATATGCAAACACAAAAATGCACGCATGGGGACACATGTTTGCACTCACACGCCTCTATACAGTACATGTGTATGCAGAAAACCATGAACAGATTATTGCTCACCTGCACTTCAGCTGAAAAGACTACATTTAGATTCAAGAAACCGCAACTCCTCAATAACAAAACTTGTCCAAGCGTGTCGGGCAAAAATTGAAAGTGAGAGGGCTTTAAAAGGTTGTTCCGGATTTGCCAAGTCAAGATTGTAATTAGGCCTCCAACATGTGCGCAGATCTACAACCCACAATTACACTGTGGATTGTTACCAAAAAATAACTCTGCTCCACCACCCCTCTCTTGGTGTAGCCCACATTACCAAGGAAATCTGGCTAACAAGAGGTCATCAGACTATAACAGTCACTTGTTATCTCTGTTGCCTGTCTAATAAAACACAGACCCCGTCTAATTATGGGGTCATGATGTAATAGCTGAACTCCCCTCATTGTTTTTACAGAATTGTTTGCAACCTGTGGTCTGGGATTTCTACTGGCTTAACATGGCTCTTTTAGCATTTATGGTAATGACCCTAGTTGACCTACAGATGGCTAAATGAGTAATGCTCAAACTCATCATCTCTTATGGGATCCCAGCTGAGTCTGCTCGGTGTTTCCCAGGAACATCTTCATCTGCTTATGCAGGTCTGTTTCACAAACTATTAGACGCTCGCCAGACATTTTTCTCCCCATTTTCTGTAAAACCTCTGGCTGTAACTTGGGTTGCCATGTGTGTCTTGTTAAGGGCAGTTATGACAAATGGCAGCAGCTGTACAAACTAATCTCTCTGTAGCTTTCACACATGGCGCCCAATTAACAATGGACCACTGTGGGGCCCTAATCCACGGTGCAGCCATCCTCTGGTCCCGCTTGCAGAGCCAACTGCCCCAGGAGACTCTTCTCCTCTGCACTTCTGTTAGCCAGCCTGTAACTCCATTCAGATGGGAGCCGGTGAGCACTGCAAGGCATGCTTGGGTTGGAGACACGGTAGCCATCTTGTTTGTTTCCATGTTGGGAAGCCTGGTTCCTGACGCTAAAGAGCCTGGGTTTTTATTTGACAATTTGGAGGTCTCTGGGATTGGGTTGCAGCCCTGAGAGTATTTGGACTCAGATGCTCACATGCACATATAAACTCACGTGTCTTCAGCTTGTGTGCATGCATTAAAACACATACAGGCAGCTGCAGTCGATAGATTTATTTTGGTTGCTGAACAAGTGGGTGGGAGCAATGCGTGTGTGTGTATGTATGATATAGCTTTCCTGTCAGTGGGCATTTTTCCAGTAGTTGTATGATGATAAACTGCTGTTTCTTGGGGCCTCAGATAGCTGAATGCACTGTGTAATGCACTTAAAGTGCGGGGGGAGAGTGCTTTAAACAGTGCATTCACTACCGCCGCAGTCTTACAGGATAATATACTATATGAAGGCAGGGGGATGTTAGCCCACACTTACTTAATGGTTCTTTTTAACTTTGGATATATTCCAACACTGCTACTCACATACACAAACAATATCCATCCACTTTCCCAGGAAAAGTTTCAATGTGTGAAGCCTTTTTCCTCATCCAAGAGCATGTCAGCAGTGCTTTACATGGCCTTGCTACACTATCTTCATTTCAGTTTTAGATTACAATTAACAACTCCAAAACTGAAATACTGTAAGAAAAAAGTCACTTGGATGCAGACCAGTGTGAATTGTTGTTTCCACATTTTCTTCTCTCTGAGTCAAAACAAAGCCACAAACGGGAGTTCGAGACTCAAAAGAAGGGTGTTGAAGGGTCGACGGCCATCAGGAAAACGATGCAGGCCCCTGCCAAATCTATGACATGAATGAAACAAATGGATGAAGGAAAATGAAAATGGTTGGGGTGTGATCTCTGGCAGGCAGTGCGAAACCGGTGCCAACTGTTATGAATGGGAAAACCGCTGCTGAGCTAATGAAAAAAAAAAGAAAAAAGAAAGAACCTACTTTTTTCATCCGCCATCCAAGAATAATTAACCGCGCGCAGGCCTTCTGATGAGGGTGGAGAAAGCCACAAGACACTTGACTAACATCTCACCGCAGAGGAGGACAGTGAAACACTGATTGGGGTTTTGTTTGGGAACAAAGAGTTCTTAACTATAAAAAAGAAAGCAGGTGAAACCAAAGGTGGAGTAAAAAACTGTTAAGTGGTTCTTCTTAAAATACTTTATAAAAGAAAACATATAAAAAAACTTTAGAGTGACATAAACCATTTTCATTCACTCTATTATACAGAAATGCATGTAGTGGTTGCTGGCATGTGCAACTACATTGCCCTTAAACTAACTTGTATATGCTCACACACACACACACACACACACACACACAGACACACTTTCAACTCTTAACTTAATCCCTGCTCGAGGTGTTTGGTGACGGGGCTTAAGGAATCTGCAGGGATCATGTACTGCACTGTACTGTACTTTAGCGCTGATGCGATCAGTTGAAGAATTCATTAGTTTATAGACAGTAAGGTAATGTTCTATAATCAGATAATGGTCATGGCTTTTCAAATGTGAGGATTTTCTTCTTCTTTCAGTTTTAATGTCTTTTCAAATTGAATAAGTTTGGGCTTAAGCCTGTTCGCACAAAACAAGAAGTCCTCTTGTGCTCTGGTAAATTATGACGGACATGTTTCTTTTTTAAAATTTTGTCAACTAAAAAAAAAATCAGTCAAAAATAATCAACTCATAATGAAAATAATAATTTGTTCCAGACCTGCTGTACCATAATGTTCTGTACTGTGTGTATCTCTTACAGCCTTCACTGTGAGATGACATGATGGAAAGAGCAGAATGGGGGCCAGATGTATGTTTATATATAGGACCTGACAAGGGTACAGAGCAGGACACCAGGCAGAGGCGTTGCATATCATATGCACCCTATCACGTACACCACATGTACTGTATGTAAAGCAAAGGAAAGGACAACTGTTAATCATACCAGTGGTTTTGATGCTGTAAAAAGGTGAATAGGCTAATTACAGGCGTCAGAGGGTATATTAGAAAAAGTATTTTTAGTGTTGTAAGTTTTTGCAGGGTTAAACTTGCACTGTGCTGCTCTCTGGGTTTGCTGCACTGCTCTTTGTCAGCGAGAGGCCCGTCGCCGCAGACTTTATTTTAATCCATTATCAACTTGCCCTGTAGCCAAGAACAACAACAATGTTTTTGTTTTACCGTTAAACCTTTTTTTAATCGCCATCTTGTATGCCACTAACATCACCCAGGGCTGACAAAGCGCGCACTGTTTAGAAGCAAACGCTTAAAAACAAAAAGTGGTTTCCCCATTATGGCAATCAAAGCGACGTTATCAGCGATCAACATATTCTCACCCAGAGACAGAGTGGAGAAGAATGCCCCATTGACTGATACTGCCTGCTAGGCCGGTCGCGCTGATCTCCCGAAGAAAAGACCAGTGTCGCTTGTGGACCCCCTTCTCCCCCCAACCGCCTCCCCACTCTTTGCCTTCTTCCCTCTATATGTCTCAATACTTGGGGGATCTTAGAAGAGGGGGGGAGCTGAAGAGGGTTGCATGTGAGTGTGTGTATTGTCGAGGTGCTGCCGGGCGACTCTATCCCATGCTGGTGGTGCGTGTGTGTGTGGGGGGGTGGTGTGGGGGCTGAAAAGACGGAGCCGTCACCTGCCAGACTGCTGGAATGTTAATGCCGTGGCTCTGATAATTGGATTTTGTACACACCGTCTGTGAGGAACGTCCAGCAACTTTCCCCCTCTTATTGTTCGACCTAGCCCTGGACCCTCAATAGGGCTTGGCTATGTTTATACAAGCACTCACGTCTCAATAAAGACTGTTTACAATGTGTGTGTGTGTGTGTGTGTGAGTGTGGTGTCGGACTTCTGAATCACGGCGCAATTGTGTGTGACAGGGAGACTGAAATGAAAGCAAGAAGAGTGTCAGATTATCAAGATTTGGCAAATATTTAAGATATTAAGAGATTTGTTAGGTCTTAGAATAGGATTTTCTCAGATTTTAGGAGTGTTGCATTAAGATTTTGTACATGCTCGGATTAGAGATTTTTCACAATGGGACATTCAAACCTCATAGATGATTTTTTTGCCAACTATTCATCCAACCATACTCGCACCAAGCCTACGTGTTCTCAACTTCATGCAGAGTCAGAGGTAGGCACACCCACTTTGAGGTCAAAGGTGGGGAGGAAGTGCTCCCTATTGGTGGGATATGTCCGAGGCGTACATGATCTGGGATCATTAGGGAAGTTATGGCTCTTGTTTGCGTCGGGGGGAGCCTGGAATCGGGCCGGGAGCTGTGACGCACTGGTTTCCCTCTCTGTGGCCTCCCATGCTATTTCCACCCAGGCTGCAGCGGCTTGAGCTGGTTAAATGTCTCGGCTGCACTGACCTAAATTCCTCATATTCACCTCAGAAGACCTTTGCCTTAGCCAACCAACCGTTTTTTTCCATCCCTATAGTCTTCCTATGCAATGAGCGTACGCTTTGTTTGTGTATAAAAGTTCCTTCCTGTACATAAGGAAGCTGCATTTGAAAAAAAGTCGCCCTATTCCCAGCTGTAATGCCTCTGAGCAGAACTGCTACAAACAATGACAGAGGTTTTTCTTTTGGCAGAGAAACTTGTTGTGGTTAGATAAACAGCCTCTAATTGCATTTAATCTGTGTTAAAGTAAGGTATTTGGAACAATTACTTTGGTATGTTTACCAAGCAGCTGGTGTGTGGATCTTTTTTTCTCCACCTCTCTCTAAGATGTAATGGATTTGGTTCACCTCGCTGGTTAGTGGGAAAATAAGATAGGCGCTACATTAACTTATGCATGGGTTTGTATTCAGGCTTCAACTGTTACAGAAATAACAGCGTAAAAATCTATTTAGTTTGGGTAAGATTTCATTAAAGTTAAATGACTTTGGTTAAGGTGCCAGATTTCCATTTGGTATCAGTGCAACATTGAGCCACTTCTTTAGAAACAAACACAATTTAACAACATAGGTCATTACCTCCAATATAATATTAATTAACAGCATTATTCTTACACAGCAACATGTTCAATTAAATCAGTATTTTAATAAGAGGCGACAATACTTTTAATGTGCAAAATAAAGCGAAATTAAGAATATGTTAATGCCCTCCTTTTTGTGATGGTAAAACAATCTTCAAAGATAATCTCTTATGCATGAGTAAAAATCTACAATTTAATAATAAAATGCCATACTAAGCTGTATTTGTACATGGAAGATTAAAAGAAAGCATAACTCCAGGAGACCTGCATATTTATTCAGTGTCTTGCTCTTCTCCCTTTAACCTGGCAATAGTGTGCTGTTGCATAAACAATGGTCTGGGCAGCCACCTTTGGGCTATTGTAGCCTTCCACGTGGGCTGAACTCTGGCCAAGTGGATGTTGTTGCAGGAGACGGCCCTGCAGCCAAACACACGAGCCAACCAGAGGCCTCCATTCCAGGAGGCGAGCACTCACTGGACGTTACCCGAGGATAGTAATGTTTGACAGCTCTTGGATCGCGTAAGGGAACTTGATTTTGAATTTCAAACAGCGACGGGTGATTTGGCCGAAGCCGACAAAACGGCACATTCCCTGCAAATGTCACAACCAAATCGAAACTCAAGCCACACTTTGGACAAGGGATAAAGTGCTTGTGTTTGTGTGTGTCTGCGTGATTTGACATGCTGCATGTGTTTAGTATTCATAATGAGGTGTTGCAAAATGCATGCTCTCTGCATATCTTGCTCGACTCAGCCGCCACCTGTATAAACAACAGTGCTATTGCGAAACGGTTCCAGGGAAAGACTCTTCCCGGGCTTGTTGTCAGAATGAGGTCAGCGAACACTACTCTTTTCTCTCTCACTCTCTCATTTTCCCTCCTTCTCTCTCACTCACTCCCTTAGTTGTACTTTGTCCTTTGAGCACAGGAAGAATAAGGCCACCGAATCAACTTCAAGGCATCTGTATTCACAGACTAACCGCGCATGTGTGCGGTTGGATTGAGAGGCTTAGTTATTTGCATCATTACAACTGACAAGCAACAACTTTCCCACTGTCCATAAAGGTGTTATTGTACTGTTAACTCCAAAAATCACTTATTTTATGTTTTGATTCAGCATTGTTTTGTAACATATTTTAAAGCCATGACAATTACTTGGTATATCTCCAATAGAAACAGGCAGAAGGTGCTTGAGCAATAATGTAATTATTATAGCAATCAGCAAATGGACTTCAGGGAATCCTGAAGCACTGTTGAATCCGCTTGTATATTTTCTTTCTTTGGTAATGGGGATGGGAGGACTCTATATCTGAATTCTCGCAGCATGACATCATTTGACCCCCTCGCTGATCATTTTACCCCATCACAGCACAATAGCGCGCTCGGAGACGTAAGAGGAGTGCACATGTATCATATGCTTGAAGTTGAGGAAGCACCTAATCGTGCCGCCCCGCCAAACGCCATGCTCCCAGAAGCACCGCTGGTGGACCGCGTCGTGTCTGGAACACTGTAACAGGATCTCCAGAGAGGAGCACAAAATGGGCGCTTTGTGTCCAAGATTTGTCCAGACAATCCCAGATAAGGAAACCCAACAAGGGCGAGCTGAAGGAGCTGCCTCAGTGACTTGAGCAAATAACCTTTAATCTAGGTCGTGCAGCCAGATAGGGGCAGCAGTGGTAGCCTAAGTACCCGCAATGGCATTAGGGGTGACGTAAGTAATAAAGAGAAGCTTATGTAGTCATTCCTATGACTGGTTAAAAAAGTTGTTAAACACTATTTTCGTGGAGATTGTTAGGGTTAATGAGAGGCTATTCTTCTACACTAATGCTAAGTATCTTTGGGAAAGATGCTGAAACATTTTCACCCATCCAAGCAGTATGTCACAGAAAAGCTACCGTCATTAGCTAACACAATTTTATTATAGCAGTCTGCAAAACTACGCCATACACTATGCTGTACAGTTGACAAAGTGCACACATTGTCGCTAAAGGCTCCAGGGTTGTGTTGAAGATGACACCAGGGAGGTTTTGTGAAGCACCACCATAGCAATCAGCTAATAATCACACCTACACTGCAGGGGTACTATTCACAGTTTCACAGTGAAAAAATAAAGAACAGCACCTGGTATCAAACGTCAGTTGAGTGGAGTCAAGTCGAAAACATGCAGTGAAAATCAAGAAGCAATCAAAATCAAGTCCAGCAATGGTGCAACAGGAGTTTAAGTAGACCACCTCCACCCCAATTTATTTCTAAAAGGCCCGAACCTTGCTGGTAGAAATGAACAAGCACTATTTTGGTTGATTCCACACTCTGCGGCAGCGCACTGATGGCAGCCGTGGCCCGACTGAGCCCAATTCTCATAACAGTCATAACAAGACCCATACGTGCCCCACCATAACTGTGGCCGGCCCCTGGGGCTGTGTCTGTCTCCCTCTGCCCACATCTCCCTGCACATCCCAAAGTGATCGGTGGCGGGGGGCAGCACCATATCACTACACGGACCATATGTGTCGGCAGACCACAAAATGCTGAAGCCATTACTTGGCCCACTCTAGTGAAATTGAAAGCAGGAGCCAGTAACAGCAGCAGCAATAGCTAGTTTTGGCTGAGTGTATGGGGGCAGTGAAAGGAAAGCCCAGTCAGATGGTAGTGCTCATGCTGACTTGTTGACGGCAGCAGGCTGCAGACGGCTGATGTCTTGTTGTCATTGCGCCAGCTCCTCCCTCTCATGACCTCCCAGTGATGATGTTTATATGCTTCTTTCTGTTTCAAGTTTGCAAATGTGTCTGCCCGTGTATGCACTTATTGAATCCCTCTGCTAATACTGTCGTCTGCAACATTTGACTAATTTGGAAGCCAAATTCATAAAATGATATGTTGTGTTTTATAAAGAGCTAACATCTATTTTGAAGAATTCGCCCCCTTGTAGGACTTTCTGCTAAGCCTCAATCTGACTTTACCCAGCCAATAATTTCCCCCAGTCAGTCCCACTACAAATGGAAGCTTACCAGATGTAAGATTGCATTACATGTGCTGAAAACATGTATTTAGGCAACACTGTCTCATGTTCATATTATATTAATGATGAAACATTCATCCAACCGCTGTGTCATTGTAAGCTGCAACACTGCTCTTGCTCTTGGCATTTAAAAAGGCACTAGTAAGAACAGTATCCCCTGAATCTTCATGCTGCCGTATGCCTTGCAGGAACCGCATGCATCTAATGCATTAGTTCAGGGTATTGTGTTACATGCAGCATACATCATGCTTTGTGATTGTCTATAATTTATGTGCAAGACACGATGATTTGCGGGAAATTTTTGCCAAGTTCACTTTTTTGAAATAACTCTCATGTGAAAGATACTGTACTAGGTAGCTGCTTGATTTTATTAGTGATTTTATGTGGTGTTCATGCTTGTTGGAAGTTCATGCTTATACTTTACAGGCTTTTGTTTGTTGTCTTTGTATGCTGATGTTTGTGTTTGTCTCCTATTCACGTCTTAATTCCTTTCAGCTGAGTTATCCATGGTGGCTCACTCATTCAACTTGGTCTGTCTGGTGCCACTGGTTTTTAGGTATCATGTCAAGGCACTTTGCTGTAAAAGGGAACATTTACTTTCAAAATAAACTCTTCACATCCCCATTGATGCCTTCAAGGTGGGATCCCGTTCTGCTGTATTTGGCGTTTTGTAATCTATTTATTTATTTCTTTATTTGGCCGGACGGCGGGTGTTCGTAGGATAAGGGCTCATGGAGAAGACTTATCTTCAAGCGCACGTCTGTCATCTGCTGCTGCAGACAGAGTGTTCTTTCATTCGCTCCAGTGAAAGAGGGTTCACAGAGATTTAAGGGCCAGCATTGTTTGTGCTCTGCGATGCTTAATCACTTTTGATTGGACACCATATTAAAACTTGGGCTCTAGACGGGAGAGAGGCTCTTCGCCTAAAACGAGTACCCGTCCTCCACAAAAAGGAGCGGCGCTGCCTCACAGGGTGGATGATGGGGACAAAGACATGCTGACAGAGTTAAGCCAAGAGACGGAGGGGATGAGGACAGATGAGAGTGAAGGTCTTTCGCAGAGGGAAAGTTAACACCAAGTTTTGTGCTGCATGAAAAAAAGTTTAGTTTTAGTTTTTCTTCAACTTGAACTGTATTTTGTAAGAAACATATAGTTTCTGCAGCTTTTCCTCCAGTTTCTAATCTTTCCTTGAACTCAAGGAGTAAGATGGCGGCTTATTCCTAAAGCACTCCATTTTCCCACACGCCCCCCTGCACTCCATTTCACTGCAGCACTGATTACACATAGTGTTTACATATTCCATAGAGCACTGTGACAGAGATAAACCTCTCCTGATGCTTATCCCCTGGCCACAATGTGGAAACCACTAAGATATAATGTAAACCAAACGTCGCAGCTGCCCTTTCATGTCTCAAGTGCCAGTTCTGCGTGCTGAGCGAGAATTTTGAGAGCTCGGCTTTAAGTAGCATTGGTTAAATTGGAGTTAAAACCATCATGCTTTTTTTCTTCTTCTAATGACGTTGGCAAGCTCTTTTCACAAGTGTATTTTCAGTCTTTTCACGTGGTGGCACAGAAATACTAGTGTGGAGGTACTTCAGCTCAAAAGTATTTGGATGATTTTTCAAAAATACACATTTATACACTTTAACCAGCTCCTCTCTCTAGATAATTGATTGTGGAAAGTTTGAGAAGCTTGCTCTGGTAAAGGGGGGTGTTTGACATACATAGCTCTGAGTTTGGGGAATGAATATTTGTGGCAAGGGATAGGCGTTTGATACGAAATGTGATTAATGATCCACACATCAGCGAAAGAGGGGAGCGTTCCCCATAAAGTGGGTTGTGGGATTATACAGAGGGCTGCACTCGGAGGACTTCTTGGCATTAATTGGCCCGTCTCTCCTGTGGCTCCAAGTATTGCTGTCACTCTCCTCGGCACACTGCGGTTTGTGCATGTTATCACTCTTGAGGTCCTCCGCCATAAATGTGTCACCGAGAAATTGCGCTGGCCTAAAAATACCCTTGCATGTGCATTTCCCATCGTCTCACATTTGGGTTGTTGAGTGTCTTCTGCTGCTCGTGACCCGGCGCTGTATTAGTCCTCGCAGCCGGGGATGAAATTCATCTGCTGAAATCATCAAGACGCTAAACTGTTTTGAGGATTGTTACCATCAGTCTCTCTCCTCGCTGACAAACACTCCATGACCTTTACAGTGTGAATCTAATCTATAGGTTCCTCCACACTGCTCGATTCACACCTGCACCACACCCTGGTTTTATGTGCTGATGAGAGCAAGCGCTTGCCGCAGGGTTACTGCTCAGTATACATAACCTGCTACTAGGACACACAATACACATACACACACACACACACACACACATGCCCTTACAGTTGAGTTTACAGAACAGGCTGTACTACAGTTGCCAAGGTTAACTAAGGGAAATGAGGTTACAATCTTCATTAATGAGAAGTGCTCTGTCAAGTCAACCCGGTTTGTAAAGTACCTTAGATCCTCCTTGCTGAAAACAACTTCACAGTCAAATAACTTTACAATAAGTCTTACGTAGTGCCGCATACTTTAATGTCAGTGTTTTATTATTAGTTGCTGTAACTATGTGGACGTCTTTACAGCTCTGACAGACTTGTTTTCTCTCTGCTCTGCAATGGCTCCATAAATCTAAAACTAATCCACCAAGTGCGAGCTCATCCCTCTTAATTTGTTTGCCCGCTTTACGTCCATGAAGATGTTCTCCAGTGACATCTAAGCCATCACGTTGACAACCCCAAGTGGCTCCTAATACTCCGACTGATTCTCTTCTATAGCTGCTTTGATGCTCCCTTTATTATGTTCCACAGGGCTATTTTTCCCCTCCTCTTCTTGTTTACGAAAGAGGCCCGATAAGGCCTTCAGTGGGCATTGCTTGAACTTGCAGTCTGCTGCTTGGCCACTTGGGCAAAGCTGAGGCCTACTTTAATCAAGACATGAGAATGACCCACTTCATCTTATGCTAATTTGTTTTGGGGGAAAATTAGCTGGGATTGACTGTGAAGAAATGTTTTTGGTCCTTTTCATAAGCTTATATCAAAGAAATATCTGCATTGAAGTAGGCTATGTTGACGTAATTCCTCTGTGGCTTTTTTCCTGCTTTCCATACTCTATGTGATTGCATTGAATCACTTTGCTTGGGCTGTTTGTATGAAAGCAGGCCTAATCTGTTGTAAAGCAGAGAAGTGGCCCTTTTATGAGGTGCTAATGGCCTGCTAATTCTTGAGGAAAGTCAAAGTGACCAATTCCTTCAGCTGAGTGTTTACTACCTACTGCCCTTTGACCTCTTTCTGTCAGGGTGAAGTCAAATGCGAGTTGTTGTTCCGGCACAAGCACCGTGTTTGCATTCTTTCCTGACATGTTGATTTTACAGTCCTAAATGCTGTATACCATAACATATGCAATTACTGTGCATTGCAGTAATTTGCAGGTGTAAAATGATCTTATCTGTAACATGAGTGCGAACACATTATAAGACCCTTGTCTTCAACACATCAGCCATAAATTAGACGTGTCAGAGAGGCTTTTACGTTTTTTTTTCCTTTTTCTTGCACTTTGACCAAATACTAATGTCTTATCCCTGTTGAACATAATAAAGAGAGCAAAGTAGCTATAGAAGAGAATAAGTTGGAGTATTAGGAGCTACCTGTGGTTGTCAACATGATGGCCATGGTGATATTTGCAGTGAAATATCACAATGAACGCATGTATATCGTTTTTGTTTATATACTTTCTTTTATACCTTTTATGTATGCATGTTGGCTTTTAAGTCATAATGTTCATGGTTCAGTGGCAAATAGCTGTCAGCTACTGGCCATTGAATAAGGCATCTTTCACCAATCCTAGTGGTCCTAACATTTTGTTTTGTCTAGGGATGCCACAATAGAAGAAATGTAAATTGTTACATGTGTTGTTGCGATGTTTTACAATGTAGTTTGCATGATCGTATCTTCTGTTCTGCATCCAGAACAAATTTCCATACGGGTACGATATCTTATCTTATCAGTAGATTTGATCTGACACATCACTGGGAACTATGACCACAAAGGTGTGTTGAATCAGCACTCTCAGTGCAGTGTAACACTGTTTTACACTGAGTAAAACTTAATGTTTAATAAGTAAGTTGTATTTATCATAGTGCTATCCATCTATTACACTAGGTTTCAATACATTGTGCTGTGTAGGTGTTGTGAATGCATAGTTTTTTTAAGCTTTGTGTGTAGACATCACACAAAGCTTTGTATATCCTAACTATCCATATCATTCAATTAGCTAATAGCCTGTCCTCCCTTCTTTCCAGCAAGCCTCTTCAGATGTATTTACTAGGCCTTGTTGTCTTTATGGTTTCCTCTGGCGAAACGTGCGTAAATAGCGGTGGATAAAACGAGAGGTGATTTAGTGGCCTCGTCACAATGCGCCCTGCTCCGGTGGCCGCTTCCTACCTTTGTGTGGTCGAGGGCTCAGGGGTGCGGCAGCGGATACATGGCCCGGGTCCCGGCAGGCTCCGAGGAGGGAAGGAAACCTGGTGTCAAAGGCGATCGCTTGCTGCTTCTGTTATCTGAGCAACAGACGCTCTCAGTAAGACTCAATGACAGTCAGAGACTAAGTGTGTGGTTGGGGAAACTATAAGCTAGATGTATAAAATTTCATGGCACACGTTTTAAATTATTTCACATGTTTTAGCATTCACAGGAAACTAAAAATAAACAATTACTCAAAGTGAAAGCAGCAAAAAACAGGCCAGTGGAAAGCTTGTTGCGTGTGGACTGCTGCTGCATGGTTTCTTTCTCCTGCTCTTCTCAGCACAGGCCTCTCCTGTAACCTTGAGAGAAGCCCGCGCAGGCCCCAAGTTCAACGAGTGCATGAGGCATATTTTCGCTGAGCGTGCTTGGACCGCCCCACTAAACCCCTCGACCCCCCACCCCCCTCCCTCTTCACCATACATACAGCTTTTTTTTCTCCTCCCCTCCTCCTAAAGAGGACTCCCTGTAGGCCTCGCCTTTCACAGCGCCTGCAAAGGAAATACATTATGTGTAAAAAGAATTCCATATGGTGTCATACGATCTGTGTAATTCTCTCTCAATTGATAAAAAAAAGTCACCTTGTATGCACAATTCTGTCCTTTGTGAAAGGCACTATTGCCTCTGTACTGCATGTACTACATTGTAACATTTGGTCACACTTTTTCCAACCAGTTACAAACAGGCTTATACAATTATGAAATATTATACTGCAAATGGGTTCCACACATAAGAGCCAACATCCATATCCACTTGACATCAGTGTCTCAACTGATTGACAATACTCACTGAAAACAAGCAGTTCAACCAGCTCATCTGGGAAAAAAGTTGCATTTTCACTTCCTTCTTCCTTGATAAATACCTGGAAGTCACTCACAGGCAGTTTTCTGGAGGTGTGGCTGTCATCAGCTGTTGTAGCTTACAGTAAGGCCTCCTGCCTTGGCTGAGTGGGAGAGTCTGTGGCAGTCCTACTGGTAGGCTGTTCCAGGTAAGCCCTGCCAAGTTCAAGTGGCTTGGACCAAGCCCCGCACCGCAAATGGGAAGTGTTTCTGCAGGGCTGCCAACCTTGTGAGAGCTGTGATTGCAAGACTGTTGTGCCGTCAGTGTCAGTAAAGAGATAGTGTTTTCTACATGCACATTCAAGCAGGCACTCAGGAGAAAAAAAACGCAGGCAAGGAGAGATGTATATATGTAGATGCTTGCCAGAAGGGGGATTATAGAGTCTGCTCCAGTGGTGGCCCTTTGATATTCCTTCCAGTTCCCATCATGCAACACTGTGGCGACTGTCATGAGATTATGTTTTTATGATATTTCGATGGATTCCAAACCAAATTCATTGCAACTGTAACATTAAATAAAAATGTATTGCATTAACGTTGGTTCAGAAAATATAGATTTACAGTATGTGTTTATTTTAATCGAAATAAGAACAACATTGGCTAATGGAACATGAAAAATATTTGATGTGTATATTTACCATATAATATTTATCTGTGTGAGTTTTCTTAGAAGGCAATAAAGGGTATTTAAGAACAGGGAAAGAGAATTTTAAGGACAATAGGTAGACAATGGAAAAACACCCAGAGGCAAAAATAGTTAATGCATATGACAACAGCATCACGTTTCTGTTAACATAAGCGTTTAAGAGAGGTTACATGGAAAATCTGTGGTGTGTGTGAATATACATGTGTACTGTATATTTTTGCCCCACCTGTAGCTTGAGCCAGTGTCGGTGGGGTGTGGGTGAGCAGTCGTGATGATCGAGGGAATCAAGTCACAGTCAAAAGCAGAAACAGGGGCCACATTTTCTTGGAGCTCTAAGACGTCCCTGCCAGAAACATTAAATATAAACAGCCCTGCTTGGCTTCCTGAGCCGAACCAGAGCAGAACAGGAACCACCTCTCTCCTCACCCTCCTGCAGCATGTACCCCAGCCCTGTTTGCCCTCCCACCCACCCCTGATCTCAGTGAATGAACTTTTGGCATCTCAGATAAAGTGAAAACAACATGCTTGGGCGAGTGGAAAGCAAGGACTGTGGGAGCTGGCTGTGAGGCGGGTGCAAAGGCCCCCGTGGTGTGGCCCTGAGTGGACAAATCCTAGCAGGCTGAGGAAGTTGAGGAAGGAGTGCTGGGAGGGTTATATGGGTTGGTGGGAGGCGTGCAGGCGGGCGGGTTACAGGGAAAAGCGGCAAAAGGGGAATTCCCTTTCCTGAACTGAAAAGTGATGGAAAAAGTGAGTGCTCGATCTCGTTCATACCGCTCCATGTCAAAACAGCCGAGCGCTGCCGTCATCTGTGCAAATATTTCAAGAGATTATGGTTTTGGAGCCTCGTGGGAAAGGCTGAAGCAGCGTTGCGAGGGCAGCCCGACTTAAACTCACTTTAACAGAAAGCCTTCCCTTCTTTACTTTATCAGAGCGTGAATGTATTTGCAAAACCACGATATTCAAGGTACCTGCAAATAAACAGAAACCTGCCAGGTGAGGCCTGATGACAAATGTCTTTATTCTGCGTATTATCCTAGCTTTTTGGCAACAACCCAGAAACAAAGGCCCTTTACGTTCTCGGCCTTAATAGCGAGGGAGGACTAGGCTTGCCCTGCCTGAGGACACATGCCTGTTACACACCTTTGTTTGGTACAGTGTGTTCAATAAGAGCGCAAATTTCTATGCAAATCTGATTGTAATATCTCAATACTTGCAGTGCATAATGACATACTCCAAAAAACCCTGAGAAGCTACTGATGTAATGTGTTCTAACCATGTGACCAAACACTGTGGCTGCATCTCTGGATGCCATGCTTTGCTGTTACATTGTTTATGACTCTCAAACAACAGAATCTGAAATTAATTTAGCGCCTCTCGTCTTCCCACTGTAAACTGGCGCTGTGCAGCCAAACCACATGTTGTTATTGCTGCAGTGGCAGAGGGGGCTGCCCCAGCAGGCCTTAGTAGCACAGAACAGATTTGCTCTCAGTTTTTTTGCCAGGAATGTGGAATAGAGTTCTCTCTCTCTCTCTTTGGCTGTGAATTCTCTCTTAGCGTGCACTTAAGTATGATTTATAAATCATACACTTGTGGTGTGCAAAGGGAATTGTCTGTTAAACCTGAGAGATTAGATTTGCATTTTGATCTCCTGTAAGACCAAGATGTTTTGTCGTGATTATATGGTGCTTTGTTGTGGTTAGTGACGGGCTGTTGACTGTATTCAGTCTCTGGGTGCTTGTGTTTGAATTGTGCATCTGGGACCTACAACCACAAAGAGCAAAGATGGTTTGCACCTTAACTGCTGTTAGCTGGATATCTCCAGACAGTTGGAGGGTCCAAGAGGAGCGGAGGAGCTCCACTGTCTCTGGATGGCTGCCAACGCTCTGACCTTGTGGCGGGCACAGCCGCTGTCACTCCCTCTTGAGTTATGTGAGAACCTGTTTTATGATGCTGTTTTTTTAAACCACTGCTCTGCATCTCACCATGGCTCACCAAATGAGCACTTACCTGGTGCTGTGATTCCACGAGAACCACCAACACTTTTCTTTATAAGAGTAGTGGTTTCTGTGAAATTACTCCCATAATTTCCTTCTTGCCCTAAAAGCTTCGTTCCCTGGTCTTGTGCCAGTAGAGACACCCGAACCCCACTCCCTCAACAAACCCAATTGCCCCCCAGCCTCGATCCCCACAGATGCTTTGATTCGGGCCAGCTCTGACTGGGGGCCTCCGTCTCCAGGCTCATTAACAGGAAAGGAGGGGTTTTACTGGCCATGCGGCAGGCAGCCGGCATTTAAACCACCAACAAGCTCCTCTATCGGCCCGCTGCATCTGAACAACATATACCCTAAAGAGCTCAAACATCTTTCCGTCATTACTGCACTATTGGGATTAGAAAGGTGTGTGCATTATTAGAGCTAAGGCTCTTGAAGATTAGCCTACACCTTGCCAGAAGGTACCGTCCTTTCCCATGTGTTACACAGGTATCTAATCCATATGTAGGATACATAGGTACAGAACATTTTTGATGCAAGGGCCAATACAATACATGTGATAGCTTCTTGTACTTATTTGGTTACAGCACCTGCTGTGGACAGTACCAAATCAGGATTTAGTTTTGATAATCAGCCCTATCCCCCTAAGGATAAGTGATGACTACGGAAACAGCATATGGCGTTGGTTTGAAACTAGATTTTGGGAATATTGTTGTTTTTTTCCCCAAATCAATCTGGCACTGCACACCCAGAGCCCAGTGTTGGTGTGGATGGAAATGCGGGCTTTTAAATCATGATATTGGGCTCATCTTTCAATGATTGTCAATCAATTGGTGATGGACGATAGCATCCATCGACCCAACCCTAATCTCCATGATGCATGTGTGAATTACAGGATCAGGAGAAATGATGATGCAGCAGCAGCACAGTAGCCTGGACATTAAAGAAGAAAGCTACAAGACTGTTTATTTGCACCTGCCGCTTCATTCCCTACTGGAGTTGTAATGGCAAAAATAAACTGGCTCGACATCTGTTGGCAATGTCAGTAGTCTGTTTTTATGCTTGTAATGACACATTAAACTCTGTGGTTGATTCCCCCCCCCCTTCTCCACCCTATGTCCCGTTCCAGGGGAGCAGTGCCAGCAAAATCGTCTGAATGAGTGCACGCTTTGTTTTCTTTGTCTGTTTTGGGCCAAGATCTGGTCTTAGATGTGGTGGCATTCTATGATCGGATAATTCCTTCCACGTCCCCAGTTTAAGGTGTGTGTGCACGCGTGTGTGTTTGTGTGCGCTTTACCAGTGCTCGCTTGGCAGAGCCCAGGGAGTGCAAACAGTGGCAATGGGTGGCAGGGATCCTCGGTGGCCTCTCGCCCAGCTGGAGGAGAGCCATTTGCCCTGTGAGGGAGCACCCAGTCGCCCTGGCTCGGCCTGCTGCTCTCGCCAGTGGGAACTCCTCTTGGCTGAGGCCTGATGCCGTCGTAAGCGCTGACAATCACTGACACATCACTGGCTGAGGCTTCACAGACACTCAACATTACACAAGCCTGAGTCAAAACAACAAAACACAAGTGAGTTTGAAATTGCAATACAGAGAAAAAGCCATTTTCATCTGGAGATATGAATAAAATGAAATAATCACAATATAAGAGTCTTTTTGGCTTGAACTTCTGCTTGTTCTTTTGCTTACTTTCATATTTCCACAATATTTTCACATAAAACACTTTTAAATTTAAAGTAGTTTCACTGATTTTGATTGGAATCTGTAGTCATATACAATTGAATTTTGCACTCATGTTTGCTTCAGGGATAAGGCTGTCAGGGTATAAGTGTGCTTGGTGTGAGATAAAGATGTAGGTACTATTGCAACCGCGCTCTCCTTATCAGTGAAGACCAGAGCACCATCAAATACATTAATAAAACAACACGTTGTGAACTGGTTCAGTCACACACTCCGCCAGCTGCAAGTCAGAAATCAGGGAGCATATTTCAGATGTTTTTCAGAAAGGTACATTTGAAAAACCAAACAATGCAGTATTTATTAACTGGATGTGTGTGTGTGGGGGGAGTTGAAAGGAAGTTGGCGGCTTAAACCAGTTAAGCCTCGCTAGTATCACAACCAGGCTGTCCCTGAACTATGATCTGTGGGCCAACTTGTCTCTCTTGGGAGAGTGGGGAATTTCCCAGACCCCTAAACACCCCCACCGTCCCTCATTCCCTTTGCCCCCCCCCTCTCTAGACCAGTCGAGACGTTTAGGTTGAACCCTCTCTCTGTGTTTCTGGCCTCCCATGCCCATTGCCACTCAAGCAGCAGGGGTCCAGTGCATTTGTCTCATAATTATCCGACTGGATGGGGGGGTTCTGAAGATGAAAGAGGCGAATCACAGAGCTCCTCTGTCAAAGGTCTGTCTGCCTGACTGGGGGGTTTTGGATCTATCTCCCTTGTCCTCTCTCTCTCGCGGCATCCACCGCCCACCCCACCACCTCTACTCCATCACACACACACACAGTCTTACTTTTCCTCAAGAGCTGCCTCCACAGAGCATAATCGCCGACAGTGAACGCTCGTGCACAGCCCCCCCCTCTACCAGCCACCCCGCTGGTTCATTCACAACTACAAAACTGCAGAAATACCCCCCACCCTCACATCCTGAAAGACTTCAGACTCTCTTCTTTTTTTTTTCTCCCCCCTCACATGCTCCGCCCACCGACCCATCGGCTAGCCGACCACCTCACCCACTTGCCCGCCCCCCCCTTCATCCGCCTCCTCTTTTCTCCTCTCCACCCTCCCCACCACCACCTTTCTCCTTCTTCTCCTCTTAACTACTGGCTAGGAGTTAATGGACTGTTTTGGCTAGTCTCCAGACGGTGAGTGTCACCTCATTAGCCTATAGCGGCTCGCTCCCAGACTGCTCCTTGTGTGTGTGTGTAGGAGGAGGACTACAACGACGGAATGTCATTGGTCTGTCCCCCCCCCCCCAACCCTCCCACCACACACCCCTTACCCTCTCCCTTTCCCCTTCCCACCACTACAATGAATGAGAAAACACGCATGCATAATTAAATCTATAGTCTCGTCCTCACTCCACCCTCCCTTCCCTCCTTCCTCCACAGCCGTGCATTAAAAAAAAACGCTCCTGCTTGGAAGTTTGCCACTGTGAAAAAAAAAGCAGTGTCTTCGAACCAGAGAGATGTGGCCAACCTTCCACCCTCGTATAGACCTATTCTTTTTTATCCCGGCTCGTCGAATGGCAGGGTGGCAACAGCGGGCGAATGTAAATGCCACCCGGTCCTGCCAGTCAATTACGCCACAACAAAGCTAATTGTTTGTTTGGTGCATACCAAAAAGATGCCGAGGTTGGCCATTGATGGGCCCATTGTTTCAACGCAGATGCAAAGTTATTTTTTCTCACAGGCTAGACTTGACGCTGATTAAGTTTGTGAATGATGAGACCACACTTTTGGAAAATCAGCCAATCTATGCCGTTGTGAAATATTCTTAGCCAAAATTTAATTTTCATTGTCAATGAATCTATTGACATTTTTTTTTTTCAATTAATCAAGTTTGGTCTATAAAATGGCCATTACAATTTCCGAGAACCCAAACTAAGATATTCAGTTTGCAATAATAAAAATTGAGAAAACTTTTGATACTTTGAATATCAAGTAACTTCAAAAGATGATCATTTTTTTAAGGACTGGTCTCATCCTTCCACTAACTGATTTATAACTAATTGTTTCATCTCAAGGATTTTTCTTCATATCGTGACATATCTGCAACACTTAACTGCAATAAATGACGCCAGGTGCTTCAAAGAAGATAAAAAGTTTGATCAGCATGCAAAGAGGAAAGTGACAGGAATAGAAAGAATTAGAGGGGATAGGGATAAAAGAAAAAAATAAAGGAATGTAATAAAAAAGGGAAAGGAAAGGCCACATTGTGAGAAAAGGACAAACAGAAAGAGAGAGGGAGGAGGTGGAAACATTAAGTGGGGCGCAGTGTGCTGACTGGAGGCCAGCCTGCTCATTTTTCATGGGACAGATGAGCCACTGTGTCGCGTTGTGTTGTGTAGTTTGTCTGCAGCTCGGCTGCTGACTGCATCGCACATGTACAGCACAGATCAGCTCGCTGCGGGATGCTGGGTGTGTGCCCCTGTTTGTGCATGCATGTATGCCAGCATGTGAATTAAATGTATGTGTGCTCACGTAATGCAGCATTATAGAGCAAGCATTCGGCATTCTGCTTTGGATTTTGTGTTTGTGTGCACAGTATATACATCCGTGTAGAGGTGGGTAAACTTTATTTCACAAATTAAAAGGTGGGGAAGTTGAATTTAGATGGGTTAACCCTCATCTGCATCCTTGGTTTTGTGGCTGTGTATCCCTTTGTGCTTGCCAGGTTCTTCCTTCTCCTCTCCCGGGCCGGTGAGGCTAATGATCCGTCAGGCCATTCAGTCCCTTGTTCAAGGCCCACTCGCCACTGAATGCGCTCCCTCCCCGTCCACACTGTTTGGTGACCTCAATGAGGAGCCTGTTGTCCTCCCGGCTCGGTTAAAATGCTCTCCTCTTTTCACTGCCGTGAGAGTTTACTGAGGAGAAGGCACAGAGACTCTGCGGAGAGAAAGAGGGCCCGCTCTTCACCGGCATTAGTATGCACCGATTAGAAACAAACACACACTGATGATCCGTGCACACATGCACATACACACAGAGGTGGCAATGCTCACATCGAGAGATGCACACGCACACAGAGATACAAGTGAGCTGGGTCACACACAGTCAACCACACACACATACACTGTATGGCTTCTCATTGTTCTTGTCTGGGCTGGGATCCCACTTGATTCCATAAGTCTCAAAACCCTGACAGTCCTACTGTGTGTGTGTGTGTGTGTGTGTGTGTGTGTGTGTGTGTGTGTGTGTGTGTGTGTGTGTGTGTGTGTGTGTGTGTCCCCTCCTGCTCTATTGAACAAGTCTGTGGTGTCTGGCTTGGAGAAAAGAAGGCAAAATGTCATTGTTCTCACAGACGTTTCAACTTTGCCCCTCTCACTTTCTATCTGCCTTTCTCTCGCTTTCGTCTGAGAGAGTGAGTGTGTGTGTGTGTGTGTGTGTGTGTGTGTGTGTGTGTGTAACTCATCCTACTGTACCTGCATTCCCCGTCACTGGCAGTCATCCGATAGGGTAGCTATCCAGATTACCAGGTGCTCCTTTAAGCCAATAAGAAATACTTGCCTTGTTCCAATTATGAGATAATCATTACAGTGTCACACAATGTATAGGCACCATTGGGGGAACATAGTCATAGTTTGTCAAAGGGAATACAATACTATGCATTTCTGTCTTTACAGAACTATCACTGATAATAAATCCAACAATAATGCATGGAAGAGTTGGTAAAAGAGGTGATATTTAATACATGGTGCTCAAAAAGTGTTGAAGTTCAGCCCTCCCAAATACTGATAAAGAAATTAAATAATGAAGTTCTTTTTTTGTGTCACTATTTATTTAAAGCTCATCCTCCTTGTGAGACAGTGCCACGCTAAGATGGCGTCCCATTTGGCTGCAGCATTTGTCTTCCCTTCACCCTCGGCGTCAATATGACTTTCTTTTCGGCCAGGTCAGGTGCCAGCCCTTTGCAGAACACCATGCATGAGTCCGGGGTGGGAGATGCCAGAATTTGGTGTGTGTGAGTGTGCAGGGAGGGGTCGGCGGCGGGGGGCATCGCCAGTTGGCAGGCTGGCACACAATGGCTGGCACGATAAGATCCTCCCTCTTCTGCGGGCAGATTTCCTCGCCCATATCTTTTGTTTGGCTTGTTTGGGTTGCGGCTCATCCTGATAAAGGGCACTTTGTTTAGACAACAAAGCGTGAGGGAGGGAGAGAAGAGAGAGATAGAGAGACAAAGAGATAGAAACAGAGAGAGAGAGAGAGAGAAGGGGCATTAAAAAAGGCGGCAAAGGGGGGAGAGCGCCAACACAGATGGAGACATTAAAAGAAAGAAAGAGATAAGTGTTAAAAACAGGAGATATGAGGGGGGGAAAAAACAAAGAAATTTGAAGACATAGTGTGCACTTATCGCCGGATAAGACGATATCGTCACAGATACACACTGAATAGTAGATATACACACAGGCGGGTATGAAAAGATACAATAGAGGAAGGATACTGTTGCAGGCACAGGGACAGCGATAGACAGATAGCGAGGAGAAGAAAGAAAGAGATTTGGAGAAGAGAGCAGGTTCTGCTGGCTGTTGGAAGCCAGCCCGAGTAGTGTGAGGTCATCGACAAAGCTGTGAATGATAGAAACCAGGAGCAGAGGAGGACACAGGACAAAGTACACACACATACACACACATTCCATAGCGGCACATGTACAGTCATTTACGCATACTGTCAAGACTTGCATGACCCCATGCTACACACACAAACACACACATATTTGGTCTGTGCATTTTTCAAGGAAGGACAAACTGATCTCCTGCAGCAGGAAGGGAAAGAAAAGCAGGAGGACACTGAGCAGAAAGTCTGCTCGGCCACATCAAATATTTACTCAGGAGCAGCTGTATTGTCGAAACATTACGCATCGGAGCTGCTCCGTAATTAGGTCGATATTTTCTGCCCCTCTCCCTCTCTCTGTTTCCCTACTTCTCTGGGAGTCCACCCCTCTCCACCTCTCCTCCACACTCCCCTCCCCTCGCCTCCCCAGGCTGCTGAAATGCGTCTTGGCTCGGGACCCATGCCTCTGGCAGCCAGAGTGCTATACATGTGCACAGAACCCCGCTCGGCATAAAATGGCTGCCAGACAGGCTTCTCCTCCTGAAATGTCGACAGCGGTATGCATCTGCAGGGTGTGCGTGTTGCGCGTGCGCACTGTTTTTTTGTGGAGGATATCTGTACGTGTCTGCAAGTGTTTGCGGGCTAGGAACGTGCACCGCCACTGTCAAAAAAAAAGAAAGTTTCCCAAACTATGTGGCTAATTTAATCCACACTGTGTGTGTATGTGCATGTGTGTTCCGCAATTTAGTGGGAACAGAATGGGTTTAATGCCAAAAAATGAGAGGGTGGGTTAGGGAGAGTGTGTGTGAGTGTTTTAGTGATTATAAAATCCAGGCGAGGAACACACTTGGGCGTGGAGAAACCTCACAAGCACTGAGAAACTTTCTTGCAGAGCCAGATTTCTGTTGCCATTACCCCTAATTGCCCTAATCGTTACAGTGGTATGATAAGTATCCCACCGGACAAGAAGGTGTAAGAACTCGTGGACACATCCAAAATACCCACAAGCCCTCTCTTCTACTTTTTTCCCTTGCTTTTTTTTTGCTGAGTAACTGCAGATAATCTGATTCATACGTGGTACTGTTTTTTCACTTCCTTCATGAAGCGGTTTGTTTATTTAAACAAGTGGCAGGGACGGAGAGTGCCAAGAAATGTTGTTTTTGGAAAAGGGCCGTGTGTGTACGTGCGTGTTTATGTGTATGTGTGTGTGTGTGTGAGAGGGCGTGTGTGTGGTGTCTGGCCCTGTGATCGAGGCCTGCCAAGCTCCCAGGGCAAAGCCCAGCCTCCTCGACCGCAACTGTTTATTTACAGGTTACACTACTGTTTATTTGAAGACTATCGGATTGGCCAGGCTTCTGCACAGGACACCTTTTAGATACAGATAACAGGCCTCAGGCCTCAAATATCCCACTTCTTTACTTTGTATTTGGCACTTTATAAACTGCATTTTGTTTAAACTCAGGGGCAATTTATCTGCTTTTAAATCCAATCTTTTTGTAATCCAGAATTCTCTCTCTCTTTTTTTTTTTTTTTTTTACCTGTGTATGATTCAAAATAGTGGCTTCATTTAAATACCTGTTGAGTGGTAAAAGTGATCAGATGTAAAATAAAGTGTTTAGTTGATATAATCTGCACACTTGCAGCCTGACAAATGTGGCAGCACTGTTCAAAACAATGTAATCACCCTGAAAGGAGATGAAGGAGCATGAAGCTGCCCTTCTCGGGTCAAAGGTAAAATGTAATGCAATAGGGGAGGTGTTTCCAGCTCCGGTGCAGGCCTGGCAGATGCGCCATATGCTTGCATCCCACCTTGAGTCATCCAGGTGGTCTCTCCTGGTGCTACAGTGGGGCCTCATGCTGGAAGATGCTGCCTGGGATCTCTAATTGCCACTACCATCTGCTCTTTTTGTCATGGTTGCCTGTTCAACCCTCGAAGAAGAGAAAAAAACACAAAACTCTGATCCGATCTAAAGCTCCCACCTCCACCTCTTTGCTCCTTCATTCCCTGTACCACCTTTGCAGTGTTTACCTCCCCTCCACTCTCCGGTGCTCTTTTCTCTCCCCCGGCCCTTTTCTTTCCCTCTCAGCAGTTCTCAGGGCGCAAGCATAGACTTGGCAGTCGTAACGAGACTGATGGATGACTCTGAAAGTGGCATGGGGGGTGGGAGAAGACAGGGAGACAAGGCCACTGAGCTCCCTGCAATCACTTTATGGACATGTGCTGTGCCAAATCCACACAAACCTCTCCTAACCCACAAAAGCGGCATTGCACAATGTGGATGTGTGTGTGTGTGTGTGTGTGTGTGTGTGTGTGTGTGTGTGTGTGTGTGTGTGTGTGTGTGTGTGTGTGTGTGTGTGTGCACGCATTGGACAACTTGAGGGACTCGCTGCTTAGTGGTGCAAGGCAAAGGCAACTTTGCTGAGACCAGATAATGAATTGAACATGTTGTTCAAGAGTGCGAAGCTTGTAATTTGATATACATTTTTTTGACTATAGTTGATAAAGGGATTAATCAAGGAAAAATGCAAATCATTTTAATGTTCCAGTTTCTTAAATAGTAAGATTTGCTGTTTTTTTCTTTTATATAATTTAATATTTGTATTATTATAAAAAAATATATGAATTCATTAATTATTAATTATTAAATTATTATTCACAGTTTTTCGTGATGTCACCTTGGGCTTTTGGGCATATTTCATTACTTTCTGAAATTTTGTAGACTCAAAAATAATTACGAGGTGCAGCTAACTGCTTTAAGTATCAACAAATTGTTCAGCTTGTGCACATGAGAAATTGAACAGAAATACATTAAAAAATGTCGGACTATTTGATGAAAAAGCATAAGTCACACTTATGATCCTAGGAAGCAGAGCAGAGATGTATTGTGAGACCATAACTTGTGTGTTACTCGTACATTTTTAGGGCTAAGCATACTGGAAAGAGGGGATTTTTTTCTCCTTAACGTATGGTCCTGTTCCCTCCCTACTTTGTCATTGTTGAGCTTCGGCCAAGAACATTCTGTTTTTGCAGTGCTGTTTAATAGTCAAATTTAGGAGAGGGGGAACAAGAGAGAGAGGGAGAGAGACACAGAGAGAGAACAAGTAAGGGATAAATCTTTCAACTTTTTTTCTTCTTTCTCTTCCACCCCCCTCTCTTTCCTTCTCTCTGTAACGCAGCTCATGAGAGCTGCGGCAGGAAAAGGGGTGTTGTTGCAAGGCGAGGGTATCTGAGTTCACTGTCTCTAGCTTCTTGTCTCGGCTCTCTCGTGTTAAAGACGTAGATGATAATCTCCCTGCTGGTTCTCATTGGGCCCTCTCCATCTCGGGGCATGTGTGGGCTTTGGCCAGTTGGATCATTACAGGGGTCCACTCAGACGTTCACTGTTTGGCACGGCAGCAGTTCAGTGCTGCTCCATGTGTGATCGCAGGGCCTCGCTATGTCGAGTCAGTTTTTCTTTCCAGCATATAACATACTGTATGCACAGATTGAAATCTGACTGATTTCTACAGTTAATTTTGGTGTTACACAACTTTTTCTGTTGTGTGATATGAAATGAAAAAAAAGGCCCATATGCCCGTTGGTGATCAACCAGAGCAGGAACCGCTGAGGAATGATAGATTCCCCTCCCATCAAGGCTTCAAGGTAAAATACGTCAGTCCAGGCCATCTCATACCAAAGCCTGCGCACCGTAGCCGGTGGAAAGAATTCCACTCATGTTTCCTTGTATTTCCCCGCCCCTCCTGTCCTCTCTACACGTTTTGTTCTGTGCTCGTACCTTGCACAGCAGGACCGAACACATTCTGTACCCCCCCGCCCCCCTCTAACACTCCCTCAGCCCCTTTGAAAAATTACCCAGAGGTCTGCCGGTAAAAACTTTTCGGCTATCCAGTGTCAGACAGAGAGCTTTTTTCTTCGGTTTGTCTTCCCATTAATGATAATGCTGTTCAAACAAGCCTCTCTTGTTTAATGTACAGTGGGTATGCCCGCCTTGACTGCTAGATAAGGAAAAACATTAAGGCACCCAGGAAGTCCTGAAATGCACTTTGTCTTGCTGAGTGTCTTGACAGAAGTTATTTCTTCATTTAAAGTGACCTCACTTAGGCTAAAGGTGTGAGACAATTTCCATCAGTAAGAAAAAAGTTCTGATTTAATTATTTTTTATGAGTTAGAGGATACGCTGGTTTCAACACCAGGTTATATTTGCTGGAAATAATTAATGCTGGTAGGAAAACCGTGTTTCAGTAAGATGGCATGTTGTTGTCCTCGTGTTAAACTAAGCCCCTCTCCCCTCCCATCTCTCTGTGTGTTTGCAGACTCAACGCAGTCAGGAAGTCCCAGTAACAATGAGCCAGGCAAGAACCCTCTTCCAGGTATGTACAGTATCAGTCGTCCTCCCTCCTCCCTCCTGTCATCGCTCTATTGTTCCTCTGTACAGCGGCCTATGTACACCATAACTAACCTAGTTTAAATAGTGTTGATCTGCCGTGAACTCATTGACTTGCTATAGAAAATAGCAACGCCTTTGAAAGAAAAACCAAAATGTCCTCTACGTCTTTTGTCCCATGTGATCCAGTGTCAACTTTTAAAAAAGCTTTTTTTTTTTAGTACAAACTGACACACTTATTGTTAGTAGTAATTAAACATCCGCTGGCTGTGGCTGTAGTTTTTCCTTGCATAAATGATGAATAAAATCAGATTGACTAATTAAATCTGAATTGTCATCGTTTTAGTGGCAACATCAAACTAAAGATCTGCAGTGAAAACGTTTCAGCAGATTGCTCCGTTGGCTGGTGGCTGAGTGTGTCACAGTGAGCCAGCTGTAGAGAATATTCTCTGACAGCGCTGTTGTTCCCTGGACTGACCTGCGCTGTGTCGTCACAATATTGGAATGAAAATAGTTCGAGAAGTATAATTAGTTTTCTACCTCAAGAGCAGGTTCTGCCGATACAGATGCCAAGGAAAACATGCGAGCGAGCCAATGACTCAGGCCTTGGAGGCCCTCGGCTGTGGCACAGTTCCCCGCAAAAGCCGTTGGCTCACTGGAGGCATTAGGCTTTGTAGGTGCCAATCGAGCCGCCCGCCTATCTTTCTGGCACGGCCTGAGTGCCCTTGGCATTGCATCAAAGCTGAGCCGGAGTCATTTGGGTGTCAATAACTTGTCTGGCTGTTTTACTTGACGTACAGCCTCTGATTAGTGTTGCTGAGTCCTGGGCAGGTCATACAGGAACACAACAAATGCTTTAAAAATATTACCATTTGTTCAGTCTAAAAATAGTTTTCTGAAAGCAGTTTTTTTGTGTTGACCTCATTTTGCTTCCAAAGCGGTTAACACAGTTTATTTACATTAGAAAGAATAAATAATCGTTCATATAAATACTGTCGTGAATTACTCTTTAAGGTGGATTTTTTTTCGCTGTGTTGCTATATCTTACCATAACAGTGTCAATATTGATAGTTATTAAGTTTTGCTTGTGTATTCAATGAAATCGGCAGCGCCTACGGCTCAGCGCGGCCTCGCTCGTTGTGCTCCCAGCAGCAGGAGTCTACATGTCACTCCCTCCTCCTCACACCTGTCCTGTCACTCTTTACTGTGCTGCACACAATGGCTCGCTGCTGTTAGTTTAAACACTTCAACTGAAAAACAAGCACAGTAACTGAAGTATTTTCCTTCTTACAAAACGCTCATTTTCAGCTCTGTCAATCCAGTGCTAGATTATCATGGAAATAGGATTAAATAAAGATGATTTACAGTGAAAAAATACGGGATGAAGTGGTACGCTCACTGACACTGATTTATTCTCTTTTTACCATTTTTAAAAAAAAAGTGTGGGATAACAGTGCCTAAATTCCTGTCTGATGATCTGTCCATGCATATTTGACTGTGGTTAATTGATGACCTCATCTTAGTCCTCTTGTTTCCGTGTGGAGTTATGTTCTTTTTCTAAATATAAAATGTTAATCAATAATAAAACTGAAAACAAGACATTAGGATTTTGTTTATAGGTTTAAGACTGAACTCATATATTCTGTTTCCATTTGTTTTGACTGAAAATATTGCATTAATGACTATATTCTTGCTACATTTCTGATGATTTTCTCTCTGTCTCTCTGTGTCTACAGTCTACTTGGAAGACAGCTTCATCAAATCAGGAGTCTTCAGTGTTACAGAACTGGTGCGAGTGTCCAGAAGTAAGTACATACAGTAGCTGTTTTATCATATTTTATTTGCACTTGTAACCACCGTGCAAACCCACACAGGTGTTTTCCAGTAATCTTCCTCTTATCACTGGTTAGACTTTTGCTCATATTGAAGCTGGGCGGTGCTTTGCTGGGAATCACTTGAGGACACCAAAGTCCATGTACTTAAAAGAATGTTGAAGGTGTAAGTTTCCCTGCCCTAACAGGTGCAACCTAGTTAATATGAGAGTCAGGAGATGTCAATCAATCACAGTCAGAACACGACCCCACACTCCTGAGGTCTAATCAGGCAATTAGAACACCTTTAAATCTCTCGGATGTATTTATATATATCCGGTGTTTTCATATAAACAGAACATGTATCACAGCTTTTATACAAATCCCAACCTCTGACTGTTTACTGAAATCCTCTATACAACTGTAGTGTAGTAAATCCAGTTTGGCCAGTCTGCTTTGCAATAAGAGAGCGCGCAGCCGTCTGTATGAGCCTGTGTGCATCTGTATAGACATGTCTGCCTTTCGCAAATCCGTTGACGGTTGTTCTTCCAGCAGTCCTCTTGCCTCTGATAACTGCGGGCACCCCGAGGCGCCGTTTTCCTGTACTTTAGCTCTGGAACATGCCTGGGGTGCTCAAAGACTCCAGTTGCCCCCAATAACCTGTGTTTAAAAGAAGCATACCTGTGTTGTGCTGTCTGTGTGTTGAAGTATGCACCAGTCTATCCAGAGTGGTGTTTAAATCCTGTTCAATGCTGCAGTCAGGAACACTGAAGTGCAGTTCAAGTCATGTCAGATACGGTGGCTGAGGTAGTGAATTTATTTTTAAGCTAAGATAAAAAACTTTTCTATGCACCAATTTTACTCTGACATGACCATGGAAAGACTCTTTTCTTAATGATAATATTTTATATTATTATACATTAAGCATACAACATTGTCAACTAATTCTAGAAGTGAAAATAAAAAAATGAATAAAAATTATATAAACAGTCAAATAAACACAATCACTGTTTTTTCAGTATCAGTCAGTTGCTGACCATTTAAATAAATAAATAAAATAATAAAAAAATAAGTAGCTAACACCAAGCATAGTTTTCTGTTAGAAAGTCTCCCTATTTAGACAACTTAAATCTTCTAATTTTCTACACCAAATGATTAATTGAGAAAGAAACGGCAAAATAATCGATATTGAAAATAATTGTAAGTTGAGGCCATAAAATGATGATGTGTATTACAGACTTCCTATACCATTCCTATACTCCTATAGTAATGTACCCTTGAACTTCCAACTATTGAAATGAAAGATTTGTATTTCCTCTTCACACGGCTTTCACATAAAGAAATCCTCACATTTGACATAACTGTTTTGGCCATTCGCGTCAATAGACTAAGAACAGCTAATAGTATTTCAAGCTGACCTTGGTTTTTCTTTACCTGCTGTATAAAAGTGTTTCTGATGTAGGAGCATGGGCCAGGTTGTCTTAACTGTCTCATACATCATGCTCTGAAAGGCAGAACCTACTGGTTTCAATGCTCAGAGACTGAATATCCCTTTGAAAGGCTGTGTTTTTGTTTAGTGTTTAATTTGCCCCCTGACCAGATGGCCGCTGCGCTGGCGTGTTTGCTCTCATGTGACCGAGCCCGGGTTTCACTAAAGCCGACTGAAGTCGAGCTGGAATTTTAAAAAGGTCGACGGACACACAGGAATTGTCACTCACTCAGCCGGTCACTCCCTGGGAAGATATCTAAGCAGCCGCTCGTCCGTCATCGCGCTTCTCTCCCAACTCTCCAGGCTGTTGAGACATTCTTTGAAGTCCATCAAAGGGAGCTGCGGAGTTCAAGGCTGACTTGCAATCCAGCATTTTGACGAGGACACTCATTAATGCAACAGGAGCCTCGACTGCAAGCGTTAAGATATTTTGTCAACAGAAAATGTGGGAATGCACTGGCAAATGAAACATTAATGTACATTTGTGAAGACAGTACATTTTCCCTTTATACATTAAAATGAGGTAATCTGCTGGAAGAAATGATTTGCAGCATCATTGTTTTATTTACTGTTTTTATTATGTTAAAAGTCAAAGCTCAGATTATTAAATAGGATGACAGGCATGCCAGCCAAGTGGCATTGCAAATATTGTGCCAAGCCAAGAATGGAGAAAGAGCGATAGAGAGAAACCAGCACAGACAGAAATGGTTGGGGGTATCCTCAGCCATGAATGAAAAAAAAAAACAAAAAAAACAATGGTCTTGTATTCAGCGTCCTCGGGCCGGATGCATTCCTCCACAGACAGCTCGGTATGGGTAGCAGCGGGTAGGGGCCTTTGCCAGGGCTACAGTGGGCTGCCAGGGCGGAGGCTGGCGGAGGGATCGTGCCAGTGGTGAACCTCAGACCACAACAGACGGCGCCACACACTCCATCCTCTCATCGACTCCAAACCAACCAACCGCTCGAGCTGCAGGCTGCCTCGCGGGCCACACACTGACGAGCAAGAGACACAGAGAGACGGAGGAGAGAGTGAGGATGGGTGGTGAACTCCTTTTGTTCTGTAAACACTGGCCCAGCCTCCCTTGAAACAATATCCCTCACCTTGACCGCAGTGAGAAAAACAACACCTTTTCCACTGTAAATCACTATGCGGGGAAACTGCTGAGTTTTTTTATCGGACCATGGAGAAGTGAAGAAAATGTTGATGACTGTGAATTTGGTTTCAGGTTTGCTGAGATTTCCTAGAGATGCCAAGCTCATCTAACATTTAATGCATCACAGAATATTTCATGCTGCTTTTGGTGCTTTTATTGTTACTATTGATATCTTACTGTTGTCTATTTACATAATTAATATTTAGTCAGCATGGCTTGTTCGTGCCATATATAAATAGGATTGAACTCAATAATAATAATGATAATAATAATAAAATGTGTCCATTGAAAATGCAGCTACAGTAGTCTTTCTTGTGAAAATGTTCTTACCTGCAGCCACAATCACTTTAGGTAGCAGTGACTTGTTAAGCGTGTTCAGTAGAAATGCCTGTGATGGTCAGACCTGTCAGTACCTGTGAATAGGGAGCGCTTAATTTAATACACAGGGCATCTAAACACAAAGCGTCAATAACAGTCAGTCAGGCTTTTGTGCAATTAATTGTGCGTCTCTAGATGCAAGGATAGGAAAAGACACAGACGCAGTCCGACAACACTGCTGACATTGAACTTCTTCTTTACAGTGATTACAGTGTAACTGTCTGTCTTTGTTTTCTCTGTGTCCTCTACAGTGCCCATCACCCACGGTGCTGCGGTAAACTTCTCCATGGCTGACATGCCCAGCCAACCCTACTATCATGACCTGAACTCCAGCGTGGGGCTGCATCGCTCCCTGTCCTCTCCTCCCGGCAGGTCAGTGGAAGCTACAGCAACAAAACAAGCTTTTTGGACAAAATGTTCAATCATAGAAGTGACATTGTACATCATTATTAACACAGAAATAAAGAACATGATGTTGGTTTATTTTAAGTTATTTGTATGGGTGTAAATCATAAGTTTAATCACAATATGATATTATAGCGATTTTTTTGGACACAATTCAACATTTGCTGATATCACAAAGTCTGCAATATGAATATATATAGTTAACACAATCAGTGACATTAACTCACAAAAAGCAACTAAAATATGATTTGACAATTTTATTACTGAGCTCTTCTAGATATTTTCATGAAAAACAATCTATTCTTTTTAATAAAAACAATAAAATAAAAGTGGAAAATTTCAAAATAAAGGCATCTTAAAGTATGTTTTCACTTTGCATGGATGATACTGGATTGTTCAGCTCTGACTCGATGGTTAATCTTCGCCAAACATCCACATCAACTGCCTCAAATCAATACAGATGCCATCTTGCAATCCTGAAAGTCATGATACCAAAAATAAATGCCTGTAACCATAAATCTCTCCGTGTCCCACAGCAAAAGGCCCAAAACCGTCAACATGGACGAGAACATGGACACCAGCCCAACAGGACCTGACTTCTACTCGTCACCCAGCTCACCAGCTAGCAGTCGGGCGAACTGGCACGACAGAGATGGAGGTGATTTTCCTGTTTTATTTACCCAACTGTATTTACCTATGGAAGGTTTGTCAGGGTTGAAAGCACTTTGTCAGTAACACCTTTCATCACATTCATAGAGTTACACAAACTTTGAGAGTCAGAGCACAGCCCTTGTGCAACCACAGTCTGACACAGCTCAGCGCTGCACAGCAGCATGTTGACAGAATTTAATGAGGGACAGGAGAGTGCTACTCATTTCACCCTCATCGCATGCAAATAGATTTGATCAAAGCAAACACCTCGCGTTGTTTTTTAACAGCAGCTGAACTCTCTTTAACTTGCAGCCTAGTCAAAAGCTACTGTACATCAATGCCGCCACCCGTTTCATTGCGGATGAACTGCATCTGGTTTCTCTGCACATGAACCTGTTCAACCCTCTTAAAATACATACCATGACAGAGATAGCCGCAGGCATTGCAACTCATATAAATGTTTAAACCCATTTGAACCGCTGTCTGAATATAAATCTGTAAATTCTCTCGCACCTGTCGCCTACACAAAGGAAACATTGGATCCCACAATACAGAGTGTCCGTTACAAGAACAAACTGTTCCAGACGAAATTCACCACTTGGTATCTAAAAAATAGCGGCACTCTAGTTATTTTCACCACTGATGAAGCACTTGATGTGAGTGTTCAAATACTGGTTGTGTCATTTTCTTTATATCCAGACAGTTGAAACACTTTTTATAGAGAAATCCCTATTTTTAACCCTAAGTAGAGCTATTAGACCTGCAGGGCAGACATGTCAGATGACTCCTCATCAGGAAAGCCGGCTATACATCTTGGCTGAACTTGAGAGAAATTCCCCCATCAGTGGAGTTGTGATGATCATGTGCCAACTTTAAGGCACAGGACAAGTTAGAAGGGAATTAAAAAATTAAGCTCACCTAATGAGCACATACATAGGGCTTAGTTAAAAAGGCAGAGATGTGCGTATGAGAAAAACAAGCTGTCCTGCATGCTTGTTTCTGTACGAGAGAGAGAAAGCGAGATCCTCCCGGGACAGCTTGCATGTCTCATTAAGTTGTCTCCTGGTGCAGAGCAGAGCCCGTCACCCTTTTAATTAAGGCCTCACTGTCCCGTGTTTCCGGATCATTCTCACTCTCTGCTGACTTCTCTCTACACTCTGCTGCCCGCACTGCCCCTGGATTTCGCCAGCAGAGGTGGTAGGAAATGACAAAATGATTGGAAATAAAATGTCCCATCTTTTCCTCAGCAAAGCGTTCTGTGGTTTTACCTTTTATTTTGTGCACCTCATCAGTTTTGATTTTTTGTCCAGTCCAGTTTTAAAAAAAATATTTTTCAGCATAATAAGTCTGAGAGAGAAAAACACCAGCTGATGCACGAGAGACACAGCACTGGTGGGATTCAACCACAGCCCAATGTGGGTACAAGAAAATGTAGCCTGTCCCTTTGCACAAGGCCTGAGAGTACTGCTCTGCGTAAACTTAGACGCTTTGGGGCGAGGAGAAAGGGAAAGCAGTGGGTAGAAAACCCTCCAAAGACAGCCATTATTCTGTCAGGAGAGAATAAATGAGAAGTGGGGTGATATTAAACCCATATGAGGCCTCACAAGTGCCAAGTGGTCATTTCTCGCACATGGTTGTCGTTCGACAAAACCTCCCCGTGTAGGGGAAGAAATTGTTTCTCGCTTGTATTTTTCCCTGGGAAAGTACTGCATGAATTAAGAATATTTTTTTTTAAGATTATTTTTGTGAACTAGTCTGGCCTAAATAAAAAAAAACACTTTTTTTTACTTTTTATTTAAGCTATTTAAAGTATTTAATTTTCTGATAATTAATTGTCCAGTTTAATTTCCCGAGGCAGTCCAGTCGATTCTCTGAGGGATTTAATTAGCAGAAAAGAGGAAAAGCTGAATACTTCCACTGCAGAAAATATTTCTTATTTATACATGGGAACATTAAGCAGTGATATCAATCTTCTCTAAGGTATTTCTCCCTCTGACACAAAAATGAAAGCACTTAAGCCTGTATCCTCTTGCAACCTCAGACTGGGAAATCCCCCTGAATTCCAGCCACTTTTGTCGCTATCTTTCTCTGGAGATGAGTGATTCATCCCGTCACTCGGGTGGATCTTTCCCTGTCGTGGGAGGGAAAGCGAGGGATGGGCGGTTGATGCTATGGAAATGCATCAACAACAGGGTTCATATAGCTTATTTTAGGGGTAAAGAAATAGATGATTATAAAGTGATACACCCCGAGAATCTGTGGCAGAGCAGAAAAGCACTTGATGAATGTTCATAGAAGAAGCACGAGCAGACATAGGCCATTGCCTCTCGCATCTATTTGTTATCACGTTCCCTTCAGACACTGTGTCTTACCATGGAAAATTGAAAACCGCACAGCCGTGACAGCAGAACATTGCTCATGAAAGTGTAGAGCAGCAATAATGAGCAACTTGTTAGAGTTTCTGCGCATACTTTTAGTTTATAGAACACGTTTTTCCAAACAAATTTAACGTCTTCTGCAGAGCCTTCAGGATTATTCATGGGGAATTACAGTAGCTTGTCAGACACCGTGTAAGGCCGAGGCGAGCAGATGTTACAGTGTAATGTTCTATTTAAGATTACGTGAGGGTCTTGAAATTCTTAAATCCCATTTGAGCGACCGGCTGCTTTACAACTGTGAATCAGATCACTGGATTTAATTGTCTGCTCAGACATGACAAAAGCCGATTTTTCACAGGACTCGTATTTCTTGGGGATGTCCAAGTGATACCGTAATAATTCCAGAGTGATTCTGACCCTTTGCACTGTCTGTTATTTGAAGAATAAATGTTTAATTGTCTACTACATTTGCTAAAGGCGGGGTGCCCTTGATAATACTAACCCCACGCAGATTAAATTCTTCTTAATTTCAACCGTAATTTATTTCTGGCACTTAATTTCTTTAATTTGCAAGAAATGGGAGTGTTATTAAAATCTGGAGGGAGATATTTTGATTAAATACCAATACTTAAAATTGACTGATATGTTGGCTGATAAAGTGAATTTTTGAGCCCGAATAAAAATGGATATTTTCTATATGGATTTTTCACTGATTTTGCACCAATATGACTATGCAAAGGTACTCGGGAGGCTTTATCAAAGAATATTTAACAATATTTCTCATTATTATGCATTAGATCAACCAATCCTAGAAATGAAAACTGAGAAAACGCATAAAAATAGAATAAATAGCTAAATAAAGATCAGTACAGTGTTTAGTATCATTTAATTGTACTAAAACACCTTATAACACCTTATCTGCATCACACATGCATCTTTTTTCTTGGACTTATGTTCTGTCCTGTACAGATAAAATATTGTCTTTACAAATTCTCTGACCTTGAGCATGCATTCATGTGTTCATGTGTGCTTGTGTGCCTGGCTTTTTTCCCACTAGCAGACATGTCCTCTCCTACCATGAAGAAGCCAGAGAAGCCGCTGTTCAGCCCCACCTCCCCGCAGGACTCCTCACCACGACTCAGCACTTTTCCTCAGCCTCATCACCCCGGCCTAACAGGTGTAGGACACAGTGGTGAGTCACTGTTGACTTTTACCACCAGCTCTCTTGCTAACTCTGGAGCTCGAATCGATTTTTTTCCTCATAAACACAGTGGGAAAATCTATGTCGCAACTTAATTTACCCTGTCAGATCAATGATGATCGCTTTATCTTAACTCACACAAACACTCAATCTCAATCTTCCCTCCGACTTTCTCTCTTGCAGTTATATCGACGAGGAGCCCCCCACCACACTCGCCCCTGCAGTTCTCGGCCTCGGCTATCTTGCCTCCGGCGCCATCGCCCTACTTTTCGCACACCACCATCCGCTACCCGCCCCACCTCAACCCAGCTGATCCCCTCAAGAGCTACGTGCCGTCATACGACCCGTCCAGCCCACAGAGCAGCCAGGTCAGTCTTTTTTCTTTTTTTTTTCCTTTTTTTTTGGCTTTGCAGAAGCTGGTTTGTAGGCCAGAAGTCAGAGGCTGGTTTGGCAAGAGCTTCATGGCCTCCAGTAGTCTGTTAGTTATCTTGTTCAGCTCTATTCCCATCTGACCTGAGAGGAATTATAGCATGCCTTTATCATAATTTCATTACTGCCTCATTGGACTATTTGTAAATAGAGAAACACACCCCTGCCTTGCTTTTTTTTCTTTTGACTGAAACCTGCTCCTGTTCATTCATTATGTCATTAGAATGACACGTTTATAAAACTGTTTTTACTCAGTACTTCTTTTCTCCAGAACATCTAAAAAAAGAATTGTTTTATAAAACCCAAATTAGACATTTAAGCCCTTAAGCTGTGATTTATTTTGTCCTGGGAACCACTAAATGGACACATGTCTCTTCATTTAGCACTGTAGGGAAGTAACACTGGTCAGAAACCTATAATTACAATAGCTCTCAAAAAGAGTTGACGAATTAGATTCATTTACAGTGAATTAAATCATGGTTAAATTAAACCACTTTTCATTTTGCGTGCAACCCCAGACTGAACTTTGTGGAGCACTTCAATTGACAGAGAAGTGTTTATTTTCTGTTTGATATAATGCTTGTGGCAAAGTTATAGTACGTTCTCAACCTTATATTTGTAGTCATGCAGAAAAGAAAAAAAAAAAGAACTCAATGACCATAAAAGCGTCAAGAACTATTGCAATTGCAGTCACACATGACATACAAAACTGTATCAAGACATTGTAGTAAATCAAATAGCTTTAGGCTTTTATATATTCTGGGTATACACTGTAGCCAGTGTGTTGGAGAGAGAGCAGGCGTCTCTATAGATGAGAGAGCCGTGTGATATTTATGTGAGTTTTATATCCCCGCTGTTCTCACTGTAAACAAAGGCCTCGTAGACGGCTCCATCTCCAGAGCAGGGAGCGGGTTAGAGGGGTGGGGGGGTAGAGGTAGTGGTGGTGGGGGGCTGTTACTCTAGAGAAAAACCGCGGGGAATGATAAAGGTTGTAAATATTTGCCGTTGCCGGGGCCCGGCTCTTGTGCAGAATTAACTGGCCCTCTGCTGGGGTGCTGGAGAACGGAGAGAGAGGGATGGGGGGGTGGCGGCGGTGGGCTAGTGAGTAAGGTCCAGTAGGGAAGAGAGAACGCTGGAAGACCAGTTGGGGGAGTAGGGAGGAGGGGAAGGCTCAGCAAATAACACAGCGCTTATAATCCCGTGGACGAGTGCCAGAATGTTTTTATGCTTGCTTAAACGCAGATTATATTACACTCTAATTAAACATTCTATTCACATCGAAGGGAACCCTGTGGACACAATTCTTTTCCAAAAAGGCCTGTTTGAGTTTTGAACTTGGGGCGGCCCTGAAATGAACGCCCCAGACAGTCTCCAGCCGTCTGAAAGAGTAGCTCCCACTAGCTTCTTTTATTTCTTTCTCTATATATATAGTCTCTCTGCCTCGCTCTCTGTTCTCGTACATTCACACCATTGTAACAGGTCACTCTGCAGCCTTCTCTGTCTTTTCATGCCCTCCTAAATTCCATTTATGAGCGCCATTAAAATCATTGTTTAAAATCATGTAGGAAATCCATCGTCAGTGACTGAGGATCTATTGTTGCTCCTGCCCCCCAGAGTTTTAGTAATAACTGTGACAGCACAGCGACTAAAAGTACTAAAATCTTTTCTTCAGACGGAGCAGAAAGTGTAAGAGTGAGCGGTCCAGTCACCTTTTGTTGTTGATTTTAGGTCTGTGAGGGCAAACTGAGCCGTTAAGGGGAGTTTACCCCCTCAAAAGCAAGGACAGGACATTAAGTTTGTTTAGTGCTTACCGTTTTGGAAAAGTGTAGTTTGTTACATGCTTGTATTGTTTTATTGAGATCTGCCAGACTGCACATTTACAAGCGAACAAGAGCTTGTAAACATAAGCCACTGGACACAGTTTGCCTGTCCTCACACATAAGCATTGGTGGCAGACTAAACTAATTCTTGCTTTTAGTAGTACTTTTAGCAAAGCATGCTTGTCTGTGCTTTTTGCCGTATTTTTCCTGTATGTTTATTTCTCCTCATAAATTACTGGCAGATATTGATATTTGTCTATGGACATCCAAATGTCCATTTTTACAACTGTTCTACCAAACAGAACAAAAGCTGATAAGCTCCAGAGATGCAGTAAACCACTCCACATATGTTTGTCATGAATATCACTTAAATCTGGATAAATAATTATTTGAGAGTGAAATGCTTGTGCTGAACTGTGTTTTCGTGTTATCACACGCAGCCTAACAGCAGTGGTCAGGTGGTAGGAAAGGTCCCAGGCCACTTCACCCCCGTTCTGGCTCCCTCCCCACATCACGGCGCTGTGCGACCTGTCTCGCTCTCCATGCCAGACACCAAGCCCATCACCACATCCACAGAAGGTGAGTCGGTACTATGGGTACATGAGCACTGATTGCAATAAATTCATCTGCAATTATTTTCAATTAAAAACCATTACAACAATAACAAAATAGTATTTGGGTAAAATATTCCCGTGATTGTTGTCCAAATGGCTGAATAATTAGAGTGGGCCCAAAATTGAACCTTGTGGGACTCCATATTCACTTTTTGCCATTTTTTGTATGTAATGTTGACAACTGACTGGCACTAAGTCACTGTGGATAAGAGCAACAGCTACGTGTAAATTCCTGAAACACTAATTAATGCAAGTTTGTGTATTTGTGTTTTTGTGATGGTGTGTTAGGCTACTCAGCCCCTGGCACCCCGACGGCTAACCGTTTTGTCGGCCTGAGCCCAAGAGATCCCGCCTTCCTCCACCAGCAACAGGTGAGATCTCCCCCCCTCAAGCACTTACCTGCTCCCCTTATCCTTTCATTTTCTGTCCCCCATCTCCCTGCACATCAGATATGAAATCGCTGCCCTCTGCAAAAGCCTGTCGCATTCTGAATTTGATTTGCTGGAAGCATTAAACTCTCTCGTTAGATCATAGAATTTCTAGGTCAGATCAGAGCATTCATAGGCTGAGGTCAAACATAGAGCATTTACTATTGGCATAAAAATAGCAACATATCGATTATTTTCAGACCTCAAAAGGATTAAGCTTTAACACAGACAGAAGACAGCTGAAGTTATGGATATGGTAGTCTTTTTTTCTGTTTTTTTAATGCTACGTTTTATTTTAAACACTTGGAGTTTATTAACAAGCACCCTCATAAGATCCTTAACCCTCTGAACCCTAATCGATTTCGGGGCATTTTTTGCTCCTGTTATATGGCTTTTGTGCAGAATAAGACAGTTATAATGTCAGTGTAACTGTCTAGATTTCTTCTTTAATCTTGTCTTCTGCTCTTAACTCTGTGTAAACAGTCCAATCAGAGTTTCACTGAAATGTTGTTTTACGTGACTGTTGGTCTCAGCTGAGTGATTCATGGCTTTTCAGTAGCGCGGAATGTAATGTTTTTTACAGGTAAAGTAGTAGTACTAGTTTATTTTGAGTTTTAAATGAGTCATGTAGAAAGAAGTGATTTTGATGAATTATCATCAAAAAATATTGTTGGTGTTTTTCCTAACTAACTTGTCACATGATTCATTTAAGAACTGTAGGTAGGTTTAGTGATAAATTGTGTAATATTGGTGATGGTTTTTTTTTTTTTAAAGAAATGCTTTTCATAGCCACAGTTTTTGGGATTTAGAGGGTTAAACGACCAACAATTGAATGTCTTTAGTATGTCCATTAGCTGAATTTGAGTAGATTATACCAATTTTATATTACAAATGTGCTTGTAATGTCACTGATCCATGCAGATGTATCTAAAAAACCAGCAGCTTACTACATTTGCTCTTGAATTTTTACTACAACCCCAATTTCAAAGAGATAGGACATTGTCGAAAATGTGAATATAACAGAAGCAATAAATTCTTTTTCACACATGTTGAATTGAAAACTCTACAAAGACACTATATTTTATGTTGAAACTTATTTGTAAAGATACAATTAATTCTAAATTTGATGCATTCGGTTTTTATTTACATTTTTCACAACGTGCCAACTTTTTTAGAATCAGGGTTATATTTATGAATATAAAAGAACTTTGAGTGTGTTTTTTAAAACCTACCACCTAACTAGAAAAAGCCATGTATTTCCTAAAGCTTCTTTAAAGAAAGTCAGGAAATTCACTGTCATTGTGTGGCCACTGCTCAGAAGATGGATGGGACATGTGGGTGTCTTTGAAAATGTAATGTGCTCAGCTCTATTTCCTTCACACATTGCTTCAGAAACACTCACACACACATGTACACACACAAATACCAAATGTAATCAGTAGACTCATTTACGGTACACAAGCTGAATATTTAGCGTTGGCGTCACACAGTTGCCCCAGCAGCGGTCCTAAGGCAGATGTGGTCACCCTGTGTGTTTGAGTGTGTGTGTGTATGTGTGTGTCTGTGAGGTTAGGAGTGTTGCGGTGTTGTCGGACGGGAGAGAGTGCTCTCCCCCACCCCGTCTTATTGAAAGCTCTGGTCTCAGGCCAAGGCTTTTCCAACCACAACTAATTGAATGCATCTGCACGCGGCTACATAATGATCGCTGGGTTTCTCCTCAGCTCGCTTTTTTTTTTAATGTTTAGTAAAGATGACAAAGCTGGCCTCTGTTTCCTCACTCCTCTTTCTGTTTTTCTTTTTCTCCCTCTGCCTTTCTTGCTCCCCATTTATTTCTGAAAATCAGAGAAGGCAAAAAAAAAAAAAAAAATACCGGTGGATGTTTGTCAGCAGTCATGGGATGCTTTTCTTCCACTCGGGAGGAGAAGGAGGAGGAGAGGGAGGATTCACTTGGCTGATGTCGCGTAGTTTGTCTTCCACATTTTCTTGTAGCCCTACCACTTCTTTCAGTGAGGCACAAAGTGACTACACAAGACAGCAGCAGTCTGAGTGGAGCTGCATGAGCCACTGAATGTTTTCTGAAGCTTTGCCCCCGGAGGCTCTAAGGCTTTTTTGTTTTAAATTTGTAAATCAGCCAGATATATAAATACCCTCCGAAAAAATACAGTCGGATAATCTAATTTTAAAAATGCTGTTATTTTTTCTTGATAATTTGTATAATCCTAAAACATACTTGTGTGATTGAAACAAAGTATTTTTAAACACAACCAGATTGCATATCTTCGACAGTTTGGAAAGAGTAAAAAACAGTCGCTTAAAATATAAATAAAAGAATGAAAGATTTGTTAGCACAACAGTGACACCTTTCTAGAAGGTTATTACGTTTATACCGAGATGAATAAATGTTCTTGTCGGCTTAAGGAACTCTAAACAGTCTTCTCATTGATTCATCATGCTTCTGCTTGTCACAGTTGTTTTTGTTTTCTGTGGTATGATTTAACGGCCTGGGTTCTGGTCTTGCGGAGCGGGCCGACACCGAGCCAAGTCCCTCAGGACTAAACACTTTCACCCAATACTCTGTCATTGTCCTCATCTGGCAGTGGGGATGTTTATTGTGTGGGATCCATGAGGCTTACCGACACTTTTAGCTGTTTAGCTGCAGCCATAGGCTTGGTGGGAAAGGGAAACACGTCACACACATATGGCTAGAGAGTTAAGGTTTTAAACTGGGTCTTTGTCTGTGTGACGGATAGAGGTCATGACTTGCACTGCATCTACCTCTGCTGCTGATTTTTTTTTTTTTTTTTTTAATAGAGGGAAAAAAACAGAAGACTTGGAAGACAGTTTAATTTTTTGGAACACTGGAATCATTGTTTTAATATTAAGCACATACATAAATCTCCTGTTACTTGTACAAACTGCTACTACAGTGTTAACCCCAAAGTATGAATGATAATTATATTATTTTATTACTATTAAACTTAATAGTCATCTAATAACTTGGTAGTAAAGCAATTACTTTTCAGAGCAGTGCCTATTTTAAAATGTGGCACCACAAAAATAGATGTACCGAGACACACACACACACACACACACACACACACACACTAACTCACTCACACAGTAGGCTTCAAAAATGGAAAAACAAAACAAAACAACACCACCACACGCTCCCACACCTGCTCTACGATTCCCAGGCAGCGAATGTGTGAAAACCCTCCATTCATCTCTCGCCTTGGTTAACCCCTCAAGGGAATGCCACCATCTAGCATTCCGCAGGGAAAGATCCGTGATCAGATGTCATTTGGTATTATCTAAGGAAGGATCCTAATCCACAATCTGCCCGCATCTGTTTGCTAACGTTCCCCGGCTCCGTCCCCCTTTTCCCCGCTGCCTGTGCCACTCTGATGTGCCAGTGCCAGCGGACAGATGGCGAGCCCCTCGAGGAGCGGTGGCACCGAGCGTCTGGCCCAACCCGCACATTCTCTCCAAGCTTTTGTCAGGCTGGAGAGCGCGGGAGCGGCGTGGGGGTTTAGTCTCCCAACCTTTCCCTGAATGCAGAGAAAACACACTGAATGGAACAAGATGCATTGTTTCCTACTCAGTTTAAATTAGCAGCCGTTGATCAAGTAAAACTAATATATCAAACTATAAGGTTATTACATCCCTGAAAGGCTTTAGAGATTTATCATTAAAATACTGTTTCTTGCCACTACTTTACATTAATTCCAGAAAATTCAGCCACATAATAAAAACACATCACTGTATTTAAGTATTGGTTAAGTGGGAAACCATCATCGTCTCCTGATGTGTTCAACCAGGTGCTCGGAGGAGAAAGAAAACATTTCTTGACCGCTGCAAATGGCTTTGAATATTCAGCGTATATCTGATTAAATCTCTCTTAAGAGCCTCTGCGAAACGTCTGCCACTGCACGCAGAGTGCTAACAGTGCAGTTTTATCCCGATGCATTACTAAATGAATGTGTTGACCACAGGGCAAGGTTAGGTTGGTATTGGCAGAGATAGCTCTCAGCTGGATTGCCGACACGTGCGCTCGCATAATGCATGCAAAGGAGACACAGTTTGTGTGTGGCTTTTTTGTTGCAGTAATTTGTAATCTGTATGTAAGGTTGGCATGTCTTAAGAGCGAGGGAATAAGGGGGTTTGCGTGTGTGTGCATGTGTGTGTGCGTGTGTGTGAGCGTGCTGTTTAACTTCATTGTAATTCTGACCCCTAATCAATAAAAACAGTTTAGCTAATGAAAAAAAGTCTGCATGCTTGAGGGCATGCATACTCCTTCCTGAATCTGAAAGTGCACTTACAGTGAAGCAATGATTATCGACAGGGTGCATGCATCCAGTGGATTGCATGGCTTCATCGGCTAACCATCTTTAAAAGCAGCTCACAGATGAACTACAAATATGATGCCACTCACTTGTGACTAACTAACTCAGTTTTTTTACTTCCAGGTTAGCTGTCACCACTAACTGTGATTGCATGCTTTTTCTTTCTGTCTGTTTTATCCATAGCTTTGATTTTACTGTTATGTTCACCAGCACATATTGAATTCCATTCACCATTATTTCACATTGTCAGTAACAGCTAGGACTTTGGAGTCATTTTTATTCCTGCTGCTCCTGCTCTAGGCTCTTCTGCATGCATTTGTGTATACAGTGTTGAGTTGTAGTGTAATCTGAAGTGGAAGTTGTCTTGGCCCAGTGATCTGACTGCTAGGTTTCAATTGACAGCTGAGGAAGTGTGACTGGAGCGTGACTCAAAACGGCAGGCATTATGGCCCCAGTGCCACTGACGACACTTTGGGGATTACTTGGCAAAGGTAATCTTTTCATTCTTTCATGCCGTCTCTCTGTCTCTCTTACACCACACAAGCACACAAACACACACACACACACACACACACACACACACACACACACACACACACACACACACTTCAATTAATAGCACATATAATAAATGAGTTTCTCAATTTTCTTACATTTTTAGAAATTCTCATATATAAATCTAATGTAACTGATCTGTGGCTGTGAGTGTCAATACTGAAAAGTTAACATTTTTGTTCCCTCATCTACCTTGTCACTCCTTCCTTATTTCCCCAGCAATTTCACATTTTTTTATTAGTACATTTTTTCTCTAATCTTAAAGGGATAGTTGAGATTTTTTTATTTTATTTTTTTTAAATGAATGAGGTCAGAATCAAAATGTATTTGAGTCACATAAAAAAAGGCCCACCGAAAGTTGAAGTGTAATCTAAATTTACACTTTGGTGAAGCCAAACAAACCCTTAAAACACCAAAGTCCCACAGTAACAGAAGCAAACTAAACCATTGAGGCTGCGGTAAACCAGCAGCTCCCATGTTCTGTGAGGTAAAATTACAGTTCTTGTCAATGGAGTCTGATGACTTTCATGAGAGCATAGAATTACTTTATTTCCCCTCATTTCAACTTAAATGAGGCTGTTTCATGGCAAGGTAAAGCAGTGAAAATATAATACACGACCTCACTTAAAATACATTTGAACTGTCCCTTTAAGAGAGCATTGCTTTGGTTAAGCTACAATATATTGTGGGACTAGACCAGAATATTTAATATTTATGTTTAGGAGATTTTTCTGTCAACTTGTCAAACTTAATTTATATCATATTTGATCCAGGTTTCCAAACATAACATTCCTCTTGGACTCACACCCAACAAAAACAAAATGTTCTCATTTCATAACACAAACTTTTGATGAAGCTAATTAGACCAAATGAAGTCCAACCATGTAGAATAAAGGAAGTCATTTCAGGTCAGCTTTTGAAGCCACGTGAGGATGTTTTACTTTCCACATTGTAACAAGCTTAGCTTTGTTTGACTTTATGCTGAAGTCATGCTTTACTCTCGTTAACTTAAAGTTACAGAAAGCCTCCCACCTCTTCCTCCCCCTCCCCCTTCATCTCCCCCCTCTGCCTCCATACTGTATCTCTCCCTCTCCGGGGGGAAAAAACCTGAACCATTTCACCATGGCAGAGCGAGCAAGCTGAGCTAAGCCTTTTCCTGTTACGTCTCCCTTTTCCCCTTTTCCATGGAAGTGTAGATCGTGTGTGTGTGTGTGTGTGTGTGTGTGTGTGTGTGTGTGTGTGTATGTGTATGTGTATGTGTATGTGTATGTGTATGTGTGTGTGTGTGTGTGTGTGTGTGTGTGTAGAGCTCATTTTGTGCCCGCTGAAGTTAGAAACTCTTTCACAAACACACATGCACACAGCAGAACCCCCTTCAATAGGCCTCCTAATAGGCCAGTGGAGGTAGCAGAGAAAAATGTCCCCTGCAGCAGCTCGAGGTCTCTTATTTTACTCACACACCAGCTAACTCCTCCTCTTTTCTCCATGTGAGTGTACAGTAATGAGCACAGATAAAATAGATCCCAACTGAATTTAGTTAATTTTGTTACAAAGATGGGATGGTAATTCCATTCTACTTTTTTCCTCTTTGATGGATTATTCACATAAAACTATTCAACATATAGATGGAATCAGTCGGATTTCTCTTTTATCTCGCTTGCCCTTTAAACGGAGCGCTCCGCAATGCCTCTTCACTACTAGCCCCCAAATTAAAACGCTGCCAGACTCGCATGTTGCCATTGTGCAGGAAATGGGTCAGCAATCCATTAAGATGCCATTAGATAATCTAATTTAGGGAGCTAATCCTTAAACGAAGCACGCTGTATGCCCGGGCTGTGCTTGCAGGGAGTAGAATTAGTGAGGTTTGGGAGCTTGGACAGGGCAAGGGGAGGCCATCTTGAAGGTTACCTAAGGAAATACAGCAATGGAGGTCAGATATTTTTTTGGTCCAGTGTGCAGAAACAACATTTTATATGGGGACAAAATACATAGAAATAGTGCCATTTTCATGCAAATTTTGCCATCTTGGTAAGTTGCAATGAACGGGAACCACTTGACCAGTTGGAACCACAATACCCATAATTCCTGTAATGTGGCCTGCATTTTTAACGTGTATGTCAATATATCATGTGAAATGCTTTTAAAGGTACAGGAAGCAAATTCTAAACCCCTGAACTTTCTTCGCATGGAGCCCTCACTTGCTTTTTAGGACTCAGTCTCAATGAGCAGTGATGGGAGACTTCCAGCTCCCTGCTTTGTGATTTAACCTTATCATAGAAGAGTTCTTTACATAGAAATTCTTCCAAGTGCAGCTTTAGGTTATGGGATGCAGATACAGACTGACAGCCATCGATTTTAACAAGATTAAAACCGATCTGCCGGTTTAGTGTGCACAAAGGCCCGCAAGTCCGCTTTTGTAGCTGTGTGGTCCCCCTTAATGTAAGCCATTACCTGAGAGGAGTCTCATAAGGAAAGAGAAACACAGAGGTGGAAGGAGGGAGGGAGGAAGAAAGAACGGGAAAAAGAGAAAGCTGCAGCCCTTGGCCACTCTGTGCACTCTTTGTTCAGCAAGGTAGGAAAAACTTAATCCCCCCTTTCCTGTCCGATGATTTTTGGCAGGGTGAAAGAGAGAAGGAGGGAGCGAAGAAAGCAGGAGAGAGAGGATAGCATGAGGACGGGCTGGACAGGAGAAAAAAACTGCTAGAGAGGATTAGCCTTGAGGTTGATTTTTACTCTTTGCAAACACAATCTAAAAACTTGAGTGATGTTTGTTTTTATTTTGAATACATCTTCTCTTCTGTTGTCTTCTTTCCTTCTTTCAGTCTTTATTAAAGAGTCTAACTTTTCTAGTCCACGAGGTGAATTGAATTTGCACTTTAATTGTTTTACGTAAAAGAGCAGCGTTTAGTGATTTGTATAAAATGCAGACTGGTTGATCGGTGGCTTTCATGAAGGCAGACGGTGTTGTCTAATCGGGAAGAATCACGTCTGTGTTCTGCAAACCAGCATCTTCACACTTCAGCCATGTCCTTTTTTTTGTTCATTTTAAAAACAACTCTCCTCCTTATCATCCATCTTCTCTCTTCTGCCTTTATATTTCTTCTTCTATAGATTTTTCCTCACTTTCTTTGACCCACCAGCACCATTCTTCTCTCCCCGTTCTTCTTCACGTCTAAGTTTTATCCACCACCGTGCCGCACTTTAGCACGTCGTAAAAAGTTAGTTAATGGTGAATCGGGTATAAAATGTGCGACACAGGTATTCTCAAACTTAGCGAGGGTGATGTGGGAGGTGGGAGGGTGTTAGATGAGTGCACACTGGGGGCCTGTGGGAGAGAAGGGGGGAGGCAGGGGGGTAGGGGTGGGGGGGCTAATTATCTGACATCTACGTAGCGCAGCACCCCACGGGAACAACATGCTGTTTGTTCCCGCTCGCGTTTTCAGTTAGCACCGTTGCTCCCCAGGAACAATCACTGTGTTGTTTTGCCATTAGCGTGAGATGAATAGGGATGGGACAGCTTTGTGTAGGAACCCACCCCCACCCCTCCAACACCACTTTTTACCCACAACCCCCCTCCTCAACTCCACCACCAATCACACTCTCCCCCTCATGCTTTTCTATACTGCCATCAATGCAGAGAAGGATCCTGCGTCACGGCCCTCTCACATGATGTCCTTCACTGAGAATCAAGTGGAATCTCCTCAGTTTAGATTAACGAGCTGCCTTTTCTCTTTTTGTTTACCTCTCTCTGTCTGAACAACACAAAAATAAGACCTTGAACCTTGATGACTGTCAGCAGAGCAGTGATGCCAGTTGTTAGCGAAGACGCAGGATAATTGAAAGAAAGAATCTGATTTTGACTGCATGCTGCACAAACAAGTTAATGGCATGTGACTAATCTCTCCGTCTCTCTCTCTGTCTTTTTTTCCTCTCTCCGCAGTCCTGGTACCTGGGCGAGCTTAGTTCCATTCCAAGTGTCGAACGGGACTCCGATTCTGCCAACAAATGTCCACCAGAACTACAGCATAAACATCATTGGTGAGCCCCTGGTCCCTGCTGAGACAGGGAACTGAACACACAGAGGCCGGATGACCCCCCCAGGGTGGATGCGTGGGTGGGGGTGTTGGTGGTGCACAGCGAGCACTACAGGTGTCCACAGCCATGGATGAAACCAGCAAAGCAGCATGAGCTGCGCAATCGTCCCCTAACTCCCAATCTCGCCCCCTCTGTGCCCCCCCTCCCCTTCCCACTCTCGTCCCTCCCGATGAAGGACACTGGCCGTGAAGTGAAGACGCGAGACAAGAAAGAAAAAAGAAAAATCTTCAGGTCTGCTGTCTCTTCGCCCCACCCAGCCCACACATCCACCACCCACCAGCCAGTTGTTGTGTTTGCAGAACTTTTCAATCCATTCAAATACTGTGATGTATAGATGCCTTAATGTTTTATTGCATGACACTCTAGTCTCTTAGCGGCAATTCCTACTATTTTTCCATGTTGGGGGAGGATGTAAAATCTTGATTTACACACACACAAGTGAAGAGGTCTGCGTATCGACAACCTCTGCCTGGTGGATGGCTCCGAGACTCTAAGCTCTCCGATCAGACCTCTTGAAAAGAGGCTTTTCCCACATCAAACAATTCACTGTGTACACCATAGGAACAAAAAAAATTGTGAATTCAGAGTGTTTCTTCTTCCGTTTGATTTCAGTTTACTGTGATACGACTCTTTGTTCAGAAAAAATGTGTTGACCTTGTTTATTCTTTACTGCTACTTACTTCAAGAATTAACATAAATACTTACGGTAAGAGTTGAGAACTCTCGATGCGGTTTTAAAAAAACACTAAATGTTTGGCTTGAGATTGGCCCCCTCATTAAAGAATTTGCAACTCCTTTACAAAAGGATTTAAAAAGACGGAGAATAAGAAAATCTCGATTGAGGCAAGTGCAATTGAATTTTTGAAGGGAAGCTATCAGTCTGTCAGCCCTAAGACTCTAAAGGAAGGGGGATAAATATTAAATGGTTTTATGGGTAAAATGTTTAAGAAAACATTTGAAATTGATTTCAGTCACATATCCGTCTTCTCACATGAGACAAACATCAAGCGTGAAAGGCAGTTGAAGGCAAGCACTAAGCTACCTGGGCAGCGCTGAGTAAAAAACCAGCACTTCTTTTGAGCCCTTCCCATCATTATGGGGAGTTTTTTTTTATTTATTTGGGGGAAAAAATAACTGAACATAAGTAAAGAAATGAGACACACATAGTGTGTAAAAATGGCATTTCAGTTTTTTTTATTAAATGTTCACGATAAGAACAAGAGCATATGCATTTGGCCATCAGCTTCTGAAGCTTATGTTTACAAAAAAATATATGGAATGCAAAGTGTTAATCCATGGAAATGTACAATTCATGCAAATGTACAGTAGGCTTATGTGTAAAGCTACAGTGTGCAAGGTTAACGCTGCAGCGGAAGAGGTTGAAAACTGAAATTATGAATCCAGGTGGTGGCAAATCCCTGAAATCTAGAATTGTGCACGGCATGTTCACAGCCATTGCCTCTCCAGTCCAGACATATTTATACAAGGAAAATCTCTCCAATACTCTTAATTTGCACGATGACATATAGTCCACATTACGTGCCTTGCCTTTGAATATAGAGACATCACTACACTTGTTTTTGCTGCATTTATCATTATAGAAAAAAAATTAACATTTTTATGATAAGAATTGTTTTGTACTCTGAATGAAATTGTTGATTTTTAACTTCATGTACTACTCTATCTCACAGTTACATTGCATATCAAGGCTGTGTATAGTTGCCGTTTTAAAGTTTGTAATCAACCAGCATTTTTTTTTTTTTCAGTATTTTGGTGGTTTTTCTAATAACCTGTCATCTTTTGTTTTCCTTATTTTTCAATGCTCATTTTGTTCATCTTCCAATTAATATTGTGGAGGGTGGAATTCAGAATTATGAAAATTATGCAATACCAAGTTTTGCCTATGTAGGTAGTGCTTATAGATGCGTCAATTATTAGAGGCTAGTTTGGAGATAGACAATATTGTAATGCATTTATTTTGTTGATATCGTTGTTTGTCGTTGTTGTTCTTGATGATGTTGTTGTTGTTGTGGGTGTTTTCCTTTTTTATTGACCAAAGTGGGGACTGCTTTCTATGCAGTGTATGACAAGGTCTTTTTTTTTCTTTCTTTAGCATATAGGCCTACCGAATGAGACGTGTTCCAGTGTATTTTGAATTCGGGAGTTTTAGCGGGAGGGGTGGTATTTTTCTAGAAGTACGTATAAAAAAATGCACCCTTGGTCTTTCTACGGCTGCAAAGTCACTGATTGGTCTACTGTGACTCTTACTTTTAACTTTCCACCTGGGGTGCTAGCATGTGACCTTGAAGGAGCTCATTTTTCACAGGAGAGACGGCTTGACTTGAGTATGACAATCATTTTAAGAATTGATTTTGCGTAGAATCCCATTCTCTCATAGATCCCTTAAAGCTGCAACAGATACTGTTGCACAATTGTACCGAGTACTACGCCGTACTATTCTAGACGTCACCGAATGCAATTCCCAAGTAGATGCCTTAAACACATCAGTGAAGTGGCCTGTGACCTGCGCAACAATCACACACCGACTATTGCTCGTGAGACCTGTCAAAATCAGTTCCAGACAGGCTCAAGCAAGCCTTTAGAAAGTATTTTATAAGTAGTAGATTTGTATAAATGTATATACGATATGCACATATGTCAATTCCTGAGATACTTCCCCAGCAGAGAGCCCAGTAGAGTATGTCGAAGTAAATATTTGAACCACAGGTGCATGGTGTTTCCTAACTTCATGTGAAGTGGCCCAGTAGATAAATAGAATCCACTAGAAGAAAAATATAGCACTTAACTAGCACATAGGCAATCGTCTTCTCTTCTCCCCCTTACAGTGTTTTAAATCTAGTCTTAAACTAAATCTCTCAGGCGTATTACAGGGCATTATTTATATCAATCATTATTAGCATTTTTTAATATTACAAAAAATAAGACTTTCCTCACAGAAAGAGCAGCACCTCCCATGCTGCTATGACACCTTTTGCACTCTTTCCCTACAATCGTGAAAGAAACGTTCCCCTCGGAGAGGCGGTACGATCAGGAGCTCTCCGGCAGTAGTAAGCAGAGGGCTGAGAAGCAGAAAACGTTTTTAAAATAATCCTCAAGTCAAGCTCAAGCTCTCCGTCTTCACCCAGATTTCTTATGCAGAAAATTTTTTAAAAGTCACCCCGTTCTATGTGCACTGTTTTGTGTTTTTTTTGTTGTTGTTTTGTTCTTTTTATTTTTTCTTTGAAAAGAAAAACTATTAAGTGCTTTGCAGCCTTTGGCCATTGGATACCCCACTGATGTGCATTGTCCCCAAGTGTGTGTGTGTGTGTGTGTGTGTGTGTGTGTGCGTGTGCGTGTGCGTGTGCGTGTGTGTGTGTGATAAAAATGTGTCAGGGTCACTGTGCTGTTGGTGTTTATTTGAATAGGAGACTGTACATAAAGGTAAATATCCTGATTGCGTCGATAGCAGTAGTCTGTGGGGTTGAACTCTGCTTTGGCAGCTTGAGTGTTCGTGTGCATGCGCGCATGTGTGTGTGTGTGTGTGTGTGTGTGACTTTGTGAGCTGGATGTGTGATCGAGTGCCTCTGACACTACACAACGAGAGAAGATGAGGGTCTTTCTATTGAAAAAAAAAAAGCCTGCCGTAGGACAGGAGTTTGTACACTGTAAACTTTCTCGAGAGTTCTCCTCTGAAGCCCTTATTTGTAAATCTTCAATTCTGGGGGAAAATGAGTCAATTCCATTTTAGGAAAAAAAAAATTGGGTTTTTGTTTTGGAGACTGGATTTGAGTTAGAACTCTCCAGCTTTCCCCAATTAGTAGAATCTAAAGTGTTGTATTCCTGTATGTAAAGTCAAAAAAGGGGGGAAATATTCTATACAGATCCATAAATATAAAAAACAACAACAACAATGAAGGCTTTTTTATTATTAATATTATTATTTCTGATCTTGGTTAGTGCTTAGATATTTCCATTTGTGGAAACACTTCATGAATATATGAATTGTTGTTCTTTCATTAGTGTGGCCATAGCGAGTGTGATGTGATTTTTCTTTTTTTTTTTCTTTTTTTTTTCTTTTTGCAAATGGGTGTGAATTCTTGTCCAACAAGATCTTGGTGTGATTGTGTTTCTTGTAGCAGCTGGGAGGTGGCTTCACTTATCCAGTAGAAAAAAAGGCCCCAAATTGCACCTGACCTTAAGCGAGAAGCAGGGTAAAATCTGCAGTGACATACGTCCTCAATGAATCTATCAGATAGTTTCTTTTGATTTTGTTTCTTTCCAGAGGAAATGTTGTGACACGACTGGTGCTACATTTTGATATAGATCTGATTCGGCTGGCCAAGTTTGAGCCGTCTACGTTGTTCATATGCAGACGACGCTCTTAAATATCTCTTTAATGATCAGCGACAACATCTAGGCATCACTCATTTTGCACATTCCACATGCTGTCTATGCCTGATGTGATGTAGGAAACACTTCATTCACACTACAAATAAACATTACATTAAGTGCAGGTGCTTCACAATAGGGTATTATACCTTCCAGCTCATAATAGCTAGTGTATTTGGGCATGGTTACGTATTTCTATTGCTACATAGGGTGTGAATGTAGCCTGTCAAAAAGTTCTTGAAACTTTATAAATTTTAATCAGTGTTCCACTCATCAGAAAAGATTCGAGGCAGATTTTGACACTCATACTGACCTTATTTTTCGAAAGTATTATGTCATTGATCACTGCAATCATCGAGAAACAGGACAACTTTATGCAAGGAGGACCTGTGGCACTCATGCAATATGTGCGATTTTCCTTTTAAACTGACTGTCACGCACTCTGTAGGGACTGAGAGGGCGTACACATGCAGACTTGGAGGAAAACATTAAAACTTCATTTTCATCCTACATGAGCAATACACACCATCCATATGTTGGCTAGCTGCTAGTCACTTGGCATCAGGTTGTTATAAAACATGAAAACCAGCATTTTTACAGGATGTAACATTCACCAAAAGAAGACAAAAAGATAGCAATGCAGTGCCTGTTCAAGCTGTCCAAGTGTCTATTGTATATAATTGTAAAATGTGATAGACTTACTTTCATATGTGACAAGAAAAACACCATCACACAGAAAAGAATGTGGCAGACTCATTTAGAAATATGCTCTTTATTACTTCTTTGATGTTTGTTTTTTTTGCGATTTATTAATTATGTCAGCACACGATGCCCACATCAAGCTTGTTCAAAATTTGAGAGGAAATGTTTATTCTTCTTCTTCTTTTTCCTTTTTATTTTTATTTTCTGGGAGGGAGAGGTGGGGCGGGGGGGTCAGTGCTACATTAAGAGCAGTGAAAGGATGAAATAATGTCTTTTCTTAAGATTAGTCATCAGTTTTCTCTGCAGGGCTGATTTATTTTTGGGTCTTGTGGCACTTTTACTTCCCTCTGCGCACACATTTCTACTTGATGAATCATGGTGGAATTATATATAAAGAACAACAACAACAACACCAACAAAACAATATGTAAACAGTCTCCAGTAGTGATCGTAGTTACACTGCAAGTGTGTGCAAAGGTCTATGTATGTATCTGAATGTACGTTTTAGAGGACTTTTTGGAAACCTTTTTTTGTTTTTTATCTTTTCATTGACAGTTTAGGAGCCACAGGTGTCCATTGTGAACTGTATAGCGAAGGCCTTGATATCCCTTCTTTTATTGATTTTAGAAACGCCGAGCATTAGGCGATGCCTTCAAGCTGGTTACATTTGGTGCAGGGGCTAAAATTGCCACAAGATTAAAATCTGTGTAAATAAAGGCTCAACTTTTTGTGATTGTTACTGTTATATCCAGCCTATACTGCTAGCAGCTGTTTTTACTGCAGTCAATTACTGGAAGTGGATATATTTCCTATGCAAAACTGTTTAAACAATAAAATGAGCTATGCTACAAAAATGACTTTTATGTTATTGCTCATTTTTTGTGTTTGCTTTATTACATGTGATTTCGATGCAATTTGAAACCTAAATATGAAAGTTCCTGTTTATGTTTGATGAACAGGTAAACTGCCACATGTCTGTATTCAAGCCAGTTGGCTGGAAATTGCGGGGAAACCCAAAAAAGCCTTGAATTGTTCTTTGTAATTTAGGGACCGTATGAAAATTATTAGTGTGGAGAGGAAGTGGGGTCTATGTTTTTTTTCTCTAATTCCAGATTATTTCTTCCCTTGTGAGATTTATCATAAAATAAATACATTAGAATAATAAAAAGGTCAAATAGTTATGTTACAAAGTTGTCTTGACATTTAATGCTGTGTTGTCTGGAAGCTAGTCTCCAACACACTTGGCCATGTGACTCAGCATCGTGTAATCGATTTGATAATATCAGGCTATAGCAACATCTGACCTAATTACCTGCCCCAAAGAGGTCATGTATTAGGCTCTGTTTGTTTGTCAGCAGGATTACGGAAAACTACTGGCCTGATTTTCACTGTGCAAGGTTGTAACACGGAGCAAAGAAGGACCCATTACATTTTGGATTGGATCCAAATCACGGGGCAGATCATCACTTTTCTCTTTTGTTAACATAGTGAGGGCATTTGTGCTGCATGCATGTGGTATCAGAATAATCGTTAAAAAAAAAATTGTTTCCTGATAATATTTCATGGCTTATCATATCTGTTTTCATATATATCCCTCTCCGTTGTCATGATTTGTAAGCAAAGTAATGTACTGGAAAACATAGCTATTCAACTCCATTGTTTCCACATGACAACTTAAGCTCATGAACACACCAAAGTCCAAAGAACGACTTCCAAACTTCCAAATATTTAAATACCGGGCCATCTAAAGCCACCTAGGAACTTATTCTGTGGCTGAAATAAACGTCTACTCAGCCACTCTTTCTTTTAAATCAAGCTACGAACAGTCACAGAGTTTTTATGGTTTTTTTAATTCAAGAGAAGAGTTTAGATACATATTACTAAGGCTAGGGAGTGTCTTTCTTGTTTCTTTTTAGATCCAGTCCAATAATTTTAGTACAATGCCTAAAACAGATGAGGGGAACTGTTGATCTGTGTGAGATATTTCTATGTTTAGTTTCACCTCACGGAGGAAAGCCTCTCGCACTAGGCTGAGCGAGCAAAACAAGGTTAGTAAATGCTGCAGAGGTAGAATAAGGACAGTGCCAAATCAGAGGAAAGACGACTATTTGAATTTAAGTATTAAACTAATTGGATTCCGTTGATTCTCAGAAGTGTGTCTGTGACAGTGTTCCCTGAGAGCAAACACTGGTTTTCATGTCCTGGAGCGATCCCATGACCCCACATACCCGTGCTCCATCGTGGTATTACTCCAGCTAATCTACTGTAATACCCCAATCCCCGAGGAATGGGAGACGGACTACGGTGTTTGGACCACAGCAGTCTGCTGGGACCTCGGAGGGTCATACAAGGTAACTTCCATCTGGGTCACTGTGTCAAGTACGTGAAGCTCTGATCTAGTAAGCCTTTCTAATGGGATTGAGGACATTGAAGGAAGCAAAAGTCAGGCTAAAGCGGCAATTAAGTCTCATTACAGGCCTGTGCGATGGACTTGGGGCTCAGCTGGACACTTGATGACAACAACGGGCACCGTCAGCCGTGCCTACAAGACCAGGCGCCCTGTCCGCAGCGGGGGCGCCCTCCTAATGGCTGGTTTAGGCACTGCATGCGGCACACCAATCACAGAAAAGCCCACCTGGCCTCGGGCACAAACCAGAGTTCATTTGGCTATCATTAAAGAGGACCAACAATGTGGCACGCTGATATAAAATTACCCGATCTATAATGGTAATCATCATGCCATTTATCAAAATTGGCCAGTTGAGTCAACATCTGGCTTCAATAGGGGGCTCTAGTCGGTGAGGGTCTTGGCAGCGTCCTGTACCCTACATATTTTCCACTCTCTTTTATCAAGGCCTGCTGTCAGTGATTTGACGAAGCTAAATAGATGATGATTTGGCCCTATTATGTTTCGCAGGGCTCAAGCAAAGGGGATTTGTTGATTGCCTTTGTGTTTGTTCAGTTTTTTTTTTCCTTCTTCTAGCCTCACGGATCCAGGAGAGGTAAGGGCGCCTTGTGGTTCTCCGACGTGAGTCTGACTGTGTACCAAAGAGAGGATGGAGAAGGGGGGGGGAGCACAGCGAGTACTCTCACACAACCCTGTGAGTGCAGAGGCTGGACTGGGCTGTTGGACACGAGCCAATGCCAGCACAAAGAACTCTGTCACATCCCCAAGTTTTATGGGAGGAATATAATATTCATCTTGTGTGCTGTTGGAATAAGGTAATGAATTAATCTGATCCTTTCGTCTTTTGGCATCAAAGTATGAGTGTAATGCACTTTATCTAGCAGGAAGTCATTAAGGCAGAATTTCTGCAGATCTTTCATTGGTTTATGACTCAGGGAAAGATTTATATTTTAAGTGCTTGGTGCAATGACAATGTCGAGCTCATGATTTCAATACAAAAAGGAAACAAAATATTTGCTTCTTTGAAATAGATCAAATCTGACAAATTTCTCTCTTTTAAATAAAACAACTTAAAGAAACAGTTGGCATTTTAGGGAAGAAATCAAAAGTGAAAAGGTAAAAAAAAAAAATAGTTTTAGTCATAGGCTGATTTTGTGACAATCGAACTGGGCACAGTCCTGACCCTATCACCTCACCCACAAAGGGAGCAACACACGCACACAGTTTGTTTTGTGTTTTGCGTCTCTTTGTAGTTGTATTGGTCTCTTTGTGTTCTTGCTGTGTCTGTGTCTTCCTGGTTGGTTTACGTCTCTGTAAGTGACATTTTGTAGGTGAGGGAGGTCACTTTGGGCCTGTGCCCAGTCGGCCCTTTCAGGAATCCATGGTTTGTGCCTTGCTGTTTCCCCCAGATTCAAGTCTTTATGCTAAGCTAAGCTAACCATCTCCTCGGTGTGGCTTCATATTTAACAGGCAAATATGAGAGCGGTAGTGATCCTCTCATCTCATTCTTTTCCTTCTTTTCTTTCAGTGAAATGTATTGGGAGTTATCCATCTCTTTGGATGAAGAAGTTTAGTGTTCATGAAGGAACACTCAAAATCTCAGACAACAGCCTGCGTCTGTTTGCAAAAATGTAGTTGAAGAGAGCTTGGGGAATAAAAGAGGGCTGTCTGAAAATGCACTAGTCCTAAATAGTACTTTCAGCTCTGTGTATTCCCACACAAATTTGCATAAATTTCATAGTCTAAGTCATGGACTGTGGCTGGAGCGTGTTATTAGTCTATCTTTACGTGGTAGTACAGGGCCATCACACTGAGGGTTGTTGTTATCTCATTGAAAGCACCCTGGTATTACACCCAACGGATTGAGAGTGGGTCTTAAGATCGTGGGATTTGTTCACATATTAAAGCATGTCTGTTTGGATGCGCAGAAAAGAAACAGGTGTTCAGTGTGTGTGTGTGTGTGTGTGTGTGAGAGAGAGAGAGGAAGCAAGCTCATGTGTGTGTCTTTGTGTAGCCCCCGTGATGTTTGTTTGAAAGCGTACATAGGATGAGAACACGCTGTAGATGTGTGTTTGTGTGTGTGTGTGTGTGTGTGTGTGTGTGTGTGTGTACATGTGTGTGTATGACTTGACAGAGGGGTGGGGGGGCTTTATTGAAAAGTACTCCTCTCCTCCCCTGTTCAACATACTGGATTAGCACCAGCAGTTTCCCATGGAGCCGTCCCTCCCAGCCCCCTGGCCATTTGCATAAGGCGCAGACAGGCGGAGATGTGACAAACAAACCTGGCACACACAGCGCCTGCTGCCTCCTTTACATGAACTCTTTCCCTTGTCCTCGCCATGACAAGAAAGACACACAAGATAGAGCTCAAGCAAACCCACCTGCGTACACTATATGTACCATAAACAGCCTGCTTCCTGTGTCTAAAATCTACCGTGGAAATAAAATTAAAGGCAGTGCCAGACTGGGGTTTGAGGCCTGTGCTCCTGCTGGTGATCATAGTGATTCACAAGTAAAGAAAAGCAAAGGGCTGAAGGAGGTGAGAAGGTTTTTCATTGCTCTGTCATTTGGACAAAACTCCCCTGAATCAAAGTATCCTCCCCCTCGTTTTTCTCTTCCTCCAAGATGGTAATGTTCACCTTAAAACATCTTTACTGTACTGTAGCTACATAACACAGCTCTCTGCACTGCTGTCCGGCCGCCAAGTTCCTATCAAGCCCCTGATTTATGGCGCTTGATGCATTCCTTGGCCCTGGCGAGGAGGCAGTTTAGCTGAAATATGAGAAGAGATGCAGAGAACACACTCAAAGTGTGTTTCAGTTTAGCCTGCCTATGCACTACGAAGCTGGTGCAGCCTGAAAATTTTGTCTGTGCAAAACCTGAGAGACAATTTGGGAGATTTTTTTTCAAATCTGTAGATGGCAAAATATTTCAGCAATGTAGCATGGTCTGTCTGCCTCATCAACATGTCCTGTTGGGTGATAACAAAAAGAAGAACTGTAACCCAGCTGTCATGAAGCCCACAAAACCCCTTTTGTTGGTTGTGATATGCAGCTTTCAGCCTCCAAAATTACATTGGGATTAAAAATGTTAACTGCAACTCCTTGCCTTTTCCTGTCCACTTACATGTTGAAAATTGCATGCAGGTGTATAAGGGGAAAAGATCAACAACTTTACAGTAGTATATTCTTGTATAAAAATGAAATTAATTTCTTGTTTGTGTGGTTAAGGCCTGTTATCAATCATAGAGGCTTTAAGTAGCTGTTTGTCTTAATTTAAAATGGTCCTGATGTAAATTTGCTGATAAATGGAAATCTAAAAAACAGGAACAGACATTTCTGGGGGAAAAAGGAAAAGCCAGTATATGAAGCATTCACTGAGCATTGCTTTGTCTGCTCCCAAGTTACAACAGTGTGATTACATGCTTTATTAAGTGCTGAAGTGCTCTCCCTGAGTAAAAGCAGATGTCACCACAAGGTCTGTCACTGAGTCTGGATCGGGGTGCCTGTGGTCAGTGTCTCAGCCCGCCTGTGGTTTCCCATCAATTGAGCACACAAAATCATCACCAAATGGAATGGGTAAAAAGACTGAAATCATTGCTTTTTTTCTATTTCATTACACAATATCTGTATACAGTATGCTAGAAATTAATAAAAACTAACAAACAAAATAGACATATGTTCTTGGCTACACAATAATGTGGCCTGGCATTAACATTTTGCAGTTATAGGGATAGTTTGGATTTTTTTAAGTGGGGTTGTATGAGGTACTTATCCATAGTCACTGTATTACCTGCAGTATATGGCAGTTGGCACGCCCCCAGCTTGGGGAAGCAGACGGAAGCCAGGATGGAAACTAAGCAATGTACTGCTGTGGAGGAGGACAAAAAAAAATCAATATATTTAGAATATTTTCACAGCTGAACCTTGCTGTCAGACAGCATGCCTTGACTGGGAACTGAAGCCGTTATATCCCTTTATGCTCTCTTCAAAGCCGCTCAGTCATTATACCTTGGCAGGACATAGTAGTTGTTGTTCTATTACTGCCTCGATTGGTTAGTTTGTTTGTGTAATTGTGTGACTTAGCTGTATTTAACTAACTGATCAAGGCAGTGGTAGACCAGCCACTCCCATGGCCTGCAGGCACATGCAGAGGGCAGCAGAGGGTTACTTGAGCACCTGCCCTTTTGCACCTTAACATACCCTTTTATCAAGTTTATATTATTTTATTTTGTTAATTAAATTTTTATGTGAAGGCCTGTCGGTGGTCCTTAACAAAAAGAACATTTACCAAGCGATAATAATTTAGCTATAAATTAATTTATGTGACTGCTGTCAGTTAGTTTACGTCACATGATGACCTGCGGCAGGTCAAAGGTCACATGACGTGACCTCTGTTATGCTAACGTGCTGCTGTGACGCAGGGCGCTTCAGACAGCGACAACGTTTACATGGTGAGTTTGTGAGACTGATTATCACGTTTATTTATAGTCTTTGTGTTATGAAGCGTCTTTACGCAACATACTATTCGCCCTAACTGCTGGTTCTTCTACTGACGATCACCTGTGTTTACCTCCCTGCTGTGCAGTTGTGGATGTTATTGCTTTGTTTAGCTGTACATTAAAGCTGTGTTGTGTTAAAGTGAGAAGGGATATAGCTGTGCTGTATAATTAGTCATTTGCTGTAATAAAACAATGTGTCTGATACGGATAATAATGAGAGGAGAAAAAAATATATAATTATGCAGTTCGAGAAAAAGGTCGAAATGACGAGAATAAAGTCAATTTTTTTGAGTTCGGTAAAGTAGACTGCGAGCTACAACCTTTCCTCAATAAGTCTAATATATTTCTTAAACATTCACATAAATTACATAAAAGCAAAGTTTTCCAAAACAATACTTGTTGTAGCCCACTACCAAGAATAGCTAATTTATCGGAGATTTGAATATTGTGGTTATTGATCATTTTATGACATTGGTGAAAATCAGGTTGTAGCTTGCAGTTTCAACCTGTGAATATCTTTCCAACACAAAAAGTTCACTTTATTCTCGTCATTTCGACTTTTTTCCTGAACTGCATAATGAAAAAAAATTCCTCATTATTGTTTTCCCTCCTACCTAGCCCGAAACCTCTTCCACTCTAGTTTTCTCTTTAGGATCAGAACAGTCAACTGGCATTTATACGAACGATACATTTATATTTAAATTCAATGAATGAATGTAAGATTTTCTCTTGTTCGTGCTTGCATTTTAATGTGGACATGTGTCGTGCTTTCGACTGACTTGAAGTTGATTGCCTTGACTTGTAGTTAATGCCAGTCAGGTGACTGTTGCTCCTCTCCTGTAGAAGGCTGTGTGCTGAAACGTCCATCTTTATGAGTTAGCCGAGTGTCATGTGACTCTCCACACTTTTTTTTCTTTTTAATGTCTGCCTGCGAGCCAGCAGTTCACTGGAAAAGGTGAGTGTTTCCCCTCAGTTTTTTTATTACATCATTTCACACTGTATCATATTAGCATATATTACATTAAACCTCAACACATCAAATCACCAGTTTTGCAATATTGCGCACCAACACCTCCATGATCAACAGAGGCATGGAGAAGGCCAGGTAGGGCCCATGTGTGAGGTTGCAGGGCACAGACAGTTTTTAGCAATGTGGTTTTGGCTTAATTGGTGTAATTTATGGTTTACCTAGTGCATCATTAATGGAATATATTTTAGATTCAGTCCTTTTACTCAAATCTAGAAAAAAAATAAGAAGATGGTTTTGCTTACAGAAATTCACAGCAAGTGTTCTTAGATTAAATGTGTCATGTGATTGGTCCGCTAAAGCAGCAGCAGCTACAACCCATACAGTCTTTGGTGTGCTGAAGTTGAGCGCGGTGTATTAAACGGAGTTGGCAGTTCAGCATGTTATGTATTTGTGTCATGATGTGGCATGATGGGCTATGAATGAAGTAAGAAAAAAGGGTATAAAATGAAGTATCAGTCATCATGAATTACCATAAATATCATTTTAATGTTACTGGTACTGTTTTGTTGTTTTTAAATGAACTACCAGCATCATGTCTAAGAAATCCCAGTTCAGAAAAGTAGTACTCCCTGAATTTTTTTCATTTTTATTTTTTATTATGGGACTTCTGTAAGGTTGTGATGTCACAATTATACTATATATTTTTACTATATATGTAGGAAGTGCTGCTTCAGTGCCATTGCAGGCTGCAATGATGGTGCAGGGACGCAGAGAGCACAGATGCAGAAGACCCAGTAACACTGACCAATCAGAGCAGACTGGGCTATTTCATGAAGGAGACAGGCGCTAAAACAGAGCGCTTCAGACAGAGGGTGACTATAGGTATATTTAGACTGGCCATATGAGAAAAATAATGTGTTCTTTTAACATTAAAGCATGTAAACATGTTTTAGTAGAACCCCAAAATACAAGTTAAAGCTCCAAAAGTGCAGTATACTGTGTCCCCTTTACAATGAGTGGTGTTGTGCTTTAATCCGACTTTTCGCATATGTGCTCCCTGTGTTTCACAACACTGGGAGGAAACACCGTTTAGAATTTACCTACCATAGTATTAATTAATCATTGCACATCTGCAAGTGTGTATGCCCATTTCGGTGCCTGTTATGTTTGTTGACTTGCGTGTGTGTTACAATGGTACTGTGGCACTTTGGCACCTGCGCTACATTATAAACCTAAAGGCTTGGATAATAAGCTGCAGGTGCACTCCTGGCAAACAGCAGATTCAGGGGGGGTGGCAGTGCTGGAGTGTTTCTGTGTGTGTGTGTGTGTGTGTGTGTGTGTGTGTGTGTGTGTGTGTTGGGGGGGTCACCTGCTGTTGCCGGTTGGCACTCTACATTAGCGAGTATATGACATCACCCTGGCTCCTATACCTCGCTCTAAACAGCGTGTTGATGGACTTTTTAAATGACAGTTCTTCCGGGAAATTGGCTTCAAAGCGATCAACAAAGAAAGCAACTCTTTTGTCCGTCATTCCCTCCAGTCTGTGGCACTGTCAATAATTATTGATGTTAATTACTGTGATGATTAGGGTAATTTCTTCATAGCTGCAATGGCAGGTATGCAAAGTAAAGATGGGCCGATGGAACAGACCACAGAAGGGGCTCCTCTCGTTGACAGCATAGAGTCGAAGTGACAACCAATAAGAAGGCAATCTACTTCATGAAAATCTAATTATGTGATGAATGGTGCAATGTATGGACTCTGGCACACTAATATTGCACTCCCACCTGTGAAAATACTAGCTGTAATAATTGTTTATGTTGGGGGAAGCTACTTTATGTATATAATGCATGCAGGGTTGTGTCAGGATCTCAAGTATCCATAAACATCTGCCTCATGTAACCCTGCTGCATATATTATATAAGATTCCTGCGGCACATTTCAGTTATCATTTTAAAAGTGATAAAAGATGTTTTCCAGTGTCTGAGATTTAAAAAAATAGTGCCAAGCTTGAAAATAACATTGCTGACTTTACAAAATCTTTTTCCAGCTTTTTTTTTTTTCTCAGTAGAAGATTGATGAGTAAAATTCACATCATTATAGCTTTTGAATCCCTCACCTGCTTAACATTTACTGTACTTTCTGCTGAAGCCCTGCTAAACTAATGGCTTCCAGACTTCATCTTGGCTGAAGCACGTCGATGTGATTGAGCGAGAATTCTCCTCTGAAGCTGGAAACTGTGACCACCTTCTACTAAGAAATGTTGTATGTTTAATGTGAGGCTGATAGAATAGAAGGGTTTAAACCTTTTAAGGTTTTTACCTTAAAAGAATAAGGCAACATCTTCTAGGATTTCAATCATACATACATATATATATATATATATATATATATATATATATATATATATATATATATAGGGGCCCCTCAACTGTTCACATTGCATTTTTAAAACGTACTTCCGCAGCAACTGTTCTCAGCATCACATAAACAAAGACCATGAGCCCACCTGAAACAGGCTGTCTGGCTGTGAAGCATATCAAAATGACAAATATAAAATCCTTGGTTTAGAAGTAAGGTAGCAAGGCAGCGTACAACATATGGCACCGCATGTTCAAAACCTGGCAACAGGCAGCGGATTAACAATGAAGATTTCCTCTAAATGAAACAAAACCCATCAAAAAAGGACCATCATTAAAAGGGCTGCAAGTGTAACCTTCACTTTCATGTGCCCATGGGAGTGAGCGCGACAAGAGAGGGAGACTTTTTGATTCTTTCAGCTGCATTTGGAGAGAGACTGAACATGCAACTGAGCTCTCGGATCTTCTCATCCACACTTTCCCATATGGCATATGGATCTGGATGTAGAAGGAAGGATAAGACAAAAAGGGAAGAAAAAGGGGGGAAAAAAAGAGTCCCATATGTGTGTCTGTTTCTCTTCATTAGCTCCCAGCCAAACAGAAGTACCTCCTCAGCAGCTTGATTGAAATTAATGTTGTTAAAAATGTCAAGACGGACGCAGTTCATTTACACAAGGACTTGACATCACAAACACAAATGTTCACAGAAATTCTGACATTGCCTCGGTAAAGAGGCTCGCATTTTTAAAATATATATGATGTTTAAGTTGCGTTTTAAACATTTACCTCCATGTACCTTCAGTCTAACACTGCTGTTGGTAAAGAAAGACAGGAGGAAAAAGTGTTAAGACCAGTCAAACAACATGGCTTCCAGTCATCCTGGAGGTGAGCAACATGCAGACATAACCTGACATGACCCTGGCATGATTTTTACTGCAAGATACAGCTTGGTGCAGATTATTTCTGGCATTTATATCCATTTTGAAGAGAATTCATTGAGACATTTCAGTTTATCATGCCGCACTACACCACAATTTAAAATATTGTGCTGGTTTTCAGGTTCATACTTTGTATTTTGGGTTTCTAATAAAACATGTAATGTTAAAAAACTAATTTTTAGTAAAGTTCAACATCAATACGGAATTTCTTGAGGGTTTCGATACTTTAGTTATATAGCACCTAGACCTGCTTTAGAATTCAAAAAGGCATGGAAATCCCACTTTTTTATTTGTATTTATTTATTTACAATATAAGATGTTTAATTGATTGATTTTGGCCACAGTCAGCAATCAGTTGTATTAAAAGACAGTGTTAGAAGCCGGCTTTTCATTTTGAATTATGGATGCACCTTGCATTATCCAATATAGCATAATTACAAGTTTAGAGCCATTTTATGCATTCACTGGTTTCCAAAAACCAAGATGGCGACCATGGAACCTAAAAACTGTAGCCCGCAAACCAGTGGGTGACATCATGGGGTCTACGTCTCCTTCTCATATACAGTCTCTGGCTGATGGGAACTGCAGAGCTGGGTGGTAACTTTATACATTACACATAGTCATTTGATCCATTGTTTCTACAAAATTATTGATTGGAGCAGTTTTGAGGCAAATTATCTGCCAACATGTCACATTTTAAAATGTAATTCTGCCATACAGGAGCCATTCTCTGGATTAAAGGAATAATACCATGCTGTGGTTTGTACGGTAGAAGCCCAAAACTTGAGGATTCCAAGCCAACTACTTAAGTTCAATCCATTAATGCCGCAGCTCCATTCCCACCGCAGTGACCCCTCCCTCTGCTAGCTACCAAGTGTAGACAAAGTGCCCATTGTGCCACTGCCCTCATTCTTCCTGCAACACCACCAACACCCTTTTAAGAATTTCCCTATCACCACCCCTGCAAACCTAAACCTAAATTCACTCACGTCTGAATTTAAGAATATAGATTTTTGATTCATTATACTTAATGACTTTCCAAAACACCACTTATCTGAGTCATAAATTGGGCCTGACCACATTATCTGGATTAAGCACTTAAATGTTACCAGTAATGTTAAAGCGCAGTGCTTTCCAATCAATGTCCTGTGACCTCTTTCTCCTTGAGTTTTTAGTTGATGAAGATCTTGAAAGTGATATTTCTTTGCTGGACTTTTTTGAAAACGGCAATCTCCTCACTTGAGGATTGAATGAAAACGTGTGTTAAATTGGGTTGCTGTCTGTCAAGTGTGCATCTTTCTTCACGGATGATTCACTGATTAGACCCAGGACCTCTCCAGGGGCACAACAGGAAATTCCAGCATCCTAAACCCATCGACTTTTGACAACCTGTGTTGAAAAGCACAATATTTCTTGTCACATGGACACAATCAATTTGCACATGGCCTCCCCTTGACACTTTCTGCCCACGTCCCTTGTGGGATGGGAATAAATCCGCTGTTACCTTGAAAAAGGTGTTGACACTGGGCCCGGCACCAATGAATTGCAACGTTGCCTCAATTAGCTGCTCAGGATCTTGTGTCAGTACCATGAGGACAAGGTGGCGATGTGATACTCTGCAGTAGAGCCTCTGTCGCTTACCTGGTGGCCTCATAGTGTGTTTTAGCATATCATATGCCCGCGCATGCTAGCGCATACACGCTCCCAGCTCTATTTACATGGATTCGGCAGAAACCCGGCCATGGGGGCCTCTGCAGGTCCACGACTCCTCCTTGGGCCAGGAATGCACCTCTCTAACCAGGGCCAGGCCTGACGGGGAATACGTTACAACTGATCTGATGTAAGATATTCTCTGGAAACTGGTAGTTGCCAGCAGGATTAAGGTTAAGGAGCATTCCGGTGCTGGATCATCGCTTGGGGGCATCTTGTAGCTCGGAGGAAGTAGTGCCGGCAGAAGGGGGCGAGTGTACCTCCCTGTTACCCCCTAGCCACCCTCCTCCAACTGCCATCTGATGTGAGGTAACATGTGAGGGCGAGCTTCCATCTGTCCACAGTATACGCTAGCAGAAGGTGCAGCTAATGAGGCTTGATTTGCTGCTGCACCTGCCTCCAATCTGGGGGGTGATGGTGGTGGTGGTGCTGGTTGTGTGTGAGGTTGTATGTGTGTGTGTACTGGGGATGCTCTATCTCACCAGCCTCTCCTCCTCCTCATCCACCCGCCCCCTCTCCCCCTCAAGGTGTAATCATTGGTTAGCTTGTATGGGAGCGCCTGCAGGTTGATGGACCCTGGGAATTCATTAGGAAGTAGGTGAGGACTTGGGTTGAAAGGGCCTTTTGACCTGCCTCCAAACACCCTCACATTACAAAGCAGAGGACGATTCAAAGGGAGAGAGGAGTCAGCCAACTTGTCGATGCATCTTCACTGCTAGATGGATTGTAAAAAGGATGCTCATATTGTAGCTTCGGCAGCTATTTTTGCAACAGTTTCTGAAAAACATTAGCTCCTTCAGAGCAAGTTGTTGCATTTGAATCTGTGACTAGTTAAAGTTTATGAAATGCAACCAAAACAAGATATTTTTTAGCAGCCGAAGATGAGGTTGTTTTCCTCCAGATGGTGTGAGGGGGAGGTGTTATGTCCACATGTTAAATGCAGCATGTTTATCCCCCTTCTCTGTTCCCTGTCACAGATACCATTTGACACAAGAGCTCTTCAGGGGCCAGTTATTCCAGGCCATTGAATCCAGATCAAAACCAGCCCTGTGTTTTTGTGACTCAGTGTTCAGCTCCGCTTTTCTTCACAATCAGTAGCTCCTGGAACTGGGAGCGAAAAGGCAAATCCTCACCGCAGCGCTGCATTATAAGCCACAAATATGACCAGCTCTCTGGAGACGCATCGTAGCAGTGTGCACTCTGCTCTCAAAACTATATTTGTTACTCACATTCTTGTAAAATGTTGCATTTGAGCAAAAAAACCATGTGGTTCGGTGCAAGAATTTTTGTGAAAAAAAGGCAAAACAAAAGAGAATGGACTCATTGCCTCAAGGCATTACTTATAACTAGAACCCATCGTTGGGAAAATGTCTTTGCAAGCTGCGTGAATAATCCGCAGGGTGATGTCATTGCCGACAAAAGCTGTGTGCCACTCTAGATTATTTTCAAATTAGCTGCTCCATTCAGAAAAGACTCCTATATGTAGGGGCCCAAATTAGAGCTTGCATATTAACGAGTGACCTGGGCAGACTGGTAATACTTAACATGTTCACATTTGATTTATAAAAATCAGTTCAAACTGAGCTTTCCATCCATCACCAAACTCTGTGGATGTTAACTCTGTAAAAACAGCATTTTGAGTTTCTATCAATTCTAATATCAGCATGCTACAGAGTCACTCAACATACTGTATGCTTGACCATGTTATTCATCAGCATCTGGAAGGAAAACCATATCCTTAATTTGCATTCCAGCCACCCCACTTTATGCTACAGCTCATGATTTCATGAATACTTTATGGCTCAAGTTTGTCCAAATGGCTCACATTTAAAATTAGTTGAACTTACTACAGTATCTGACCTGATAGTAAAATGATACAATATACACTCTCAGCATCTATAAATAATATGAGATACTGTGGTTCCCCAGTGTTGAAGGCACTCCCTAAATTTCATTCTCACCCTGTCTCTTATTTGGATTTAAAAAAAAGATGTCATATGTGAGAGCTGTTGTAAATCACAGCTTCATCACCAATTGAATCAAGCGCTGCAAGATAAATCCGAGGCCTGTGTTGAAATTATGATGCAGCTCCATGGGAAAAGAGTTTATGCTGCGAATCTGAGAATGCTGATCATCCCATTGGGCTCATTTGTTTACTTTCAAATTCCCTCTTTTGTGTGGTTTGGAATTGGAGCAATGTTTGTGCTTGCTTTGGCCAAGGGGGAAATCACTTGAGATGTGATTAAGAAAATGGATACTGCCCTCTTCTGGCGGAAACGATGATCACTTCTCTATGAAGCTGTAAAGCAATTACACAATTACTACAACAATCAGAGCAATGAAGAACCACAAGTGTACAAAAATGATTTAAAGTGTTTATTTTAGCTTTTCTTTCTCTGTAGAATCTTCACAGGAAGTGCAGACTCAAACAGAAAATAGACATCTCCAATCCGTCTATCCATATTTTCCCCCAAATACATAGTTTTAATTGCATATTTGTGTGTGTGTGGGTGTATGTGAGATGAACAGTGTTTACCACTTTCAAGCTGTGAGGAAGCAGAGATGGTTCAACTCTAAATCCTGAAATGAATGCAACATTAACAAACGTTAGACAGTTAACCAGGCAGGCCATCGTGCTCTAACCAGGTAATTGTCCAAATCTTTTAATGACCACTGCAAATCATTCATTAAAGCGATGTATAAATCCCATATGTTTCCTGCGCCTCTCTCTTGTGTATAATGGTGCTTCATCCTTGTGGCTGACGTGGGTCAGATCTTCAGGCAGGTGGCTGGGAAATGGAGGCAGATGGGCCCGAGCACGCCACCACTGAATCTGTGAAGTTCTCTCTTCAGTTTCAAGCTGCACCGATGGGCCCTTGAATTATTACCGGGCCCCCCATTCATAATTAGCCCAGGCCTGGTGGGGACCAAAGCCCCACTAATGATGCCTTTGTTGACGCTGATCCACGCTGCACAATCAACAAGAGGGGACGTATGACGGGGAGAAGCAGTCCCACATTGAGCGATAACGTGCCTTTAGGGCAGCCTCTCTAAAACAATCACGCACGGTTGCAGCTCTCCCCTCGTTAAAGATGAGTGTTCACATGGGGCGTGAGACTGTGTGTGTGTGTGTGTGTGTGTGTGAGAAAGAGAAGCTTGTAGGTCTTCAGATATGCCAGTTCCCACAGGCAATATATAGCTATTTGATTTCATAAATTGCACTCCAGCAGCAGTCACTGAAAGATGTCTCCATCCTTTAGACAACACCCAGTCTGTTGATGTACATATTTTATTTTTAATACTTAAAGTCTAACATGGCTTATCCTTGTTGTTGCAATGTGGATCAATTTTAATATTTCATTTTATAACAATGGTTATCCCCATGATTGAGTCTGAGTTGTTTTTACTGGTAGTCTGATTCAAATGTCTTTCTCAATTTATTATAAAAGACCTGACGAGCCATGAACTATACTCTGAAGACAAGCCAGTAGACAATACGCATTAAAACTGAACTTAAGTTTGATTTCACAATTCTCCCCTGATTTTGCAATAGTACTACATAAGGAAATAATTTGGTACTACAGCCTTAGGGTATTTTAAAACACCACCTGCTGACATGTGTCAGTGTAAAACTGTGTCCACTTGGGACAATTCTGATGGAGTTCAGACCACTTTTCTTATCAGGTATCGCGCGCAATCATGTTATATATATATATAAATCTTAATAAAGGTTTAACCTTTCAAGCACAAAGCAGGAAAATAAATACAGGAACAATTCAGAGAGGTAGAAGATGATCTTTTTGCCTCAATGTATCTGTTTCAATATCACAATGTACAAATAGTCCATTGCAATAAAGTATTAAATATTCAAAGGTATGAGGATATTACAATACTGAATTACTAGTACTGATACATCAACATGTAAACAGCGTAACGTCACAGCTTGTCCAGATAATGTTTATTTTAAGAATTTTATATATTGCTGGATTCCTTTAATCTATTTTAGTACCAAATAGTTTATATGAGATGATCATGTGCCATTAAATGTCAAATGTTGAAAAAAAATGTGGGGGAAGTACAATATTTTCCTGTAAAATGTAGTGATGTACAGTCATGGAAAAAATTTGGATTTCTTGATAATAACCAAAATCATTATCAAGCAAACCATGGAAAATGGCTAGATATCAGCTCTTAAATTGAACTCTTATGAGCTTCATTATAAGAAAACAAGGGTGGTCTAATTTTTTTTTTTTGACTGTATGTGTAAAATGCCATCAAATGGACACATAGTCATAAGATTGTTCTACTCCCACATAGTGTTTGCATTAATGTATGAGAGAAAGAATTGATTTTGGATACTTTGAGCTGGGGTCTTAAAGTACCAAAAAGTTGTATATTTTCAGATAAGTCAAAATAACTTATTTCATAATAGTGAAAGGTTTTACATCTCAATAGAGCAAAAGAAATAAGCCAACTGCCTCCCTCTGCCAGCTCTCCTTCACCTGCCCATTCAACCTATCCAGTTCAAAATGCCAAACAAAAACATACTCCTACATACAAGTACAGAGGAGAAGAAAGGTCACATGTATGTAGGTCTAAAAATGTCTTGCTTTTGGTCACAACACTTCATATTCTACCTGAAAGAAAGTTGAAGAAAAGAAAGAGGCTCAAAGCAAAGGAAGAAACGGAACAGAAAATGAATCACACGTGTACTTTTCAAAATAAGGATTTCATTTGATATTGATGCCAAAAATGTTAAAGTAATATTTCATAAATGTCCACATTAATATACCGGTTTACATGTGAGATAATTCCAGTTTCCTTGACAGGATGCACTTAAACATCACTTGAGCATCCACCACTAAAGGGGGCTGAATTTTTTGGCAGCTCCTGTCATCTTCTCTGCCATTGAGAGAGCTGGCAACATGGTGGCACCAGCATCTGTCAGGAGCTGGAGGAGGGAAAGGATTTATTTTGCACTTTTGGGATAAACCAACAAAATACTGGTCAAATACGGAGCTTCTAATGGCTCCTGATGTACTTCGGAGATAATTGTTTAGTGCCACAATGCAGATCCAGGATAACATTTTTGGTTGGTGTGGGTGCAGTAAATGCAGCAGAGGAGGCTTATGTCTACCCGAGAGGGGGTGGATCCCAAAGTCCAGAAACTTGGCCCTTTTTCAAATGAAAGTGTATTTGTGCATTTATTAGTGTCTATTGACAGCCTGTGTTAAACGATTGCTCTCCATCCACTGGTTAAGTCCAGCTTTGAAGTTACACGTGAAAGGATTACCAATCATGTCCATATATGCCAAGGCAGAGTAAAAGAAGAAAATTGAATACACTCTCACTGATTGTGTTCACTTTTTTTCTTTAATGTTGGAAGAATAACAAGGACTTCAAAGGAGATTCGTTTTGGGTATGTAGACAGACATCAGTACATCTGGACAAATGTAAATGTCTCGAGGCATCAACTTTTTTTCCACTTTTCAATACGCATAATATGTTGTTATTGCAAAATTATGTAACTATTTTACTTATAAATTGCAGCTCCAAAATAATGTATTGCTACCTCCCTGCCTGTTCCTGCACTGTAACTTTGGTGAGTAGGTACAATACATGTGAAAAGTGACTCTGATACTTTTTATGGAGAGTGTTTTTTTTGCTTTTCCATCTGATCCTTGTTCAGCAGCCTCTATAGACATTATGGCAGAGGCAGAGAGACCGAATGGAGATGTTACAGAGGATGGTAAGAGGAAGGAAAAAAAGAGTGACCGAGCAAGAGGCCGCTACGCAAAAGTAAAACTCAGACTGGGTTTTAGGGAGGTCCCGGGAAAGCTGCCTATCTCTGTCTTGTGTTGCTACACATGATTGGTGTAATTGTTGAATCGCCAGCATTTGATCATTAGTATTGTTATGGATGCTCTTGTGTAGAATGGAAATCACATCAAATATACATTCTATGTAATGTTGCTTTAAAGAAATAGTTTCACATTCTGAGAAATACACGTATAAGCTCTCCTCCGAGACTTAGATGAGAAGAGCAATAAAGTTAAAGATAAAGTTACACCCACCCGACAATAAACGGAAAAGAGCTAGACTGGCTTGATCCAAAGGTAACAAAATTTGCCAACAAACATCTTCAAAGCTCACTAGTTAAAATGTTATATAGCTAGATTTTACAGGGAGTTATGTGTCAGACTATTTCTTGGCTGGACGCTGTGACTTCCCATCACTGTCAAGCACCCAATTTTGACTCCAAGAGCGAGTCAGGTATCAATCTTCTCTAAATTATCAAAAAAGCACAAATAAATGTTGGGTATTCTTTTGGTATTCTAAATGTTTCTATAGAAGGAAAGTCTGCACATTATAGGCATATTTTTGCTAATGAAACATTAAGACATTGAAACTCTAATACTCACCAGGGTCCACTCAACTGTACTGTGAGTTACATCCTGAAATGTGAGATTTTTAACCATTTTCTTTCAACTAAGGCCTTCTTTTTGATGACTGCATCATAGGTGTCTTGTTAATGTCAGTCTGGCATGTTTTCCAAGATCTAATAATTCAGCCTTTGGCACACAACACTTTGGAAACATGATTGTTAAGATGTTGTTACAGTTGTGTGAGCCCTGTGAATGAACAATGTCTGAGCAGCGCGACTCACTGATTACATTGAAAGTAAGATGCAGGAAGTCAGCTGTGGAGAAGCCCTTTATGGTTTTTGGCATGTTGGAGAGACTGTTTGCAGGCAATCGTTCTAAACTGTTGTTTCACAGATCTGAGCAAGGAGCATTCAGTGATGCAATGAACTGATGAAAAGAGGGTGAGATCATAGTACAATAAGAAAACTTGAAAGTAGCAGCATTATGAGTCCGTAGATGAAAACAGACTGTTTTAGATTTGTGTTATCACTAGATTCCTCCAACTTTTGTTAAATCACATATGTTTCTGTTTATCACACGGCTCAGTTAAACACCTCGTGGCACTATTTTAGAAAGTGCTCGCAATCAGACCAGAAGCTAACAGTTTCCAGATAGAGTCCGACTTCTCCAAACCCAATACTTTCAGTCCCCCTGCTGACCTTACTGTCAGCAAAACACATTACATTTACCTGGTCAATAGTGCAAGGCTTCTTAAGAAAATCTGAAACTCCGTAATGTGAAATGAGATTTCCTCTTGTTTCCGGACATACTTTCAGGACAAACACAGGGCAGACAGCCACAACTGTACCTAGTAGATTAGACTTCTCCACTTCTTCCTGTTTCATTCCATCCAGGTGCATACTGGGAACGCTGCCATGTATATCCCTCGGTGCACAACAGTACAGCGCAGCTGTGGAAGCCACCTAAATTTGATTCCTCTCGTTGTAGCCTAGCAACGGTGGGTATTAGCGCACACAAGCTGGATGGGTGCAGTTCTGGTGCCAGAGGCAGGATGGGCGCCTGGTTGCAGCTCATTGGCAGATGACATTGAGTGAAAGCTGGCATTCTGAGATTAGGGGATCAGATGCTCACAGTGCTCTATGCAGGAAGTAGTATGAAATGTAAAATCAATGCCAGAGGGGCTTGACAGGTTCTTAACACTTGACGTACAGATGTACACAGATACACCATACATAATGTTGTTATACACCACATAAGCCCACATTACATCAACTCTGTTTTAATTTGTTGGGATACTATAATTAGCTTTTTGTAACAATCCACTATCTGGTATGAAAATGCAATATTTGCTGATGTAGAACAAACCAAAAGACCATTTTGAAAATCTGTTATCAGATCTTGGCTCCCGCTGCAGATAAGAAAAGTGGCCCAGGATTTGAGCAGATGTACTGGCGCCTTTCCAGCGAGCACAAATTTCTAATGTCACCTTTGCTATTGATTTACTTTGAATAAATAAGCTACTGTTTAGACTTGTTGTGTTAAGAACTTAGCACAGGGGGCGTCCTGGCAGCTTGGTGGTCTAAAATCTGTGTACCATGTAAACAAGGATTTCAACCCAGGGCCTTTGTCACGCTTGTTTCTCTACTACCTGGAAAAATTACCTTTAGGACAGCGCAGCCAAACAATACACCTCTTGTGGATTTAAAACACAAGCCAGTAGCAGTTCCACTGGCTTGAGGCTGCTGAGCGGGGGAGGCAACTCTCCCCCGAAAGCGTTGGCAGCTTCACTAGTTTCTGTTTGCTAGAATACCAGATGCCTCACGCCACATGCTTCAACCACTTTGATTTCATCTCTGTGCAGTTGTTGATCAGATCTGTCTCTGTTTGACGCAACCTGCCTCCCGTCTCCCTCATAACTTTCATCTTTTCCAAGCCGGGCAGGCAGGCGGCCGCGGCTGTCTTGAGATGTCACCCGGTGACGTGCAGTGTCCATCTGGTATACGTTGTAATGGGCCTGGATGAATGAATGGCCAGCCACTCCACTGCTTCCTTTATGATTCTCAGCAGTGGTGCTGTCCAACTTTGATTCCCCAGTTATTAGGGAATCGAATTCCCCACTGAGGCGTCGCCCAGAGGAGAGGAAGAGAAAGAGACACACAAAAAGAGTGTGAAATCTGTGGCAGTGCTACAGAACATACTGTACAGCCCACCACTGCTCTCTTCCTGGAGCCTCTTCTTTCTTTGTGTTTCTCTGTAAACACGTTAACGCCACAATCAGCACACTTAAACTGGAAGGTTGGGAACAATTTAGCAAATGTGTAGCTCACTCGTTCTTAATCTGAGGTGCTGAGTTATATGAATCTCTCTCAGCTTTTTGGCTGAGTGAAAGTTGTTTACAGAGCAGTAGATCAGAAAAAAAGCAGAAGGTCATGTAATGAAGCAAGCACCCTACGTCAGAGACAGACTACATTGGGTGGAGAACCCTCTGGGGATTTTCCTTCATCTTAAAAACTATCGACCGTTTCCCTCTGAATTTAAAGGGCTCCTACTGGATCCCATCACAAGGGGATTAAAGAGGAAAAGGGCAACTGGGATCACTTGGAGAGCAGACCCCTTCCACTTGAGCCAACACTCAAGCAGGGATGAAGTGGAGGCGCAGAGACGACCCAGAGGGAGAGAGCGCAGAGGGAAGGGAGAGACGGGGAGGTGGCATAGTTTGGATTCCCAATATGTGTCCGGGGAATCCGAAGTGAGGCCAGATGGCACAGGCCTGCCGGTCTTTGGGAATCACAGCATACGGCGGCGGGACGCATGGCAGAAGGTAGCGGGAAACAGTGCCGGGGTCAGCTCTTGATGTTGGACGCTCCCCGGAGCGGTTCCTTCCATCCCTTTGAACAAGAGAGCATCTCCACACAACTGTGCCGCTTCTCTGCTTAATGCGGCAGTTGACTTCAAACGCCGCACTATTCCCTCCTGCCCAAAGCCTCCTGAGTTCTAAACATATGTTATCAGACCTGATGAAAACACTGTGCCAATAACATGCCACTGAGCGCCACACATGGACATATGTGTTCTGTTTTCTCTGCAACTTTCATCTCGCAAAATTTCATTTGACTCACTTGTGAAAGTGACATGTGGGAGCTACGTCACGAAGCGACGGCGACGCTCCCCGACGCCTGTCATGCCAGTAAGCTTTGCTATAGAGTGAAGCGCGATACGACGGCAGCCAATTATGTCAGTCAGCTTTTTGAGACAGATGTCCAATATAACCTGGTTAGCGCTAATAGGCAGATTTTTAAACAAGAGTAATTATTCATTGCTCACAGACCAGTAAAAGAGACGGATGCTAATATCTGATGCTGAATGTGTGTGACAGGTGTTACCACCAATTTCCCTCAGTCTCCTGTGGCAGAGCCCACTATGAAAACATCTTAAAACACGTCTGCATCCACATTGTAGTGATCTCACACATTTTTAACACATACTCTTTGACTTTCGTAAAGAAGCCATTCTGCATGTGCATACTGATTATCCTCTTCTATTTCTGTCTAAATAACAGTTTTTTGGAAGCCAAGTGTGGTGTTATGATTGTTGTTGCATCTCCATATCCGTGTATAGACTAAGATCCCCTCGTTATTCTCATTAATGGTCCATCTGTCATCTTGGCAGAAGCCCACTGGTATAGAGTTAGCTATGATTAACATTTAATCTATATGATTTTCTAATGAAAGTAAGGGTGCCACACTCAGTAATGATTGATTTGTTCGCTTTTTTAATAATAGCTCTGGTTGTTGGGGGAGATGTTTAACTGTGTGCTGATAATGATGCCATTGTTTTCTGACTTTCACACAGTGCTACTTCTTAATAGGAAATTTTGCAACTGTCATGGAGGGCTGTAGTTATTATTGTAGTCGTACACACTGCAGGGAGGATGAAAACACGGCCACTTAACGCTAAGTGATGCCACGTGTTGTAGTTTGGCTTTTGATCATCATTTCAAGAATGATTGTATCATGTTCTCAGTGTATATCTAGGTTTCCTTCAGGTGCTCTAAAGTGTCAATGCTTGTTTGGGTGAATGTAGAGCAGGGGTCTGCAACCTTTTTGATGTTGAGTGCCATTTTTACATCGACAATCAGTCGGTCGTATCAACATTAAGTTCAATTATGACACTACATCAAAACTTAAATCTTCAACAGATCTGTTGTTTTATTTAGCCCATTTATTCAATTCATTTAGGCCACTTGTGTCCAACCTTGGGGTCCCAATCCAAACTAGGGGGTCACCAAAGCTTTACATGGGGTCAAGAGGGCTTCTTGATTATTTTAGAGGTGTAAAGCTGTGTTTTGTCCAAGGTACCAGGCTGTGGTTACAAATTACAGTAGTGTTCAATATAATAGCAGTCCAATGTGATTAACCAGATTAATCCAGGTTTTTAGTATATTTTTTATTGCTACATGGCAAACAAGGTACCAGTAAGTGACAAGGGTGACAAGACCCCATCATTCGTGATATGCAGCTCTTAAGGCTGTGCAAATGGGCAATTAGTTGAAAGGGGTGTGTTCAAAAATATAGCAGTGTCTGCCGTTGACTTTACAAACACAAAACTATTTTGTACAAACTTTTTTTTCCTAGGATTTAGCAATCCTGTGACCACTTTGATGATTGTCTTATGTTTTCTGCTACGCGTCTCTGGTTGTGCTCTACATTTTAAAGCATTGGAGATCATTTCAGCTGAACAGCCTATAATTGTTTGCACCTCTTTATACGTTTTCCCCTCTCCAATAAACTTTTTAATCAAAGTACGCTGTTCTTCTGAGCAATGTCTTGAATGACCCATTTTCATCAGGCTTTCAAAGAGAAATGCATGTTCAACAAGTGCTGGCTTCATCCTTAAATAGAGGCCATCTGATTCACCTGTTTTTTTTCACAAAATTGATGACCTCACTGATTGAATGCCATACTGCTATATTTTTTAACACACCCCCTTCAACTAATTGCACAATTGCACAGCCTTAAGAGCTGCATATCACGAATGTTGGTTTTCTGAGAATCTACTGCATCTACTGGTACCTTGTAGCAATAAAAAATATACTTAAAACCTGGATTAATCTTGTTAGTCACATTGGACTGCTGGTATATTGAACACTACTGTATATGCACAGTTCCCATTTCAGCTTTAAATGACATTCCCTCATTAATGTTGCAATATCAGCAAATGTCAGGTGTAACAAACTGAAATATGAGCACTATACAAAAATGCTGCCATCCTTATCTAAGAGGTTATTTGGCATGCAGATGAGAGGGCACTTCAACATTTTTCAAAACCTCTCTTGAAGTTATTGCTAGTGTGCCGTTTGTTAAAGGAACACTCCACCGTTTTTTCATATTAAAACATGTTATTTGGGTAAGTAAGACGAGTTGATACAGACCTCTTGCGTCTCAATGCGTGCACTCAATCGCCCTGGCGCGCGGAGCTACTTGGCTAGCACTTAGCTTAGCCCAGTTCATTCATTAGGATCCACACAGATGGACAGTTAGAAGCGACCAAACTCCTCCATGTTTTCCCTATTTAAATACAGCTACACGAGTAGTTAAACGACCAAGTATGGCGACACAAAATAAAACGTGGCGCTTTTCGAAGCGGATAAAAAGGATAACTATAATGTATGGCGGAATAGCACTTGGGAGCACTTCGACTCGGCGCAGTAATATTATCACTTCCCCTCCCTCTCACTTCCGTCAGGAGTGATGATATTACTGCGCCGAGTCGAAGTGCTCCCAAGTGCTATTCCGCCATCTTACTTACCCGAATAACATGTTTTAATATGAAAAAACGGTGGAGTGTTCCTTTAAGCCACTGTGTGCCAATCATGGTCCCCGTGCCTACCTAAGGTTGCTGACCCCTGACTGTCTCTTTCTGTGACCCAGTGCATGCTGGGATGCATTTAAACCCCCGTGACCCTGAACAGGAATTGGCAAGAAAAGAAAAATGAATAGATACAGGATAACAAATTTACATTCACATTGTTTTTGCAACATTTGTAAAAAAAAAACAAACAAACAAAAAAACAAGGCTTTTTTAAGGTTCCATTAGGATTTAAAGCTAATGATTATTTCCATTATTAATTGCTCTTTTTTTGTTATTGGTTAATAATGCATCCAGTCAACAAATTGTTAGATAATGATGAAACATAGAGAAGTAAAATCAAGTCAGATTTCTTCAGAGTGCTTAACAATCTGTTAATATTTTGAATCCTCAAAGCTGCATTCATAATGTTGACATTCAGGTCTTAATGAATATTCAAAAATGAAACATTTTTAAAATGTCTTACATTTTTTATGTCTAATTCTGTTTATTGCAGAAAAAGATGACGTTACACTGGTGTTATTATAATTGTACTATTGTAGCATTAGATCCACACCATAAATTACATTTGCATATAGAATAGACTCATTAAAGAAAATGTATTTAATAAATAAATGTAATATTTGAATTTCAATACTGAATAAAAGACATTCGGTACAGCCCTTCATTCTGTACAGTGTACAGTATCCTCATTTCTTGATTCAGATGAGGAAACTTCCTTACATACAAACTTGCTGTTTTTTGCACCACCTAATCCAAATGAAAGTAAACTCATTGTGAAGAGCATCAAAACGAACTCAATTACTTTCCCCAGCTCTAATGGCTGTAGCTGGTTCCTAGTGGGTTTCTTTAGCAAGTTTTATCTTTAAACTTCTTGGGTGTTTTTTTTATTATCGTATATGAAACTGCTTATTTTCTTTATTGAAAAACACAACATTTTCTTAGTGGAGGTCCTCCAAACCACCTGTCAAATTGGTGTACCTAAGTCACCCACAAACCTATAGGGAAAACAATGTAAAAACTATATATAAATAAAGATATAACAGTTTAAAACAAGAAAACAGCTAAGCCTCAATTTGGATCCTGCAAATGTGTGGTGTTGCCCCTACAATTTGTCTTTTACCACAGAGTGTCCAAGTAAAGTGCTGCAAAATCAATGGGACGCTAAGAAAAAGGGTTATTAATGATGAGAACATACTGGTTGCCCTTCCAAAGGCGTGCAAGTCAGCCAAAGCACAGATATTACACACTTAAAGACATATTGGTTTTCTACCAACACAGGTGTTTACTGTTTTTAACACGCTCTTCTAACTCCTACTCAAAAAAGAGAGAGTTGCTGATTTAAATGAATCTAGCTTTTCAATCTGAAAAAAATAAAATACCTCCACTCCTCTCACACTGTGGATGCCTTAAGACACCGACTTGCATTGCAGTTGTCTTCATGAGCAACGTAGATGTGCAACCTTACATAGGCTCACCGAGACATCTGCCATACATAGCAACTTGAATAGAGCTGTTGGCTCGAGTTCAAGCTTTCGAGAGTGCCTTTTGTCTGCGAAAGGCCCATTGTGGAAGGATAGGAGGATGGTGTTTACGGTCGCCGCTACCTCCGTGGCCCCCACAAGGAGGATAATGAGATACAGTTGTTATCAGTGACAGCCGAGGGCCATGAGGAGTTGTATCAGCCTGGTGTCTCCGCTCTGATCCTCCCAGGGTGAGAGAAAAGATTGGGATGAGACTAATGTTGGATTGCTCCTTAGTAGAAACAACACATCTTAACTGTATATTAAATGTTTCTGAGCATAAGATATGACATGACTTTCAGATTATTTAGTTGGTTCAGATTGTCAGGGAAAGGGCTGAGAAACTTTCTGAGACTTTGCAAATTAAAGTGCCTGTTAAAAGTAGAGTGCAAGCAGTGCTGAAAAAAAGTAAATTGCAAAAAGTAACTACAGCATTTTACTAACAGCAAGAATAATTAGTTACATTACTATTGTTACCCAGGCCAGTGCCATCATATGTGCCTTTGAAGAACCTCAAATCTTCCACACACACGGGCACATATCTACTTTTTATATGGTTTCTACATGATTACCGTAACTGGCTACGTAGGCATCAGCAAAACACATTGTTATTTGAAAACTGTTACAACATGGCATTGTCATAAATAAATTAGGCCAAACACAGCAATAATCTACTTTAAAATTAGTTTGACATAAATATGACTTGCTAAAGATATGTAACTCCAATCTAAACTATTTTTCAAGCTAACCTTCATAGCTAGCTCTCTGCTAATTTGTGTTGACGCTTGTGCAGTATGTCAGTTACATTTGGTAACTATGTTCAGGGGTACATTCTTGCACTTACCAGTATTTACTGACAATTAATAGCTAATATTAGCTTAAAGTGGCTCTCAACATGACTGTGGCTGAGCCAGTGGCTAGCAGCTACAATATTACTGTTCTTAATGTCATGTTCAACAAAACCATGTGACTGACTGAAGGCTTGCTTATCAAGTTGAATTAAAGATATTGTGGCTACAGAAGCTAGAAAGTTTCTCAGAGGTTAAGTCAATTTGTTAGTTCCCAGTCGCGTTTCTCCTCTTTTAGGTTTCCGCAGACCAAGCTAACATATCCCATCAGTTCACCAACCCTCAGACTTCAAACTCCTGGTAAGACAACAAACAAAACTGACCCCCCAAAAGTTGAAGTAAAGCATTACAAAGGTAAGTAAGTGTTACTGCCCAACACTGAGAAGTTTTGATGTGAAATATACCTTTGTTTGAACTTTGACATTTCTGTTACCCAACCAACCTCCCCCTACATACAGATGCAGTTCGTTCTTATCTTACAGCTCAGACCAAACATAAAAGCAATTCAGTGGTAACACACTTTATCCAATATCCATGCTGGATGTGGCACAACATCTTAATTGATTTGTTCCAAAACCAGATGAAGCAGTCACAAAAATCTGCGCTATATGCCCCTAGATAAGTGCAAAGAAACACGATTTCTGCTTTGAAGAGTATCCAGCAATTATGTGTGGTATTTGCGGACAAACGCCATTGTTCATGGAATTTAGGGTCGTAGCTGAGGCCCTTACAGATGATTTATGTATTCAGCTGGGGATGGGGGTGGATAAAATGGGCAAATTTCATCTGGCTGTAGAAAGCTCCAGCCCAGCGGGCCTAGAGAAGGCTTAAACATAAGCAGGACGGGTGCCAGGTCCTCTCCTCGGCCATTGTGCTTTAATTAACCTACATAGGAGCTGACTGCTTAAATGTGCAGTGATAGATAAGGCCCCTTGGATGATTGATTTATTTACTGCACATGCTAATGATTTCCATAACATTACTACCCCAATTACTAGCCATATGAGGCACAAAAGTCATTAACAGCCTCAATGTATGTATGGGCATGAATGTACCAACATACAGCTAAACACTGGACGCTAGCATTAAAATATGACATTTCTTCATGACAGTGGAATCGGGGGGGATCTCTCTGCATCAAGATCTGCCAAGGTCATTGACGTTTCAGTGAAGGACAGCGACAAACAATTGTACTGAACGATTAAGCGATGGTGGATCCACGACTCTTGGAGACATTGTTTTACAAAAGCACTGGGTCTGGCTTTGTCAAGTGAAGTCTGGCATGGGCCCAGCAGCAGTCTGAGGCTGTGATTGCAGCAGAACGTCTCCATCAGAGAGCACTAGAAGGTAACGGTGGGATTAAAATGGGCACTGCTGGCACATACAGGCGGGCAGAGTGTTTCTTTTTTTTCTTTTTTTTTTTTTTTGCTAGGCCATTGTTCCATATGTGCTCCACCTGCGCCTCTCAGAGCCTCGCGCCAAACACACGGCCGGCAGGCTCTACCATCCTTGCTGATTGGAAGTTGCCATGGTGATGCTGGAAGCCGGCGATGAAAATGGGGGGTGCGCGCTGTAAATCTCAACATGGTATTTTTTTAATTTAGGAAATTGGCAAAGGAAGTGTAGTAAATGAATCGTCGTTAATAATAATTCACATATGGGACAAAACACAATTAGGCTGTTTTTGGCTACAGGCAAAGAGCAGGCAGCTCCCTCTAAAATGTGATCTCATCTCATCAAAGGCACTTCAGCTCTCCCAGTAGTCCTGAGTGAGGACATAGTACGTCTCGATCTGATAATGATGTTTATGGAAATAATATCAGTGAAGATTATCATTGGACACAGAGAGCAGCGAGATGGAGACATCAATCATGTAATGATGCCCCATAAATTGATTTCTTATCAGCGCACGCAAATGGATGGGAGGAGTGATTCAGTGCACTGGCTTATTAGTCAACTCACAGAAAACTCATATTTATTTTTTCCCCTCTGGGAGGCTTACCCACCACCCAACACTGTTTTGTTTCATAAGTTATTTTTTCATAAAGTGTTTGGAGTGCAGAGGAGAGGCGAGCAGCAAAGCTCACCCGTAGCTTTTAATAACACGATGGCCACCATCCAGCTTCAGACGAGTGCTGGGATTGGCTGATCCCTTCACACCCTGGCACCTGGAGCAGCCAGAAGTGTGTGCGTGTGTATGTATGTATGTATGTGTGTGGGAGAGGGAGAGGGAGAGGGCGAGGGAGACTGTTATTGGTGGCTGCACTAGTGGAGGCGTGACATGACGAGAATCAAAGGCCCTCACCTGCAACCAAGTGAGAAGAAAAATCATTAAAATGGTTTCAGGCCAAAAGCCTTTGCATAAAATCCCAAAACTTTTAGTTTAAAAAACATTTTCTCCCGGTGTTAAATTCAAAGTTCAAAGTACATTCAAGTAAATTCTTGGCTTGGGTTTTGGTATTTGCAGCAGGTGTGTGAGGAAATATGTGAGGAGAAAAACCTCCCCGTTTCAAATCTGCAGGGCTTGAGTTTGTATGAGACTGACAAAGCTGCATTGATGCTCAGCACTCGCTGGTGACCCATGTATTTGCCTATGATTAGCAGCCCCTGCTGAAAACGGCTGTGCAAATATGATATGTACATTTGCGTGTTTGTTGTCATTCATTTGACCATTAATCCATAATCCAAATTAAACTGGTGGTAAACAGCATTGTGTGGATGTGTGTTTGATTGTTCAGCTGTGGTTTGCAGGATCATCCAGTGGATTGATATGTGCAAAAAGCAGCTTTGATAAAGCGGCATTGATAAAGACGGATTCAAGAAAGTCAGCCCTTTCCCAACACAAGCTCTGACACAGGAAGCAAAGATGTTAACTACTCTAGATGTCTATCTAAGTTGGTGCTGTCTGACTGTGTGGCTCTTGTGCTGGCTTATCCAGTGCGGATGTGACCTTTCTGAGTCATTGAAGATGCAGAGTAGCAACAGACAAACTGACCTGCAGAGGAATTAGCCGCTGCTCCTTTCGTCTCCTGCAAACCCAACAGCTTGAACACGCCTGGGCGCTGCCTCACAAAGGCTCTCTACAGAGGAGGCCTATTAATCTTCCCAAAGCCTCAAAAAGCAGAGGAGCCAGCGTGGGCCCCTGAGTCTGGTGCCTGGGGCCCACAGACAGGGGCCCTTGGCAGGCTCCGCGGGGTCACTCTTGGCCCCCGATCAAATAGGCGGGGGCGGAGCAAGGGCACAGGACGGAGTACCTGTGCCCTTTAGCAGATGCCAGGCTGAGGCGTGCTCCGGGGAGAGGTGAGAGGATCAGTCCTGGTGCCGCTGGCCTTCACCAACATCAATCAGGATGTTGCTGCTGTTTCTCCATAATTAAAAAGGAAATAGATGGAAGGTGATCTGAAAGCTGTGCAGCTTTTCTCTCTGCTGTTCAAGGCCCAACGTGGAAGTCGTGTCAATAAGCACTTGAGTGAATTAGCAACACCTGTGGCACCACTTTTGCCTTCACTGTTGTCTTTGTTGTTCAGTTTATCATGTCGAGACACTATTGGTTTCATCTTATGATGCATGCAGCAATCATACCTAGCAGCCCTAAAGTGAGTGTAAATGAGAAAATATTGAGGCACAATAGGATTGTTATTTTTCAATAGGGCAACATTTTCTTAGATGCCTGAAATTAAGTCTGTGTTTTAGATATACCAAAGAGATTTTCACATTTTGGTCTATGACATAAAATATGTCAGTTAATACCCCACTTTTATATATCTTAATAAAGTTGGTTGCTAAATTGGCTAAACGAGATAGAGATTGGCAAGGACATTAATTGTTGTAGTCAGCTTAGTGTTGGTGATGCTGAAGTCATGCAGCCGTAGTAAAGTTTGTAGATCAAATTTTTTAACCTCTGGTGATTGCATTTATGCTTTAAAATGAAATAAAAGTGGCATTCTTTTGTGAGGATTATTTTTCTGAACAAAATGTAAGTTTCATAAACTTCACTTTTCCACAGAGCATATTTTTCTTTAATAATCCAAAATCCAATGGAGATTCCTATTGGCTTTGTGTCAAGGAAGTCAGGGCAGTGTTAAGGGCCAAGCAGTATGGCCTACAAAAATATGTCATCCCTGCAGCATTTTATTTATCCTGCTAAAAAGTAGTCTCTTCGCAAAAGCCTCATATTTCTTAAATATTCCTCTGGGATATGTCCCTTAGTGGTGTAGCGGTCAGTTAGAAATCTCCCTACCATTGTTCTCCTAAAACCATTAAAACACATCTATGAGCCACACCATTGCACTGAGTGACACTCATAATAATGAACATGGGCACTGTAGTTTATTGGGAGATCCAACATACACCTGCTGTAAATACTCACAAACACATCAAATATGTATTAATACACAGCAGAAAATAGTTCCCCCCAAAAGGCACTTTATTTCTGTTAATGTGTAACATTTCCTAAAACTACAGTGCCCTGCTGTTTTAAAGGAATAAAGGAAACATTTGTGACCCTTAAAACCCCCCACTATCAGTAGGAACATATTGGTTGGGGTGGAGAAAGGTGATTTTTTAAATTTATTTATTAGGTGTTCCCTTTGCCTGCATTGCCACAAAAGGTGACCAGGCTTTTTCTGTTTAATGAATCCCCTAACTGAGGAAATCAGATCAGCAAAATCAATACATTCTTTTAAATCGGCTTTCAAAACATACTTTTACAGGAAGGCTTTTTTTTTAATAGTATCTCTGTGGCCCATATGCCTTTAATCCTATGGTTACATTTTAACAATGTGATTTTATCCTCACTGTATCCTGCCCTGTCCTGTAAACAGCTCAGGTTATATGCTAAATGGTTTATTATGTTTGTTTGTTTTAGTTTTAATTTGACACTGTATTGTATATCTGTTATTGTTGCCCTTGTTTCTTACTGTTTTTATTTAATTGTATTTTTTTTTTGCTACGTAAAGCACTTTGTTAACTCTGTTTTGAAAGGTTCTATATAAATATATTATTATTATTATTATTGTTACAAGAGTTGCCGTACAGACACAATGAGTTTGTGTAACAGCACTCAACAATAAATGAAACTGTCAGTTTCTAACACACAACATAATTTCCTCAACATGTCCAATCTCAAACAGAGAAACATTTTTATTCTCTGCGGAAAGTACAGCAACACCATCTGGACACATTTCACACAGAATGCACAGAACCTCAAAATTACTGGAGGCTCCGGGAAAATAGACACTGAACCAGGCTTAATTATAATACTGCTTAATATATTTTTTTCATTTATGCAATTATATTTTTAAAAAAAACATAGTTCAATAGGTTTAGTTTGAAAATGATTCTTTAAATAAATCTATTACCCTCCTTGGTCCATCCTCAGTAATTTTTCTAATTATTTCAGACCCCTGATAACGACTAACATTTCTTTGAGGAGCATTTGAATAATACCAGTTTCCTATCAGTCCCAAGGGTGCCGTTTTGAATCCAACGCTGACCTTTGACCTTTATGGAGGAGGTTGCTGGAAACCAGAGTTTCACCTCGGAGATCAAAAAAAGAATCACTTTGTTAATATTATCTACATCCATTAACCATTTCAAAGCGATGTGTGTAAAAAGGAGTCACTGTTGTAAATGTAGGCAAGGTGCTGACCTCTATAAGAGAGATTTCCAAACTGTCTCCATAAATCAGAAGGGAGAAGACTGAAACTCTGTGTTCTTGAGCCATTTATCAACAGAAAACTGTGATTTAAAATGTGAACAGAGGTTCGCTCCTGTCTCTCCACAATACATTTGTCTTCATTCGCATTTAGTCAAAGCAATTTGTTTAAGTTATAGTCCTAAAATAAGTCTGTGTTTAATATGTTTTTGACACAAGTCAGTGTTTTTTTAAATCAAAAAGCAATAATCAGGTTTCCTCAACTGTTAATGCTTAAACAGGAAACGTTCCATTTTACTCGATTACCTTCACGTCGTCCAAAAGCAAAACCATAAAATTATCCTGTTATCGTGTTAAAGCTTCGGCATCCTTCCGCTGGGTCTATTGCCTCTTAAACAAATAGAACTTGCTCAGGCTTTTCAGTGTGTGTAAGGACTTGTCAGAATAGATGTACCCTGCTGTGGCTGCTGCTCTTTTCACCCCACAGCCTGCGAGGACTGAACAGAGCTCTACTGTGCCTCAGCGGACATTGAAATTCCCCCGACGTTTGTACAGTGAATTCCATTTCCTTGCCTTTTGATTCATACTTTTTTTTTCTTCCTCCTCTTCTCCTTTTTGCTGTGGAGTACCTTTTTGTCCCTCGTTTGAACTTCGGTGAAGAATTGCTCTGCAAATGGAACTTAGGGTCAGACAAAATGGGTGATGTGAATGACTTGAGAAGCTGGAAAACTATGTAGAATAATGGTGTGCGACTAAGGAAACACTCTAAAAAAAAACTATAAGCAAGGGCTTCTCTTGTAAAGGCTGTTACAGAAATGGGCTGTTTATGTAAGTGCAAATAATAATAATAATAATAATGCACACTCCTTAAAGTGGTTTTAAATTATTTGAAATGATGAAGTGTCTGAAAATGTAGTTTTTCCAAAATTGAAACCTATAAAAGTTCTCAGAATCCAGTATTCACCAAAACACCTTTTTTCTTATTGTACTTCTGCATGAGCTTCAATCCTTGCTTGCTTTTGTCAACGCATAATAATCTCATTAGTGGCAAAAAAGGAAGTGAAGGTCAATATGCTGCATTGGCGTGTTGGACTCTTCTTTCTTGCTCCTGCACCCTACAGTTCAGCCGCTCAATGTCTCTATAGCCAATCGAAGGTGTCCACATTGACCAGGAGGGTCAGATCAGAACAGCTTGTTCTCATTGCAGTGAGGCTCATCTATACTGTATGCGGGGTGTGGATTAGGGGATGAAAGAATGCCACTGACTGTGAAATTGCCTGATTTTTATCGGGGATGTTGGGGAGCAGCTGTGCACAATCCTCTGCCCTAATCCTGGGGTCGGAGAGAGGACCGAGCAGGAAGGGGAGGTGTGCATGTGTGTTTTTGCCTCCCTGTGTGTGTTGCATGCATGCCAAGGTGTATAATGGAGAAGCTCTGAATGCCTGTGTTTATGCATGCTCCTTCAGTAGACTAGTTATCCCTGATAAGTTATCCCAGTGTTTGTACTCTCATGAGTGTTTTTGCAGCAGTGTGGAACCAGCGGCGGCACTCGGATGCAGGAAGGATTCAGCAGATGACTGAGGCGACAGCTTGGCTTTTCATGTTTCAATTGGTAGAGGCCATCCCCAGTTAAGAACTGTGTCATAACAATATTATTGATGCGTTGACTGTATAATCCTGTCTCTCTGCTGACTGACCAAGCCTGCTGCTGGAATAGAGAGGAAGAGGAAATACAACTGGGAAGTTTGTTGAGGTTTTTCACAAATTTTCAATTCATGCTGTAAAATAGTTAATACACAACTGTCTTCTATTCACTGCTGAGTGGAAAGTTACTCATCAATCTGTTCATATTAACAGTGGGTCAAATGACTGTTTTTAATGCAAAAGGGGTTATCACCAAACTCTACAGTAATCCTCAGAACGATAGATTGTTTTATTGTCCTTCAGCCAACACATTCTCACTCTAAACTCCTCAAGTACCGATGTTTGGTCAATGGCTCTACGCTTCAAAATATCATACAACAGGGTTTGGGTTAAAATTACTTCATTAGTACTGGATGCACTTAAGTAGAACGTGGCATAGCTACGTACAGACGTTAATTTACACTTTAACTTAAAATATCAATTTTGACTTTTTCACGTGGGACACAAACTGCAGTCTCCTGGGTCAAAGTCTGTGCTGTTTTATCCACCTGTCTTAGGCAGACATTCATGCTCTTAACTGTAAAGTAACGTATTTGCTCTGAGGATCTCATAATAATGCGGACTAATAAAGTCAGCCTCGTGTTTCCATATTGGACGCTAAAGTGGCAGTATTTAAGGTCGGAGTTGCTTCAGTTCGCAACTTTACTGTCACGGACTGACACTTTTATACACAAAGCTACATCAGGCTTCTCTTAAACATGACTCTACAAATAAATAAATATATAGCATTTGCTGAATTGTTATTCATTTTTAAAATAAATGAACTGAAAAACAGTTGAAGTGTTAACCTTTTAAATGCAACATGATCAAAGCAGGAAGTAAAATGTCTGTATATTATGTTACAGTACATAAACATAGAATTGAATTATATAGATCAGCCCCATGGTCGCTGATACTGTACGCAGCTATTTAAGTCGTTATCTGCTATGAATTTACAGTTTAAAATAAAGTATACTTTTCATATTACCTATTGCCATTACCCTTTAGGATTTACATGGTCGCCCATAAAGTTGGAATAATTTAGTTTTTAGACACAATCTTCTGTTAATTACAGATTAATAAAGTTTTAAGAAGATATACACTTTCAAGACTTTGTAAAATGCTACAAAAATATAGACATTAAATAGAAAAAAAACAATCCCAAAATGAAAAATATATATTTTATTGAGTAAAAGCACTTTGTTACTTTTTACTGCTGAATATAGGCATTAAAAAACGAATTTACAGGATAGAAAAGATTTAGTTTGGTCAGCCAAAATGTATCATAATTAGGGTTTGGATGTGAATGTACAGTACAGGGTTTAGAAGTGAACAGTGAATCTTTGATCCCTCGTCTTTGATGTAGCACTCCCACATATAGAAGCATGTTCGGTGTGGGCGACACATGCCACTGAAGCTCTCTATCTGCTTGTCTCTCCGCGACTGGGGAATCATTCCTTGTGGCGGCGCTCAGATGTTTGTATACACGCCGAAGCGAGGCCTATCTCGGTGGCCATGCCTGACGCTCGGACTGAAATACACTCAGCAGGTGACAGGCAAACATATGCCTCAAATGCCATGGGGTCCTGAAGCCGGATCATCTCCAAAGGCTAACTGGCAGGTTTAAGTAGGGACGGCATTAATACATATTATTCACAAAGAGCATGATTGAACAGAAAAATGTGCCCGGCGTGTACCCAGCTGCTTTGTTGGCACACAGCTCAGCCTCTGCCTGGGTTTCAAGACTGAGCTTGGATTTAGCCATGCATTCACTGAATTCCCCATGCAGCTCTTATTCATTCATTCAGGCACAGGCTGGGCTGTACCAACAAACTGGTATCTGTGTGTGTGTGACACAGACTGTGTGCTTTTGTGCCAATTCCTGAATAGTTGTGTAAATCACAGCAAATTCTGATTTTTGACAAGTATATACTGAAAATCTTTATTACTTAGAAATCCAATGGCTGTGATTTAAAAGGGCCTCTTTCAGCTTAATGTATTGAATTATTGTAAAGCTGTTTGTCACACACAGATGCCTGCACAATGGCAGCTGAGTTTCCCTGGAAAATTAAGCCTTTGACCCTTTAATTTTCAATTTCGGTTCCCTCTGTGGACATTTCTATTCATCCCAGTGAGCTGAGTTATTATATTTTAACAGTTGTCAGTTATTTCAATTATATTTTATTAGTAATTTGATTTGACATGGATGATGCAAACAAAGATTAAACAAATTTCCCGTTTGTAAGCGCAGCGAGAAGCCCTGCATGTTCTCACCTGCTGCATGTGTACTATATGTTCTGTTTACAGTCATAAACATGTATGGAGAAATTAAAAAAAAAAAACCCAAAGCTTGCCTCCCAGCCATCAGGAGGTCAGCAGGTGCTTCTGGGCTTGCCAGATGTCTTTGGTTGCTTCACACAGTGAGTGTAATGGATATATTTAGAGATACAGCACCCTCTTGAGGCAAAGATGTGAAGGGTTTTCATTCCCTTTTCCAAGAACACAGGCCCCTCAAAACTTAGGGCATTACAATTTGAACCTTTCTAGGTTTGCATGAAATTCAATTTTTTCACTGTCTGAAAGATTAATGAACACATTTTATTGTTTATAATAAATGTTTAATTTATTATTGATAATCAGCTAAAAAAAAAAAAAGGCATTGAATTCAGCAAATAAGAACAGGCCTTTAATATTTTCAAAATTAGCAAGGTAGATGTTGACATTCGTAAACAATTTTACAAAATGTAGAAAAAAATGATACTGTAGATGTAAGTTTCCCTTGAAATGTAAATTATATTTATTTATTTATCATTATTATTATTTTTAACCTAAACTAGAATTTATTTCCATAATATAAAAGAGGAGATAAAAGCTGAACATGCAGTAGGAAGTACATGACAAAAATCAGTGATTTAATTTCGTATTACGTTGACTTACAGAACTTTGTTAGTAATACAATTAAAATGATGCATTCATACAGATTAAACCTGATATAACTGGTGGAAGTCTTTGTAGAGTGATGGAGCCTATAAGTATGAAAAACGAGACACAATTGGTGAGCTTGAAAAAATCGGACAAAAAAAAAGCAGAAACGAGATTCCTTATTTCCAGTCTTACCTTCACAGTTTATCAGCTTTCGAGAAGAAACTTGCAAACTGCAAAACAGTTCAAAGGAATACTTGTGTTAGGCCTTTATGATGGCTTACAGTAACTTCTTGTCTAATAATATTCAGTGTCATGTAAACTTTATATTAATACATTTATGCTAACGTCTGCCAAGCTTTCCTTTGGCAAGTAAAGTAAACTCACATGCTGTCCTTTAAGAGGCTTGCTGTAAAAATCAGACTCCGGTACTTGGCTTGCTCTTCGACTTTCACTCACTGTAACACCTGGAGGGAAATTATCCAATATGCACAGCTCAACAGAGAATTGTTCAGTAAAAGAAAATAAAAGACTCCCATTTAGCGCAAGTGAAACTCACTCGATCAAACAGGGCACTGGGGATTTGATTAAATAACACTTCCCGGAGGATTAATTCCCCACCACTGCAACTGGGACTGGAGAAACTACAAAGGCATGCAAACACAGGTTTTCTCTGTGCACACTCAGATACGTTTTTAAAGACTCACTTGGCGTTTGATGAACGATGTTGATTTTATCTGGGGGGAGAGAAGATTTTCTAAGCCATTTACAGTATACAGTTTAATACAATCATTTGTAAGGTGGCTCCAGAGTAACTTAAACTGCACTGTATATTATTTAGTTTTAAGTTGAAGTTCCAGGAAAGCTGAGCTCTGTGGAGCCTCTCTGTGATGACAGCTGAGCTGAACCCTCATATCCATGATGGAGGAATATTTACCATAGACACTGTCATCATCCTCTCTGTTGTTAACCTTGCTGGCTCTCTGCTGACTCAGCTTCTCCTGCAGAGACAGAGATCAGTGCTTTAATATCATGCTGACACACAGAAAACATTGATTTATTTACAAACTGTGACATAAATGATCTATGTTTTCTTTCCACCAGCTGAGAAAAGGAATAGATCAAAGTTTTGAGGTTCGGTCATAAATCTTTTGGTACCTTCACGGAGGTCTGCTGGAAACCTGACTGTCTGAAAATGATGTCTAAATATGAAGCAACCACAGAATTCCACTCATGTTTTTTGTCAGAAGACTAGGGGTGAAAAGTTGTATTTTACTTGAGTTTTTTAATTTTGAGCTTATAACATTTGCTAAAGATTAAACCAGTGATTTCTGTGACCAAAAGGCAACCTTTTGGTGCCTCACACCTGCATTATTTTTCATGGCCAGCAGGGGGTGACTCCACCGGTTGTAAAAAGGAGTCAGATTATATAGAAGACTTTTGGAAAATTACCCTACTTCTCACTTGATTTATTACCTCAGTAAACATTTTCCTAATGAGTTTATGGTCTTAATTACAGTTTCAAGTTAGCTGCATGATGGGCATTTTGTAAATTATAGCCCCCTTTAGAGTAAAATACCCGATAAGAGGGGTATGCTTTAGGGTGTGGCTATTATGACTGACAAGTCGCTTTCACAGTGTTATCCGGTTTGGATGTTGTCCATGTTTTTGTCTTTGATGCTTTAACAGTGTGTTTTCAGTTCATTAAAAGTTAATTGAAACCATTTGACATTCATTTTTGCACTTTGCTAACCTACCCCGCTAGTGCTACCACTAGCTGATAACTGTACCCTCACATCCAAATATGGTCACTCCTGGATCCAAAAAAATATGACGGCCAAAATGCCAAGCTCAAGGCTTCAGAACAGCAGTCAACAAACCAATGGTTGATGTTAAGGTGGCTACATTGACTACTTATAAACAGTCTTGTGACCCATGTGTAGTTGACATTTTAGGTACTTGGACCAAATTTGAGTAAACTGCCTGATACCTGAAGTAGGAAAAACTACAACCGAACAATACTAATGCACTAATAAATGTATGATTTTAAAAAAACACATTTGACTGCTTCCTTTAAATCGGCATATTGTTTTGCACTCTTTGAAGCTTGTGAAAAGTCTGATAAAGTCTGATTTTCTCAGCTGAAGATTTTGACTTGTCATTGTAATAAAAGTACAAATCTTAATATCATTAACAATGAGGCAGTTAAATGAAAATCAGCCATCATTAATTTTACTATTTACACCAGTGTTTCTCCTACTGTGATGTTTCAAAATGTGTCCCTTAAAAAATATCTATTAAAACAGTAGGAAGCCCAGCAGGACTTAGGTGTATTTATTTGGTGTTAACATTAGTCTATTGTCATGGCAACAGCACTGTATTAGTTTTTCTTTTCCTGTTATGTTTCATATCTGACTGTTCCAACAATAACTCTTCCCATCACTCCTCAATTTCCTGATTGTTTCTTGCCTGCACACCTGTCCCTCATTCCCCAAATTAGCCACTTGGTGTACTACACATACTGGCCCACTCTCACTAGCTGTTCTGCCTCAAGGTAATAAAAACTCACAGACACATAATGTGACCAATCACTGATCATTTTTTTCTGGCTATCAAACAGAAGCTTGATACAGTGCAACACCACCCACACCTGCAATCAAATGTTCTCTTCTTGTACTGGAAAACTAATGTGTGCAACTCAGTATGTGCATAATAAGTGTTAAGTGGCCTTTTATTATTATCTCTCATCTCTCCAGACCACACATCTCCCTACTAAAAATCATTTGCCAGTCACCCTCAAAGCGACACATGACTGTCCTATTTAACATTGTGAAATGGTTGCACAGTTGTAGCTTTAAACTTGGTTAATGTTGTGAAACAATTCACCTGGTTAGGTTTTGTTATAAAAATTTGTATTAATCTGGGGTTTTTCCAACATTTTTATCATATTAAGCAAATGTGATCCTGTCTGCTGTATGTAGAGGCACTGGCTTTGGGTTACATCAGACCAGTGTTTCTGCTAAAGGCTGGCAGGCTAGATAAGGTTAACTATATGTTAAGATAAAGGGAAGTACACATGACAGGGGGAGTCAGACACGGGTCAGACGTATTTCTGCTGACCGTACCTTTGACTTTGGGGAACTGAGAATAACAGCATCTGTGTCAGACAGGTCAGCTCGACGTTGGAAACCTCCCACTATAGGAGGCATATAAGCCAATGGTTTTGACTATCATGTGAGCCTTTTTCTCTGTAACCGTACTCGCTGTGATGATTTAAACGCTCCTCTTGTACAAGACTTTAATTAAATTCAACTTAAACTTTGATACTCTGAATCCAACCGTCTTTATTGAAAGGTCACTCTGAAAAATTCTTATAACAGGTTTAATAAAAGATCATGTTTTGTGACGTATTTATGTATGTGACCTGTTTACATGCTAATGTGGTTAGTTATGTAAGTTAAAATAACTCAGAATAACTTTTTTTTCTCACATGGGACACTTACAGTGTTTTCCTGGGTGAAAGTCCTGTGTTCGTGATGTAGTTATATGGCATAGTATGTGACATGACTAACTTAAGTTTAAATAACTTTAATGAAGTCCTTTGTTTGTTTTACCCATCCATCCACCTAACTAGCTGTGTTTCCATTAAAATTGAGGCAAATTTTGAAGTGAAATTTTGAAATGTTGCATTAAAGAAAGTGCATATTAGGGACATTTCCATCAACTGGTTTAGAGCAAATAAACAAAGCTGCATAAACGTAGTTTCATCAGAAGATGGCAGTGTGGTGTACCGCTGTAGACTAATCTGTCAGTAAACAGTAGAAGTAGAAATTGCGCAAGAGAGAATAACAACAACAAAAAAAGAGGTTGCTGATAGAACAACTTTGGCCACCCACAGGAGAAAATGGAGAGAGGTCTTCAGGAGTTGGATTTAATTGGACAAATTATAATTGTTCCTTCATGTCAGCTCGGAAACAGCTCATCAGTCATGTGAGTTAAATGTTCGCTGTGTCAAAACTTATTCGGAAGAGGCATTTCCATCTCTAATTTAGCGCATGAACTATATTTGGTAAAAATTTTAAAAAATCAGCTCAAGCGAGTGTGAAAACTTTTGTATACATTCCCAAATCAAATTTTGGTGTTTATGTCAAGCTTTTCTAATGCAAATCTTTAAAATATGCATAGAAATGTGTTGATGGAAACACGACTATTGTCCATGTGTGGACTATCTCTCTGCTTGAAGTGGATCAACTGACTTCCTGCTTTGCTACGACCACTAGAGGTCGCCGCCTAACAACAAACGTAAATACGGGTTGTACTGAGTTGCTTTCACAGACGTCCTATACAACCATTTTTCTGGTTGGTTTTTGGTGCTTTTTGGATGGTTTGCGTTTTCTTGCCTCTGTTTCTTGTACATCCAAGCTCTTCTGTGAGTAGATTGTGTTGCAGCTTGGCAAAACATGAGCAACAGATGGTGATAGTTTTATAGGGTTTGGTCCTGCATGCTTACTCATTCCAAGTCCAGTGTGAGTGCGATCACAGTGTGTGATAGTCCTACCTGCTTGGCGGTGTACATTTGCGTCTGAACACGCTGCCATTCGCCGAGACGATCCACGGGCCCGTCCACAGGGAGTGAACCTGCCTTCACCCTCTGCTGGAGCTCAGTGAGCTGCTGGAGTCCGTTTATCTGGTTTGGCACAAAGGTATCATAGGTGGAAGAAGAGTCGCTGTCTTCTCGACCGCATGCTGCAATGTACAACAACTCAATAAAAACATCAGAAAAGAATCTGACCAAAAGGTAAAAAACACAGTGATGTACACACGTGAGGACAAGTTAACGAGCTTGATTTTATACATAACATCATAAATTACACTTTTCATTTCTGTGAGAGAAATAAGAAAAGACAGGGCATAGAGCCACTCCAGATGGCATTCATAGAGGGGATTGGTTGCTGTGTGATTTGGCTCAGCACATCTGTAATGTCAGTGAATCATGAGGGTGGTAAGTAATTTTCTGGGTGACTGTGATGATCTTTGGACCCGTCACTCAGTGTCACCAACAGTACAGCAGAGCAGAAAAATGGCTTAGTATCTTTGTAGGTGCTCAATAGCAGTCGCAGCTCTTTCACACTTTGATTTTTTTCTCATCGTCCTGGCATCCAAATGTGTTTAAATGTGCTATCTTCTCTTTTTATTGCTTTTGCTTTTTGGTTTGTGTGCCCATTACTGCCGCAGTGACTTATTTCCCCATGGTGATCACTGCATTTTTATTTAATTTAGCAAAGCGCCACAAATTATCTGAGAACTTCAACATTGAATGATACTACCCAGCAGGTAATTCCAACAGGTAATCATAAAAGAGAAGTCAGCAAAAATCATTGGCACGGTAAAAGTCCTGCTGTTAGGAGTAAAAAATTACAATCTACAGATCTCAAAAGTGTATTACAAATTATGTGCAGAAAAGCAAAGTAAAGAAACTTTTTGAAGACAGTGCAAGAGGAAATAAATGGCAACAGCCTATTTCAGCTGAAGGGGCTGGAGTGTACCTCACATTTTGTTATTTTTGACACAAATTGATGGCTGCAACTGCCTTTTTGCGAGTGATAAAGCCAGGCACCACGACTAGAGTAAAGTGATAACTAGAAAATTTCCTCTGGGGAAATTCTGAAAGGGCCACGGGGGCTACTGCCGGTGTGTGTACACTATGATGAGATTCTTCAGAGATTTCAAACAATTAATACTAGTAATGTTATAATACTATATTATATACAAGGAGCACACCTACCACAAGCATTCCTTTTCAAGTATTTATTTATACAGCAACCTATGACCTTTAACCTCAAAATGTATGTGTGTGTGTGTGTGTGTGAGAAACGTGTATCTGGAGGAGTGTGCGCATTTGTGTGTGTGTGTAACGAAAATCGCATAAAGTTACCTGTGTGTAATTAAAATCACATAAAGTTACGTGTGCGTGTGTGTGTTTGAAGCATGTGTATCTGGAGGAGTGTGCGCGCTTACGCGCATGTGTGTGTGTGTATCTGTAACTGTAATCACATCAAAGGCAATCAGAGCAAAGCAATCAACAGAATTAACTGCCACCAACTGCCAATGTCCCAGAACACTGACAGCAGCCAGAGGTGGACAGACTGGAATTTCTGGCCTCGAACAGAAAACATTTTTGGCAAAACCATAATACCTATCATTGATCCAACTTCACTTTGAGCATCCTGAGTTCTTCCTGAACGTCTACATATGTTTTTTTTTTTTAAAGAAAAATGAAAAAATAGCTTTGTTAGAGCAATCTAAAAAAACTGTTCCATCTCCCTTTTTCAGAAATCTTCCTGCGTTTTTAATATGGGAGCCAATGAGGCTGTTGGTGCGTGTTGGTGGCACATCAGTGCGTCCTATGCCCAAACTATAACTCTGACAGCTTTACCAGAGGATTGTGAGTGAGAAGACTAATTTTCCTACGTTTCTATGTATAAATTATTTCTGTAGAGTGGAATTTGCGGCCAGGAGCGCAGTTTTCAAATGTATTTTTTTACATTTTTTTCTCTCCCTCAACACTCTGGCGATGATGTCACACACTGTGACACAAACATTCCATGCAATACACACCCAGTATAATCTCAGAATTTCTCCAAAAATGATCATGGTCATTGAACAGGGATTGATAAAAAATTATATGACCTATCGAAACGTGGATTAATAGACCGATACATAAGACTTGCGTCTACTGTTTGAAGTTTAAATGGAGTCTTTAGGTGAAATTATGCCGGAGAAGTAGACGTTTAAAAATCTCCAATTATTGTTCTTTTTCACTCAGTTTTTCATTCCATAGACAAAAGTCATAGCACACCGATCCCGATCAAACCGCACGTTTTGATCTATAATTTGTCCTGCAACTTTGCCCCGAGTACAGGTCCCTACAGCTATTGCTGTATGGGACCAGTGCTCGGTGCGATTGCCCCGTGGCCCTAACAAGCATGAGGAGAAATGGAGCCATGTTTTGGCTGCCACTTGGAGGTGTGTGTAGATTCAGAGTCACAGCCAGGAGACACTGAAATGGATTTCATCCCAGATTTTCAGGATGTGAAGTGTTATTTTGACCTACATCTGTGAATGCATCATCACAAGTGACATTCATTTATGGTTCAACATTTTTAAATCAAATTTATATTACATAATCCATTCTGACCCAATTTCAGCTAGTTATCAATGCAGAAAGCAGGAGGCCTCTTGACTAGACTTTGGACTAGAAATGTACCCAAAAGTGGACCAACATAAAATTTTGTAAGGGTATCATAATTTCTTTCTGATTTACAGTGGCAGAATTTCGTAATCCAGAATATACAGCATAGAAGAAGACACCCCTTTTCCGAACTAACGTAAAATATGAATTTTATATTCTTGCCATTTAAAAAAATGAGATAAGTGTCAAAAATCTAATCTCTTAAGACTGAGAAAATAGATTTTTTGATGTTAAAAGGTTATCGTGTGGACTTGGAGTTACTTCTGCACACTGACTCAAAAGCACAAATTTATTTAGACAGACAATGTTGCAATTCCACTTGGGTCTCTATGAAGTCAAAATGTCAGGCTTGACCGAACTTCTATAGACTGCAAATGTAAAATGTATCGTTGCCTTCTACAAACTGGGATTGTCTGGGATAGCGTTTTGGAAGTTTTATCCATTTAAGAGACTAAAAGTCAGGATATGTTGACCTCTGCTGCTTCCATATTGATCAGTCTTGACTCTTTCTGCAATGTGAACTTGTGAGTTTTCCAACTTCATGGAAGTGCAAAACTAAACTGCTGCATCGATGCTCTAAGTGTCACATCAGTTAATGTACATTGTGTTCCCCATATCAGCTGCCACGCACCTTGTTTCGTGGGAAGTGAATACAGATCAGCATCAGCAGCCTGTGGCGTCTTCTTCTTCTGGAACACTGTAAACACAGAGCAGCTGAACTTTAAATACTGCTCCTGCATTTGAACAATTCTTCCACAAGATGGCGCCAGACCCTAAATGTACAAACAACCTATTGACTGTGGAGAGCTAAATGTGAATAGCCAGCAGAAAAAAAATCCTATGAATATTTTACAACATACTAATATAATTGAATGTAAATATTTGTGAAATAACAGGTACCCTTGTTTGTTATTGCATAGTTTAAATCTGTGTTTCTCTCAGAGAAAGACACACACATTCAGCTCTGGTTTGAATTAAACGCCATGAATGATGCTTTTGGTTTGGTAGTGAGTCCTCAGAATGAAAGGCTACACTGTTTAGCTGTCAGAGGCGGTGGAGCTGCGGCTGTGTGACCAACACTGGATTGAAATTCAACATCCACACCCTGCGAGATAATCCCACCTCTGACCATTTCCTCCATGACAGCGTGTCTCTTTTCCACTTCATGTTCAAACACAGCTTGCTCATAATACAAGCCTGGCTTTATGGCTTAATTCAGAACGAAATGGTGAGTGGAGTGCAGCTGAGGGACGGGTCTACGTGACTGTAGCTTCGCCTTGCTTTCGTGTGTTTCCTGTACTCTCCGTAGAGTTTACATGCTGAGTAATTCCACTCTGCAGGATTACATTTCATTCACATTTGGGCATTTCAGTCTCATTGAGCTTGCCGCTGCTAACAAAAGAAGACTCCTCATTATTTCCACTTGTGCAGTGGTCTCCAATAACTGGCTCCTCGCCTAATCCTCCACCAAGCCTCATCTCTCCTCTCACATCTTTCACTGCGGCAGTGGGAGTGAGGAGCAAAATGTGATCCTTGTGTGGTTTTGAAGCTCCACTGTCTCAAAAGATGGAAACCTCAAAATCCCTCTCCTTTCTCTCGTGCGCTCTGGGGACAAGGACGATGGAAAACATGTGTAATGACTTATTCTGGCTGACTTGGCCTTGGTCTGGCCAAAGATTGGTTGCAGATGGCAGCCGGTAGTTCCCTCTCTGTTACTGAAGGGATGGTTGGGATGCAGAGAGTTCAGTGGTGCACTCAATTTCTTTTTTTGCTTTGTAGGTCCCATCGGGCTGGGAGTTAGCTTACTGGATACAAGCTCAATAAAAAGCTGCATAATGAAGATCGAGCGCCTGTTGCACGGTTATATTTTTGTGTGTATTTTGAATGTGCAACTGATGGTTATTAAGGGGCGCATGTAATATTATCTCTGGGAATAACAATTAATTGTAGACGCATGTGTGCATGTTTGCATTTGCTAGATGAAAAAGAGAGCCGTTTTAATGATTTATAAGCCTTAATAATACCAGTCACTTTTGGATGTTTCATCTTCATGAAATATTCACGCAGCTGAAATTGAACAGTTAGGGGCTGTGGGCTCCTAATGCAGGCAAATGGTGCTTTCCTTTTTCCCTCACTTTTGTTTGTTTTGCAGCAGGGAGCGACCATGTTCTTGTGGTTTATGGGATCAAAACATTGCAAAAAAGCATCTCTGCTGTATTCAGCAGCGATCCACTGACAATGGCAATGCACATTCCAGGCACTTCCTCCCTCCCACATGATCTCCCAAACTCCCCTTCACATACTGTGCATAACTCTGTTGTTTTTGCTCCAAATCAGCTCTATCATGTCTGTGATTTGGATGCTGCAAAAGTGTTACCTTTGGTGATGTAAGGGGTTCTGTCCTCCTTCACCTGGGTGATCTCAGGCCGAGGTGTAGGTGCTGGTGGACGATTGGCAATAACCACTGCTTTTGTTGAGTTCAGGATGGCGTCATATTCATCATTCACCCCCAGAGGTGCTGCGTAGATATCCTCGTCCTCCCCCTCTTCTCTCTCTCCTCGTTGCTCTTTCTGTGTGTGCTCTGTGGAAGGAGTCCCTAATGCTTTCACTTAAAAGTGTTTACTGCACTACTGCCTGAGTGGCAAAACAGCATGCAGAACTTCATCATGACACTGTCAATTCACAGCTAATCGGAAGCAATGCTACATGCTGTGCCCATCAGCAAGGGGAAAACATTCAGTGGTCGGAAATGAATGGCAACCCAGCATAATGATGCGCTGGGGAAAAAAACCCAAACTGTTCCATTACAGGCTTTTCTTTGTCCTCCTTCCACTTCTCATCAGTCCTTCACTCACCTGCAGAGCACATAATTTCGTAGACACTGGCATCACCATTGTCCTCCCCTGAGTTGAACATATTCTGCAACAACAGAGCATGAAGAGATATATTTAATGCCACATACACATCACAAAGAAGCTGCTCAATAGAGGCAATTTAGAACTCAAGGAAAGAAATGTCTAATCTGTTATGTTGATGCCCGGCATTTGCTATGTAAGAGGTTATTTTTCTGTCTTAGTATTCATGCATGTTTGACAAATCTTGATACCATGCAGTCTGTTTTTTATAAGAATCTCTGTTCATAATGATTCTTAGGATGCGGTGAGGCAGCCAAGTCTATCCACTAAGCACTTTCTAAGCTCTGTCACACTATAAGCTGCTATCTGCTTCCATGCTATGCTTTAATATTCAGTGTTTTCATGTCAGACGCAACAAACGTCCAGATTATTAATTGAGGTTTCTCACTGCATCTGTTAGGACTTCACTTGTGGAAAAGCAATTTCGGGGCTATCGCAGGAATTAGAGAGGTGTGCTGTAACTCTGCCTGCTGCTGGATAACAGAAAGCAGTTTCCCTCTGACAGCAACGCTGCTGCAGAGTCGGCCTGTTTGCTAATAGCATGCTGAGGGACAGACGGGGGTATGATCAGGGTAATTATGAAATCAGACAATCTTCCCCTTTCAGTCTAAACATATCATTTAGTGAGCAATTCAAGACCCTTGGCTTGATATTTAGACTGCATCCATGATTAGATTGAGATACGGATGTTAATTTGCTGCCATATTTTATCATCTGATAGAGAAGTGAAGAGTTGCATCATTAATTTTGAAATTACATAATGAAAAGCTGCTTTAGTGTGTATATTGACACAGAAACAAGAAAGGAAAGACAAAAAATATGTTTGGTGATGCACATAAGATCTCACTATGTTTTAAAAACTGTATTCAGTGTGTATTAAAACTGAGCTGTATTGTAGATTTTACCTCCAAACAAATTATGGCAACAAAAGGCATAATGCCTTAGGATTATGTTGGCTTACTGTAGCACGTTAAAAATTATATATATTAATAATAACAAATCCCAGTCAAAAGTACAAATCTTTGCAGAGCATATGAAATACAGCTCACTTTGATCAAGCTATCCTCAATATAACCTGCCACGCTCAGTGTGCAGTTTCCAAGCAACACAGCCACTCATGACTCAATTACAATATTGCACTGTTCCTAGTACTGCAAATTACTTATTGGGTGCTATGAATGCATTACTTAACAGTGGAGGTTCATAACAGGCCCAACAGGTAGAAAGGACGGGTTAATTACCACCGCAGCTTGAACATTGAATTATAATAGTTGGACGCTGTGCTTAAGCACAGTGTGGTATTTTCAGGAGTCATTTCTGAACAGGGGAGGGGAATTTATTTACTAACCGCGAATGCTAAATCATTTTACAGATGTCTGAAACTGCAGGAGCCCCGGGCATTCCAGACAAATTCAGTTTCACCACCGCAATCCAAGCAGCAGTGCTTCAGACATAACAGCAGGCATGATTTTGTTAGAGGGAGAGCAAATCTCAAGTGAATCTAGGATAAGATAAGGAGTGTGAGTCTGTTTTCAGCAGCTGAAATGGTCATTTCATGGGCAGGCTAGCCTCGGCTTTCCCTACCAGCATGTGGCTGTCTTTTGACATAGTGGTTTCAGAATAAGAGTGTTTGATGCACGTAAGATTGAAGAGTCTAACACTCAACCCATCACTTAAGTGCCGCATAGACAAAATCTGTCCAACTTGTTTGTTGGCATGTGGTCAGCTCAGCAGGCAAAGAAACACTTCTCAGTACTGTAAAACTATATTTACTCTGTAAAGTACTATCTTTATAGTTTTCTTTTCAAACAAACATGAGCTATTTTGAGTGCATATGTGTGTTTACACTGAAAAGGCAGTGGTGCATAAGCTAAACGCTAATGTCGCTATGGTTTCAATGTTAATGCTAGCATGCTGATGTTTAGCAGGCACAGTGTTACCCATGCTGACACATGCTTGCACACTGAACACAAAGTAGAGCTGAACCGTAAACCTCATGGTGGCACGAGAGGAAAAGTCAGAGAATCACCAGTTGGACTCATCATCAAGGTACCATGAAAGCCTGTATAGGATTTTGTGACAATCCATTGACTAGATGTTAAGATGTTTCACTAGATTTAGCAAAAAACGTTGCCCAGCTTGTGGCTATCAGACTGACTGCGATTCAGCCTCTAGGGGCAAGGGCCAGTGTTTTAGGGGCTTCATTGTAGCCAAGAGGATATCCCGATAACTGAAAACCAATATCCAAGCCAAGACTTCCTCTTTCATGTGATGGTCATTGTTTACAGTCTGATTAGCAACTTGAGACCAAGAATGGAGTTCAAGTTGAGGGAAAAACTACACAAACAGGCTTGTTTTTCCGCATACGATTGCAGATCCATTTTTAAAAAGCTAATAAAATGTTAAATTGTCATCAACAGCTGATGGTTAATGAAATTAATTAAAACTATTCATTGTTCCAACATCCCATTGGTCCAAAGCATAGATATATGGGTCTGATGAGTCCACTGGAGCGACTTGATAGATAATTGTTTTATTTACCACAAAGCCGTGGTTAAGGAATGGTTAGGTTAAGGGAATAAAACCACTTAGTTAGGGTGAGAGAGGTCACTTCTTCTGACTATTGGGCCACGGGACAAATGGGACTTCTGTGGGGCATGGCACCTGAGATTGTATTCTGACCAATGAATTTCACCTCATTCGCTCTCCACATGAACTGTAAACCTACATGCCTGCTCAAACATGATGCTACTCAGACTACAGACTACAAAACACCAAAATGGTGCTCTTCCACATTGTGTTTATGGAAGTTATTCATGAAGCAGATCTGCTACAATAGCTAGACTCAAAGGTTGGATAAATATATACTTTATTATTAGCGCTGCTACCCAAGCACAACATAGAGGCAAACCTAGGGGGTGAAAACAGTTTCTTTTTCTGACTCAGGATGACCATAATATTCAAATGATAAACAAAATCTCTTGACTAAACAAACATCGGATGCAAAGTAATGTCAGCGGAATCACAAATCCCCGGAGTGAGTGTAGTGTCTCACCTAATTTGGCTCTTGAGCATGTGGATAGGAGCATACTGTACACAAACACAGCATGCTGCACATAAATAGCTCTTTGTAGTCTTTGGAGGACCATACAGTTGCAAGCTAATTTGTATTTATTGAGCCCTGCTCTGCTCTATCTCAGAGCACACAGTGGAATCTTGGTAGGAGCACAGAGTCCATCTAAATGCCAAGTGACACTCAGCCAAATTTCTGACCCAGTATTAAAATATTAAATAAGGACAACGTGTGTTTGTGTTAGTAATTACGATGCGCAGGCACAATATGGCAGTCTGAGGACATAAACATTGTAGATAACAGCGGAGCATTTTCTATATTTGTATTCTAGTTATGCTCTCCCTGAATAATTCAGCTTTCCCCTCTGGAGCAGTTCACAGCTAATTAACAAAGAAGTGTGGTGCCAGGGCAGACTAGTGGATCTGACGCAGGCCCTGTGAGTGATTCAGCCTGTGTATGAAGCGGGGGACCGATCCATCTAGGGTTTATTGACAGAGTGCTGCTACACTGACGCCCAAATCACTGATGCATCATGGGTTGATTAATTGGAGGTGGGGGAAACACTGCAGATGAGTTAATGAAACTGCTGTGCAAAAAAAAGGAGCAAGAACAAAACCCCACCCCACATACTTCCTTTCTTAAACTTCCTCTAACGCAGCACACAACTCCAGTGTGCGTATGGTTTAGCTGTTGATTTGATTTTTAATTACGCTCCAAGAAAACCACAAATGTCAGTTGCTTGTGCATGTCGAATCTGTCTGTTATGTTACATCTATAGGCTTGTTGAAGTCCCAGTGGGGAGACCTCTGTTTGACTCTACAGCTCCCCTGTCAGCACAGCGAGCACTTCGACTCACTGGAGCTATCTGATCAAACCCTGCTCCATCTGCAGTCACTCTCAATTAGCAGTGTTGCTAGGGGGAAAAATACATTCGCAACAGCTGTTCGAGTGTCTAAATTTCCCTCGAGGGGGAATTCTCTATAGGTTGATCCAAGCCATCAGAGAAAGTTAAAAGTTGTCAGCATTATAAGGGAAGATGTGAGATAAGCGCGAAGACTGAATGAATGAGAGACTGAATGAGCACTGTGCTGCAGTCTGTTACACACTGACATGTAAGGGATTCAACTGCCGATAAAAGCTTTACAGGATTGCTCCAGTAAAATGGAGCTGAATGGAAGTGTTCATGCTCAAAACACTGAAAAGGTACTTTTAAATCTGCTACCTTTTCAGGGCAGGTATAGTTAGTTCAGAAAGTTTAGTTTAGAAATTCATTATTATAATTAATTTATTAATCTCTTTCAATGTGATTACTGATTCATTTAAATGGGAATAAACAGAGCATTGTGCCTGAAAACAAAATTATTCCAACTTCATATGCGACAGTGTAGTTAAAAATTACTTATTTTAGTTAGTTTTAGTTAGTTTAGTTTACTATGTTAACTGTTTAACCGTCAACTGACACATGTTTTGACTGATTAAGGCACATACACAGCTGACAGCCTCGCAGCTAAACTAGCAGTAGATACTTGGGGACATGGGGACACAACATCATGACTGCACAACAAGCAGCTGGCCCTGGAAAGTATGTCCAAGGGACTCAGTTGCCCACTTGTCCATTAACAGTTACAAGGGGTTGGTTAGTTGTCAAAGCTTAGCTTAGCATAATGACATTGAAATGAAATTGGGGGAAAAGCTAGCTTGCTTCTGTTTAAAGGTAGGAAAATCCTGCTAGCAGTACCTCTAAAGCTCACCAAAAAATTATGTTATATCTTCTTTGTTTGATCCGTAAGGACAAAGTGTAAAAACCTGTATTTGACGTTGTAAGGTTTATGTGCCACACTGTTTAATGGCTAGGAGGACTAGTAACTCTGTGGAGTCTCCCCTGATGACAACACTCCAAGAAATGACTGTGCTTGGCAAAGAAAAAGTCTGGCACATAACCCTCCGCTGCAAGATGTCATTTTTACACCTAGTGCAGATTAAACAAAGAAAATGTAGTGTTTTAATTTAAAAGTAAGCTTTAGAGGTGCTGGTAAGGCAATTTTTTAACTATAGGATTGAGCCAAGCTAGCTGTTTTAGCTCTATTTATATACAGGCAGGGTCTGAGGAACTGTGAGTATTCTTTTTTCCATAAAAAACAATCGTGCATCTGTAATATTTGGTTAATGTGTGCAGGACACATCAGATATTATGTGGTGTTTCCAATCTGCCATCTTGGCAAACGCTGTAACACTGGGCCCATCATGTCTTTCTTTTAATAATAATGTCCTTACCGCCTAATGAAATTAGCATCGGAAAAAAACATTATGATCCCAGTGTCCTCCAGATTTATCAAATAAAGCAGTGTGCATGCATGCAAGGGATCTATTAGATTTGAATTGCAGCAAATGTGCTGCTCTTGTGTTACTCTCCACACAGATAAATGGGAGCTTGAGCAGGAAGAGGTTCTTCATAATAAAAAGGCAGCCATTATGCAAGAAAATCTCAACATTAGTGGATGCACTAATTGTCTGAATGTATGCAGACGACCTGCGTTCTGAACCATTGCGTATGCATGAACAAACAAAGCCTTTCTCATCTCTGTGGGGGTGTTCCATTAGGAACCTCACAGGCCAAACATATTCAGGATGAGAGGAGGGGAGGTATACCATCAATCCACCAACTGTGCCATGAGCTGGATGTAAAGACGCTAGTTAGTAGAGAGTGAGGTCTCCCCTGACATACAGGTCACTCTCCCTGCTTTTCACCTTTCTATCCTCTCCATTCTGTTCATTATTTATAAAGCACTCACTTGTAGTCCTAACGCTCTATTGGTGTAAGTAAGATCATTCCTGAGTGCTGCATTGCATCCCCTGGCTGTCAGACCTCAAGACCTAAGGTGGATTGTGTTGTTTTGCCCAGCTGTCAGCAGGCAAATGAAATCTATGGAACTCCATTGAGCTCTAGATACACAAATAATGTCATTGTTTGGATTTAATGAGCTCACAAATCAGCGAACATGAGAAGTGGCCATCAGATATTGGCAGTTTGACAAAATGTCTTCATTGTATGGAGAGTCAATAAAGCTGAGACAATATTTTCTAGCATGTTACAAGGACAAATAGCAACTGGAGCGGGGTGACTATGATTTATTTATATATTTTAGAGTTGCAAATGTGGAAGTAGTTACCAGCGTTTCCTTCAATAAGACGTGAAGCTCTGTATGGCCGTGACTCTTGGCAATCTCAGTGGGAGTCTGTCCACGGCAGTTGGCTGTGTGCAGTGCTCGCTCAGCACCTGGACACTGCAGAAGCAGGCTGCAGACACTCTTGAATCCATACTGGGCAGCAAAGTGGAGGAGCGATGGTACATCTGCATGATGGAGCTCTAATGTGGTGATTGAAAAAAAAAAGAAGAAGAAAAAGGTTGGGATAATTGACAGCAGTAACAAGTCCAGTTAGGCCAGAAAGTGAGCATTTGTACACATAATATTCCCTTGCAGCCAAGAATTCACCACTCGACAATTACTTTCTTTAAAGGTGATAACTGGAAGTTGACCCCATGTGAGCAATCTAACACAATCAGGTAGGAAAAAGACAGCTTGGAGGCACTTATTGACCTGTTTTTCACAGAAACATTTCCCTGTGCCCTTTTTAGTGGAGTTAAGGATCAGTCTCAGCGGCTGATGAAGCCATCAGTCTGACACATAATGAGCTGAGAAATAATGGACGGCTTTCTTTTCATAGTGGATAATGTGCATCATGCAACAGGAACGCATTCCTGTGAGACTTATGTTCAATTCACATTGTTGCATACACACATGCTTGGGGGGGAAAGCAGTGGTGGTAAGGCATTTACAGAAATGATTTAAATGAGTTGTATTTTAAATGGCATCAGTACAACATGTGTTTTTGTTAGTAATTACGATCTGTTTCATTCTGAAGAGTAAGCATTTTCAAAACCAACATGGCTCACTCCAAATTTTTGTTTCAAAACAAAACTTCTCATCTCTTCTCTGACAATCATATGTTATTCATCGGTGGATCTGCAGGAGCTGTGTATTAAACAGTACATAAAATGTGTGGAAAACACAATTAGGGACTGCTTAATGATTGTGTTTTGGGGTAAACCTTTTATTCATTTACACTGCAATTAAATATTTTCCAGAATTCTTCCTCTAATAGTTTGTTGCTTGCTTGAGTCCAAATAAAATTTTAAGAAAGTTGTACCAGGTTGGATTTTTCTCTCGGTGTGATTACTCAGCAGATGTTTTTAGTGTAAAGGTTTGTGTAAGCAGTCTTACAGTGCTGTACCTCTTTTGGGTATTTTTTCACACTGCAGGCCCTGAAATCCTCCAGTGGGCATGCCGGTCAACAACATGGAGGACAATTTCTGGTCCAGCTTCTCCACAGAGGACTCCTGAAGAGCCTGGAATACAGAGAGAAACACAGCTCGCAATTATTTTTGAAATAACATGTTGAGATCAGTATAAGCAAAGTACTAAATTAAAGTTAAATTTGATGAGCAAACTAAAGCAGCACCTTAAAGCAGTGGTTTTATGTTGAAATGGAGCCTACAGAAGCACAATATAAAAATGTCAAGTTAAATTTAACCATGAGCATCAGAGTCCAGTCGCCCAGGCTTTTAGTTTGAAATTATCTTGGCAAATTCTTCTTTTGGCATTGCTCAAGTTTGCCTCTTCAGCGAAAGAGACCTAATCAAATCAAGTGTTCACGGCAGACAGAAGGCTGAAACCAGCCGTCACTTCATTTTCCAGAGAGGAACCAGTGGTGCACATAAACATCAGCAGATATATGTGAATTCCATTAATCTTTGGTTTTTCTACGTCTTTCTAATGGCTTGAAGTGGATCGATTATAAGCAGCGTTTTGGGATGATGATTGAATAATTTCTATAACTGGGTTACATAACGATGAGTCACTAAGTAACATAACACAACACTCAAAGAACCTCAGAAGGATCAGTATTGTTGAGAAGGGAGAGAATAGAGCCGCATTCAAATGTGTTTCTTGCATCACTAAATCAATGATTGATAGAGTTATCGGAATATATTTGCAAGTGTGAGATAAACAAACAAATGAACACTGTAGTATGACAGTTATATAATACTAACCTTAATATAATAGTAGCAATATAAAAAATATATTTACTTTATTTTTATAGAAACTAACATTAAATTAAGTCTTGTCTTTCTTACAATGTTGCAAAGTTTGGCCGTGTTGCCAGAAGCTGTAAAGTTCTAATACACAAAAATGGAACAAAATCCCTTCTACCTTTTACGGGGTATTACACTTCCATGAATATGGGGGACTGACAACAAACAGAAAAAGACAAAGATGGTCAAAACAAAGGCAGAATAGGCACAGATTTCTGGATTTTTTGTCCTCAGTATGGGTCCTACTCAAAAAATACTCAATCCAACATTTCCCATAATGGAGCTCAATAGTATTTAATGTTATCCTGCATCAATGTGGTGTCAGGATAATTAGAAAAAACGATTCACATGAACGTCACCTCAAGATGGAACAACTCAGAAATCTTGACCTGCAGAGCCGACTTCACAGCATGCCAAGTTTTTTGGAATTGGGGTTGTGTTACGCAGAATCATTTCCGACAAAAGTAAATGGGTTAATGTTAAGAAACGTATTATTAATTCATGAAATCTTTTGTTGCTCACATGTGATTTACGATAAGGTATAAATGGTCAATATCATGACCGCGAGTTGCTGTCCAGGTAGACCTAGATTAGTTAGAAAAGGTATTTATTAGCGTTAGCCCTGAATGCGACCCTCCCTCCATGGTAAATATTTGAAACAGCTCCTTAATGGCTTTACCTGACACATGAAATCTACAGGGTCTGCTGCTCTTGCCAGAAGGCAGGTTATTTCCTCCATGTTGCTGTAGTACTGCAGGTGTGCCTTGTTCAGTGGCACCCCATGGCTATACACGGTCACACTTACATTTCCTGCTGGAAAATCTGCAATATAAAACATACAGACAGGGCTAAAAAAGAAGAGTGTTCATTAAAAATGTCATTGTAATAAGTTTTTTGACCATCCATCCATCCATCATTTCATTATTATTTTTCCTCACCTGGTGCATTGACACACAGGATGTGCTCATTCCAGCAGACAGGCTTCACTTTCAGAGTCTGATTCTCACAAGTGAACTCAACCTCAGCGTCTCTGCCAGCCGACTGATTTTTCAAAAGAATGAACACTTCCATAAAGCTCTGCCAAAGAGAGAATACAGTGAACTGCAGTGTAGTCAGTGTTAGGGATGCTTTATTAAAACAAAAAAATGGCTGACTACTGACTGAGTGTCTCACCCCGCACAAAACTCTGGAGGGAACGACCGCAATGGTGGATCTGACGCTGTGGGCTCCAGTTGACTGCATTTCTTCCGCCTTTTGCTCCGAACCTGATAGTTTACGTGTCAAGGGATTGACATTTTCTGCTGTGGCTAACACACCTACAAAACATGGGACATTGAATCACATACCGGATAATGCACCAGTGATCCAAATGGGGTTAACCAGAAGCTGCAGGTGCATTTAGCCATGCTAACACACCTACAAAACATGGGACATTGAATCTCATACCGGTTAATGCACCAGTGATGCAAATGGGTTTAACTAGAAGCTACCCAGGTGCATTGTTAGCCATGCGAGCATCGTGGCTTTCAGGATGCCAATGTTGGACAGTTTATCTGCCACTGAAATACATTACCAAGAAATTTGATGCTTTTATCAACTTTGGTGGTACTCTGAGGAAAACCATTAGCACCATCCGGATATTCTTGTTTATGATTTTAAGGAAAATACCTCAACAACTTAATATAACATTTGCTAGAAAACATTAAAGTCCCTCTCAGTGTGTAAAAATACTCTGCAGCGATAAATGATTTTATTTCACATGGTTTCTTCCACATAATTCTTTTTTAAATCGCTGGTGTTAAGTTGACTGGTGAAAGAGGAATGTGCATCAAGATGGCTAGCTTTAGGCTAAGTGGTGAAATGTCAATGATTTATACCTGCAAAACGAATGACATTCCCATCAGCCACAGCTGTACTTTGTGTTCAGTGCTAGTTACCAAATATTAGCACACTAACTGCGAAAGCTAGACAGTGAACAAGCTAAAAGATACACCTGGCTAGCACTACAAAGTTGTCAAACATGCCTTTAGCTCAACACCACTGTACCTCAGTAACCTCACAGTGCTGCTAGCATGGTTGGACTCTTAAAAAATGTATGTTACTTAAACAGAATGGGTTAAGTAACGTCAGATCAAACACTTTCCAGTATATATTGTTTTAACTGACATCTTGAATGATGCAAATTAAAAACACAAATACAAAAGGCCTTTTAATTTATCATTGGTAATTACGCTTGTCTGGCAGTTACCCCAGAATGTCGTCATGAAGCGTGCTCAAAGAACTTTAGCATTAATTATACTGTTTATACTGAAACTCGTCAAACACCCACATCTGTTGCGTGTGCTAACAAACAAACAGCATCATCCTGTATGAATAGGGAGGGTACTTCTGGGTTAAAATATAACTGTTCGTGGGATCCTGCTGTGAAGCACTTCAGTGTATCAGTGCAATGAAGTGATGCAGAGTGCACTTGAATTTGCATGGCTCACGTAGGGTAGTCAGTTGTGGCCGAAGAGGAAAGACTGGCAATTTGCATCAGATGTTCCTCCCGCACACATGCACCTGTTTAAATACAACCCCCCTCCTCCGCTTTATGATCTTATACAAATAGTGTAATTAGGAAAAACAGGGAAGGAGCCGGATGATCATTGGAGGGGCATATGAGGAAATATGCACACAGTTACACTAAAGAAGTCTCTGCAGCTAGTGCTTAAAGAATACTGGATGTCAATCTACAGTACAAACAACTTGAAAAATGTCAGTAAACAGGTTTCCAAGCTGCTTCTTGGGCATTCTCACAAATATTGAGCATTCTTTTCCCCTCGCGTTTATGGCAGGAGAACAGTGAGGCCATGTGAGGAGCATGCTGAAGAGGGTGATTGCGTTCTGCAGGACTGGGATGCACACCTTAACTAAATAGCAGTCTGGTTTACAGTCAAGCATTGAGATATAGATTTGGTATTTATTAATTCATTTTGTTATAATGATCATAATATTAGGTGTGTAAAATTGAAATGACACTTCTAAGATTTAAATATGTTGATATGCGGATTATTTTAAACTGAAAACTGATTTCATAGCTCACTGGTTTCTGAAATAAGGTCAGGGAACTCCAGGGTTCATCTGAGAAGGTCCCGATAATTATATAAATAACTAGATTTTACAATATTTTAATTGCGCAGAGGTTAGTAGAAGTGGAATAATTTATTTTGTACTTCCTTTCTGTAGTACAACCAATACTAAATCATTATCTAAAGCTGGAATCTTCTCAAGGCTCAAGACAAAATGTTATTAACAGTCAGGCAGTGATATTTGATATTTGCCCTAAAAAACAACATTTTTTAGCCAGATGCCCTACCTTTTCTCACAATATCAGTCACAGTGGACAGGTACTCATGAGCATCTTGTTCACTGGAGACCTGCAGGCACTCGTCGCCGTTCAGGGGCACCAGCTCCAGCAGTGGCGTCAGACTCTCCACCCCACACAGCAGCACCACTACATGAGCAGCGGGACGCAGCACACGGGACAGGAAGAAGCGCCTCTTCTGGCACAGACCCTCCAGCATACCCTTGGAGAGGATTAGAAGCTTGCAGCTATACTGGGCCAGTCTGAGGAAGTCGTCCTGCCGGCTGGACACTGTGCCGATGTCGTAGCAGCAGATCCCAGCTTCTGAGATTGGACCAATGAAGGCTGAATGCAGATAGGTGGCCCATTGCTCTGCCTCCGTCTCATAGATGATTAACAGCTCTTCAGCTACAAAATAAAGTATTTAAGTATATGGAAAAAGCATCATATTGCCCCACCTTAACTACACATTTAGGCTGCATAAAATATAGTGAGAGAATATTCTTTGAAGTCTCTCTCAATGAAAAATACTAAAATATAACTGTTTTTTTTACATTGACATTAACAAAAAACTTTTTACTTATTTTCTATGTTACGCATATTACATTTTATGCCAATTTTAACCTAAATGTTGCTCTGAGCATGGCAAACAATTATACATCAGCAAGATTCATATATTACAGCAATTCATCATTTCATTGCCCCAGTAAAAATGTAATGAATTAATAAATAAAAATTGCAGGGACAGCTTACCTGTGTGGCTCATGGCTACAGTGCTGTTTGTCTGCAGGTCCTATTTCACAGTGACATGGAAAACAGCACTGCTTTTGTCAGGAGGAGCTCAGATAAGAGGGAGTTTCCTGCTTCACCAAAATGAACAAAGAAACCAGACCATTTTTTTCTTATGTGAACATAAAGCCTGTTCCCTGGTCTGGTGACAAGGAAAGTTTATTTCATGTGAGGTTTTGTTTTTCAGAGGTTTTGTTTTTCAGAAAAGAAAAAAAAAAGACTACAGTTCAATGGCACCAATTCCAAGTAATTTAATCAGTGGAATTAAATGTACTTGATGCAATTTTGTCGCGATGGAAAATTCCCAACTCTGATTCTGTGGTTCAGACTTCAAAAGCTTGTCATCCAAGTTTGGTTTTGCTGTCAGCATGTTACTGGTACTGGCACTACCAAACTGGGAATGCAAAATGGGTCGTTGTAAATGTGTAGTCATAAAAAGCCAATTTCTAGATAATGTTTAATCACTGAAAAGGGCGGCACAGCAAGATGAAAAAGGTCACTGTTTGTATAATTATGACATTTTTCAGTTTGAATAATATACTTCTAACGGAGAATTTCTGAGTCATTCAACATTATAGAACTTCATTATTATTATTACTTAACAGGCCCATGGTACCGTGCTCTTCATGTCCAGGCCAAGTGGCCTGCAGACTTATAATCCATCCATTATCTTTATGGAATAAAAACTACCAAAGCTACAACGGAACAGAAAAACACACACAAAATAACAAATAAGGGGATAAGCATAGCTGACTTTTTTTTTAATGATATGCGATTAAATAAACAGTATAGAGGCTTCGTTGTGCAAAAAACTGACTGACGAGAGTTTAATTAAGTCAGCAGAGCCATTTTTGCAAAGTTTACACTAGAAGCTGAGGCGTGTTAAAACTAATGATCTGGTGTGAATGTCTCCACTACAGGCAGAGATAAAGGTCTTCAGGATGTTCTGACCTACTATGCACACACACACACACACACACACACACACAAGCACACACACACACACACACACTGAGAGAAATATTAAATTCAGGGCTTCATTAACTTTCGCCACCTGCCAAACAACTGACTCATACCACACCAGTGTCTCACTGAGAGCACTTTGCCACCATTTATTTCCTTTGAGCAGCAGTGGACTTACTCAAAATGCACAACTGTTGAGAAAATGAGCAGGTGAAAGCAGAGGTCTCTTTCAGACAAATCGCCGGTGTACCCGATGACTCACCAATGACAGATCACTCTGTACCCATGCATGCACATCCACACACTTCCACTCACTCACATTTTCTCTATGCCTACTCTGATCTAACCACAAAGACAGGACATTAAATTCTGTTCTGGATCTGTAGTGAGTTCAACTGAGCAGAACAAGTCCTCTACAGCAGGTAATAAAGCTTTCAACGCCAGCTACTTTTCCCACTGACATGGAGACGAATAAAATGGCAGGTTAACCATGACCTCAACGTGATGTATGTTACTGCAACAGTAAACAAGCAAGAGTGAAGCTGCAAATGTTGTCCTGAGGGAGGCACTAGAGTAAAAGTATTAAAGAATCCATAATAGACAGACCAGCAGTTCACTAAATCTATCAGGATTCATCCTCAGGGAACTATGAAAATCCAGGAAATTTCATGGAAATGTGGACTTAAGTTAGATTTTGAGATATATTTCTACACTTATTGTCATTGATTAAAAAGTGAAGAAAAATTAAAATGATGTGATTATTTTTTGAGTGGCCATGTATACTGTTTATGAAAGCCAATTTTGGCCAGTAAAAGGGAAAAACTCTTTTTTGGACTTCGTAATGTTTGACTTATTTTGACTTTTCACTTCATAATTGTTTTTCTGTGTGTGCCCAGGAACGTCACTTAAACTGTTTTTTGGGTTGTTTTGATAAGAAAAAATAATTTTCATACATAATATTAAAAAAGTGTACTCAATCAAACTGGTGTTGGTTGATTAAATACAAGAATGCCTTTTATCTGTTTTTGCAAATACCTCTTTAAATGTTGCCTATAAAAATAATGAAATTGAATACATTTTTGTCTTTTATTTAAGTTAAACTTTTCATCTGCTTTTTTTCCTTTTCTGATGGAAAATACATCAGATGCATTTTTTTATTCAATTGATACATTTTTGTTTATTTATGGTTAAATGTAAATATTATCTGGTTCACATATGATATATCGTGAGTAAAAAAATATGGTCATTCAAATATTTATTGTGCAAACCATATTTTATACAGTCTATGTGCAAACCCAGCTACACATTTATTAGTTATTCATAGCAGTTATTCATACCGGGCCAGATTGACACAGAAACAGCCCTTTGATAAAAGTGAATGTACAGGCAGAGTGGCAGCCTGCCGCTCTCCACCAATAGAGAGCGTCGGTGCGAGTTGGGGGCGGGTCCTGTGGGTGAGCATGTTTGACTGTACACTGCGCTCAGACAACTTGATACAGAGTAACAGTAAATCAGACAGAGCAGCTCCTACAGCACCACCAGTGAAATTGTAACCCCTGTTGCAAGTATTTTTGGCCGCTGATAGGACCGAGTGAGATCACTGCGGTCTCTTTTCTCGGATAGACTCAAGAGTTGTTCGGCAGGAGCAACGCAGGGACCGTTTTCAGTCTCATTTCTGCTATATCTCAATATTATATCACACTGGAAATGTCCGAAAACAAGCCGAATGATGAACCGAAGTTATCTACGACGGACAGGGTGGTGAAATGTAAGTGTAATTTTTCATGCCACGCTGAAACGACACGCTACCACAGCTCTCTGCCTCTGACCAGCAGCAGCAGACTTGGAGAATTCACAGTCGCAGCGAATGTAGACGAAAATTGTTTGCTGGCTATGGAGGAAGAAGGGTGTTAGCCGAGCTATGACAGCAGCAGTAAACTAGGAAGTGAGGGTAACTCCAGTTAGTAGACCAGAGCAACATTTTTCTTGAAATGTGTCACATTCTGCCTGTGAGGTGAGATATAGCCGCTTGTCTCTACATGCACTGTTTTCATACGCAACGGATTCAGGCAGCAGTGTGCCAGATGCATTTGTTCCATATACACAGTGCACAGCTTTACAGTATGCATGCAGATATTGCACAACCAGTGCAACCCAAGGGCGATTTTCCCTTATTTTGCATGCATCACCAAGCATAGTTTTACCAAGGCTCCCTTTTTTTCACCATTGCATAATACTACTTGATGTCGCCTATGTTTTGTAATCTCCCATTTGTGGGTGTTCATCGTGTGCCTTTAGTGTTCATGCCATATGGGGTGGTTCTTCCTGCCTTCTATGTTTACAGGTCTGACATTCCACCTTTGCAGTCTACTATAAGAACGCAGTAAAGATCATAATCAAGTCGACCTATCCCTTGAACACAGAGTAGCAGCATTGTAGCCTGCCCAGTTTCATGTCAGTTGACTAAAAGGCAGCACACTTAAGTTGCAGTATTAAAGCCAATTTCTGTGAGTATTTGAGCACTTTATTTGAGCTATTCTAACTGTCATTTATCATGCTGGAAGCCTCTCCTCAGAAGTAAGATGACAGAATGTGTTTATTTGTGCTGCCTGGTTGGGATCCAGCACTAGTTGCAACCATTATCCTCTCCAGCTCCCAGTACATCACAACAGGCATGTGCAGCAATCACAGTGTGCATACTCAGTAATTTTATTCAGGCTTAGTTGCAAGAGTTCAACCGGTTGAAATGATTAGATCATCAGTGACCATTAAGCACTAAGATTTTGTTGAGAAAGGAGTGTTCAGTGCTCAAAAGACCATGACTGGAATCATTGACTATATTAAAGGCAAGCCGGAGCTCTGGCTCACTAAGCTCTATCGCAAATATAGTTCCACTTGATTGCTTTGTTAGGCTTAGCTTGTGCCATTTGAAACGAAACATGATAACTGCAACGCTTTCTTTTCTGTTGCACGTACGGAGCTTAAACATTTGTGTTATGGGTACATTTTGCATAGGAAAAGGGATTCAATGTTAAAGAGAGTCACAGCATGTCTTGGGTGCTTTTGTGATGAATATTTCAAGAGATCATCCCCCTACAGTCTCCACCAACTTGAAAGGTAATGAAAAATAGATTTGACAAGTATGGGTTTTGAAGAGATTTAACATTATCACTGGGAGACTTGGCCGGTCGTGTTATACAGATCTACTTTTCCCTTTGTCACGCTGTGGAGATGCCATCGTATTGCACGTCTCAACACTGTATTTTCAGTACTCTGCTGTGTATTGGTCTGCTGTGGTCTTAAACAGGTTAAAATGTATTGATTAGTCGTTAGAGAGGCTGTCAGGGAATCTGAGAGGCCAGTTTCTAGGGCTCACTGTTGGGATCAGCAAAGTAATTTAACTCATTATTCATTCAAGTTTGGAGAAGTCAGTGTTTTGGTAATGCATCAGTATTATGACAACACAAACGCTGGCTGTGTACAAAGCAGCTCTCCAAAATAACTGCAGGCTATAGGTGTGAAGTAATTTGTTTTCAGCTGCCTAGTTTGCCCCGCTACAGTACAAGGTGTCAGTCCAACTTATCATAAGTGCTTTGCATCCACCTGTTTACAAAATGCATTATCATAATGCTCCTGAAAGCCACTGCCGCATAGTAATTACTCATAAGAGTTTAATCAGCTGAGGCAGGAGAAGTTGCATAATTTTTTTTTTATCATGCAGCTGTTTTGGGTTTACCTGGTTAGGCAGCATTTGTGGAAGGATTATGTTGTGACTCAACTGATAATCTTGGTTATTTTGTCAGATATTGTGGTCACGATGTTTTATCCTATTTTTACCGTATGGCCTCAACTAACGACTATTGTCATGATTTATGAACCTGTGGCTTAATCTTCAGCCCCTAAATGTAAAAAAAAATTAGTATAAAATGGTGATTCAAATTTTCTACAAATGAACTTTACATGCTCAAATGCCTGATTAACATAGCTAAACCCAAAGATGTTTATTATTATATCATATAAGATTAGCAAAAGCAGCAAATATTCACCTTAGTGAGCCTAAAGCAAGTGAATTTCTGGCACTTTTGTTTAAAACCATTTTTTCTCAGCTCAAATCAGCCATTATTAAGCATTATTTATTGGACATGTATCTTAAATTAAAATGAGTATTTGCAGACAATATAATAATTTCCAAATAGCTTGAATGTGGAAACTAGATCTTGCTCTACAGTTGTTTACTGAGTAATAGTTCTCCCTCAGTTAGATATAAAATAAGTAAACAGTGAGTAATATGGTGGTCATGGTGCACTCATGACAACCACCGTGCTCCAAAGCAAAATGAGCTCACTAATGGTGTTTTTCCGTCACCAGCTCAGGAGCAGGGCCTCTGAGCCCCCGATGGTGGGTCCTTCTCTATGAGTGGGGATGGATAACATCTGACATTTGACTTTTGAGGAGAGGCCCCCCATGCTCAGACATGCGTGGGTCGGAGAGATGGTGGTGGTGACAGCGGCGCAATGCCAGCCACTGATCCCAGCTGGATAGCCGAGTCATTTATAGAACAGAACATTAAGTAATGCCACATACTTGATCCTTGCCTTACATGTGATCACCTGCATATGATTCTGCTTCATGATCAGAATCTGGCATGTAAATCTGTTTCTTTCTTATCAGGTAAACAGTGTGTAATACAGAGATATAAAATTACCATTTGTCAGGAATTCCCCTCAGGCTGTTGTCATTCTCAGTTATATTTCCCTAATTAGCATGCATAAACCTCATCATTAGCTTAATTTGCATAGCAATAAGATTACTATGGGAAAGTTATAATAACTGCTGCTGCTATTAGCGATTAAATCCTGTGCCAGTCTGCTTCTGTCTGTAATTTTTTAGTTAAAGTTAAATTGTGTTGAATAGTTTGCCATATTTTTGTAAAGTCTAAAGTATATTGGTTTTACCAAATCTGGACATACAAACCATCAGTAACTACATCATTAGTTTGTTTTAGCCACATCATTTTTTCTTCTGCTAGGCCGTCAATTTTAATAAAGAGTGATTATACCGTACATGTGCTGCTTTGCAGGACAGAGACGAAGCACGCTAGACGACATTAAACTGTCTTTTAGATTGGCTTTTCAATATTCTTGCATAGTTGCAATTAAATTTGTCCTCAACTAAAGACGTTCTTTGACAACTAACACTCATCACTCGTTCTCCACAACAACAACAACAACAACAAAACAAAAAAAGCACCACTTTAACTCTTGTGTTAACCAGATTTGTGCTCATAAGATTATTGGAAATGTCATTCAGCATTAAAATAACTTAAAAATAGACTAAAAGAAATATTAGTTGACCAAGACCAAAACCCACTTAATATTTTGATTGCCTGCCAAAAAATGTCAGAGTTGATAGTGAGGATACAAAGATAAGGATCATTGTAATGCAATGTATTCACTCTATTACTCTTCCCCCTAATGGATTGAAATGATCTCCTCTGTTAGAGTTGCCTTAGAATTTGATTTATTAATGGTAGAAGGATTTCTTGACCCACTTTATAGGAAGTGTGAATGGACAAAGAAGGGCTGCTCAAACCTCTTTAGTATGATTATGATAAAAAAATAATAAGAGCCATTATTTTGGTCAGTACTAATTTTCCATGTTTGAATCCATCTTTTGTAATCCAGGTTGTTTTTGTTTGACCAGAACATAATAGTAAGGCTGAGATAAACAAATATTTTCATTATCAATTAATCTGCTGATTATTTTCTCAATTATTGATTTACATCTCAGTCTCTTAGAGTCTAACATGTATTTAAATGTCTTGTGTTCTCGGTCCAAAACCCATATTCAGTTTAACATGATATTAAAAAAAAAGAAGAAGCAGGAAATCTCTAACTCTAAGGGGCTGCAAACAGTTTCTGCAATTTTTGCATGAAAAGTTAATTTTGGTTAATAGATTAGCAAGATTTTTATACTTCTGTAAAATGAATTAATCAATAAGTCGACTAATTGCTGAAGCACTAAATTATCGTAGAGCTGAAATAGCGGAAAATGACTGAAAATATATCCCTAAACAACTTTAATAATAGATTTCTGTTAGTAATTTTGCAAGCAAAAATGCCAAAAACATTCCTCAGTTCCAGCTTCTAAATTGTGATATTTTTGGCTGTATTTCTTTGTCTTTTGTGATTTGCAGAAAAAAAGTAAAACCCAAATATGTCGTATTCATTTTTAAGAAATTGCGATGGGTATTTTCTGACATTTTTTAGTCAGAACAACTCACCCTTCTGAAAAATATCTTGCTGTTATTTGAATGCAAAGGATTTAGTTCTCCATACAGGTAAAAGCTTAGAATACTCTTGTTGGCAGCCACTTGTGTATTTAAGAAACAGAGTGGTTAATTAAAGCCTGTGATTGTTCAGACCGTTGACCTTTGAGTAGGGATCGCTTGATCTGTTGCACCAGAGCAAGCGCTTAAGTAGCAAACTGTCAATATCATACCCAATCAAGGTAATTTATTTGAGGATGAAAAAATCACGCTCATTATATTACTAATTGTACAGCTTAGTTTGCTTTCAGCTGCTGATTTTCAGCGTTTTCTTTCCAGGCTTCAACCTGGTCACGAAGAGAATTTAAGTTGGATGTGCGTGCCAGGCTGTTGCTTCCTGGGTGTTTTTAACTTTTCTGAATTGGGAAAAGTTGCAGTCTGTCAGTAATATAAGTCTTGAGGGATCCCCCCACTCCCTGTTTGCTGTCATGTCTCCTTGGCATGTGAAGGAGCCTGGGTGCTTGTGGCTGAGCGGCCGGCCGCCTCCTCCTCAGCATCTTTTGACAGCAGTCCACTCAAACGTCTCGACCTGGAAATGTCGCCTACAGCAGAAACTGTAAGTGACAAGAAGATAACCAAACAAGCGATTGAAGCCTGTTGTATGTGTCCCCTCGCCAAGCCTGCTGTGACGCAAGAGATGCTTTTGGCAGTTTTTGATAACAATATATTGCATCATGGCATGATAGGAAAGACCTCTGTTGTGATGTGATGCTCAGATACACAGTCTGTGGTATTCTGAACCTGAGTAAGTGCACCTTTACCGCTCATTAGATTAAAGAGGAATTAGGCTCTGTTGTGGATTTAGGGCACAGCAAAGCAGCGGATTTGGACAGATTAAGCTCCATATAGGGGGATAAAGGCGGCTCCGCTCAGAGGTTGTAATCTGACTCCATGCATTAGCTGCTGCTCTTGCTAATTCATGTGAACAAATGGATGTTGGGTCTTGATAAAGCAATAGGGGGAGAAAAACTGTTTACCTACCTTGGCTTTTTTAGATTGTTGCTAAGCCTATGAGTACAGTTGGGGGATTTGCAAGCATTTGAACTCACACTGTTGATACATTTGAACCAGTACAGCTGCTTTGAAGCTCATATGTTGAGGGACGGAGTTTTATTGCAGCTTTTTACTATTGAGGCTCATGATATGGTGCCTTACATGCGCCACATTTTCCTCTACAGCCACAAATGGCAAAACAGAAAAATTCCACTCCTGATTGCCCATACCCAAAGCAGCATCCATGAGCCACAGATCATAATGTTGCGCTTTGATATTTGGTTAAAATATTCGCCACCGTAAAAGAAACACTGAGCATTTCCCATTTCAAGGCTGGAAGACACCAACACTCTGCCCTTTTGTCAGCTACAGTGGCTAACAAAAGCGATTTGGAACAGGGACAGGAGTCGTGTGTCATTAGATCTCTCTCTGGAGCTGCTCGCAGCACAGTCACAAATCAATCAATACAGTCACAGCGTCTGCAAAACATGTAACTACATGTTGAGCTGTGAGTGTGGGGGAGGAGAGGCTAACCCACTGAACTGGGAGCTACTGGGTTGCTGGGTTATATTAGAGGCCAGCAGAGTAGTAAATCTGCTTTCTCACCTCAGGTCCCAGAAAATGGGATTTTGAGCGCCTAGAGTACACACTGTGTACATGCGCATTGGCTACAACATGGGTCACTTTTAGTTAATTTAGGAAGTGGATTTTTTTCAGAATGTAGATAGAGAAAACCATCTGTCACGGGACTGTTGCCAAATGCTGTTTAGCAAAAATTGAAAGCAAATGCTTTGTCAAGGGCTGTGAATCATTGGCTTAACAGAGACTTGATTTGTGTGTTGCTTTGTTTTCTGTCTTTTTTTTTTTTGCATAATTGGACTTTGTAAACTACAGTCTGATTTGGTAACTGTTAGCTAAAATCGGGCATTAAACACATGCTAAAACAATTGAGGCTGTTCTTATTTTTTGCATGGTAAATTGCAAAATAACAGCAGATATACATAATATAATTCTACAAAGGGGAAGACGTTTTTCAATTAGATGGCAATTATTTTTAACTTCAGCTTTTCCTTTACAACTGTGTCAAGCTGTAAGATTACTTTTAAACAAATAATATCTCAAACTCTGGTTTATTTATTTTCTTCTGTATAAATAAAAGTATACAAATACAATGAATAACCACACTGAAATGAGTCCAAACTGTTCAGCTCGTATCATCTACACCAGAGATGCATGATGTTCATAACTCACATCTGTTCATAAAGAAAGATTTAATGAGTAAAGATTGACGATTTAATATTTCATTGCTCTAAACAAATCAAACTGATATAACTGTACAACAGAAACAGTTCAGCATCTTGCCTCACAGTTCAAATAAAAAGCTTTGATACAATCTGTCCAACCAGATATCGTCAATTTATACTAGATACAAGTTTATTGATGAAATGCAAACCAACTTTAAAGAAGCATACCGCTGACTACTGTATCAGATGCTGTGTTTGTTTAGCAGTTTGAAAGCAGTTTGTCTCCATGTTATCAGCTGGCTATGATTTCATTATTAGAATAACAAATTATGAATTTCCCATTATCGGCCCGATATATATGGTGCATCCCTAGTCTCAGCAGTACTAATAATGTGGTAACGGTAACACTAATAATGGTAGTGACAGTACCAATTTCACCTTATTAGTACTTGTTATGGGAGGCAGTGTGTAGGAGTGTGCAGGTTGGGGGAGTGAAAGTGAATTAATGTGGCTGGGTGCTGTGGAGGAGCAGGTGGGTATAAAGGCAAATTTTAGACAGAAAGTACTGCAGCAGCTTCAGAAGTTGTCCAGTGAAAATACTGTGCCACCTTTACAGATGAGGATGCATCGAGTTTTAGAAATCTGGGAGCATTTTATTGGTTTTGCAAAGTCTACACAGTGATTTTTTTCCCCCTGTCCTAATAATTTCTGTCAGCTCTTACTTCAGGGATTCCTCAGTTTATCTGCAGTGCTTGATTGTAAAATACAGTGCCAGTAGTTATTAATCACAGTGATGTGATGACAGCTAGGAAGCGAAATGTATCGTAACGAATGCATCATTGATTCATTCTTTTTTTTTTTTTCCAAGCAGATTGATGCAGTTAAATCTGCATCATTTAAAATCAATGCATCAGTGCAATGAATGCATCCTTACACGATGAGCTTTATCATTAGCAAAGGAATTCTGTCTGTTTACATTTGGAATTGCCTGGATATTTATCTAACCCCAGCCCACAGGTATGCACACACACAGCCACCTCAAACCGCATGCTAAATGAGAAACCATTTTAGCGGCACTCCGTTATGTTCTATGCCTCCAAATAAAAGACGGTAATATTTTTATCGAGGACAAACCTCAGTTTGCACAAACATGCTGTATTTCAGCCTCAGTTTTCCTGCTTTACTTGTGTCTATTAGATGGAGGCGGCTCCTCGTGGTGAGAACATACCTGTATGCTAAATGGGAGACTTGTCTTCGTGGACTGGGACAAGCCCCTGCATGCTGCTGTGTGACAGATGCAAACATAGACACACTCTCCTGTGTTGTGCCAGGCGGTGGTTTGTATTTAAATATGGGTAAAATGAGTAAAGCCATCTGCGGGCTGCCTGTAAATGGTAGATTAGTAAGCAGAGAAAAGTCACCGCAGCAGGAGGGAGGTTGTAACTCATGCGTTGGTTCATCGACTCTGTGCATGTAGAGGGGGGAATGACATAGAAAGGGTGCACAATATCTCATGGTAGCTGTCTAGTCGAGATTGCCTCTTCTCTGCTATCATGTAGGCATTGGCACTTGTTGACACCCACACATGCACGCACACACATTGAAGCTGATGCAAATGTTCCTATGAAGAACTGATGAATATGCAGATTTATATCATATTCGGTTTTGTGTGAGGGAACAAACAAGAAGCACAGGCAGAAAACAACCTGCACACTTTATCCTGCATTATAGCGGGACAGGTAAAGTCAAACATCAGCTATGAGGGAGTTTGTTATGTTGACCTTACTGTGCCTTTTTATGCTACCACACCCTAAAAACTGTGAAAGAACACATTTTCTTCAAAACCATTGCACCCATTGGAGTGAATCCTGGGAATGACAGCCAGTGAAGCCTCATTTTCTCATTTCAGCCAACGCTGCCCAATCATTACTGTAGATTTCTCTTTCTTTGGGTGTTTGAGCCGAACAGGATTTCTCACAGTTATCTTCAGGTTGTATCGCTGCAGTCCACTGCGGCTTTATTTTGGCGGGGGCTCGGTTTGGCCGATCACTGAAGCATAGACACAGAGAATAAGCATCAGCCAACATGGCATCAGCACTGTGCATTTAGACAATTTGCCCAGTGGTTTCTGGCCAGTGACACGCTTCAGGCCTTCAATGCAGTATGACATTTTTCAGGGCATTTTCAGCGCTGGCAGCTTTTGACTATAAACCAGGAAACCTTTTGAAGTGAAGTATGTGTGGGACTTATAGTTAATGTCATGTGTCTCAGTCTGCTGGTTGTTTTTGCTGCACTATGAAATAGAGATGGGCATTTCAAGCAAAGGTACTTTACTGGGAATTATTTAAACATTCCTTGAAAAAAACTATGTAGTGCGTGGTTTACAGCTGAAATAAAGCTCTCCAGCATCTAAGTCCAGGACTAATGACAAAAAATTAGACATACTGTGCATTTATAGCAGTTAGCGTTGTCATATAAGACATAATGTTTTACATCTCTCAAGCTTATTTCAGAGACTGATGCATTTGCTGAAACTGCTGTGCTGTTCCAACATTCTGTGATATTATTTCCCATTCAGAGGAATTGTAATCCAACCTCAATATTTGAGGTCTTTTTGGAGACTTAAATAAATCCATAATGATAAGTTCAACACAAAATATCTTCTCTGATAACTTTCCCATTACCCCCCTCTCTACTGCTGTTGTTAGCATCTAGCTGTCCATGATGTGTTGGGTTGAGTCTGTCCACTAATAAGTGGGTGTGTTTCTGGCCAGTGGACTAATCAGAGGCTGTATTGACTCTATGGCAGTTTGGACAAGTCATTTCGGCTATCAGGCTAATAGAAAACATCTCAGTAGCATCTCTCCCTTCTCACAGCGCTGTTGCAAATTCTATTGTGCCCTCGGGCAGAAAGGAGCTGCACACACAGACGTTATGATGTTGCATAAACTACTGGATTTGTTATGATTTAATGACTATTCAAAAAAAAAAAAAAAAATATGACCCATCCTTACTGTGAAAGATTGCAAGGGATGGTTAACCCCACTTCCTCAGCTATTTATTTATCACTTCATTATTTCTGCTGCGGTTGGAGCAATGAATCTACTGCCGGCAGATTTTATCAGACAAGAAGAAAGTTGTTGTCATGTTGTTAACACAGTTCCTTTTCATTTCCAGACAAGTCAATGCTTTTAATCAACTTTTATAGATATACTTCATTGAGGCCTTAAGTCACAATGGGGGTAGTAATGAGAGCAATTGATTTATTTTATTTAAAAAAAAAAAAAATTAACAATGCTGTGCAAGCAAAGCCTATTCTCAATTTTTATCATAGAGCCTTTTCACACAAATATTTTTCTTTCTCACCTTCATTAAGCAAACGAACAAAAATGAGCTTAATTGAGGAAAGCAGTAATTAGAGATGAGTAAATAAGCCCATTGTATGCCATGTTTTTTCCTCTCTGTTCGTTCACTGTTGATCCTGCTCTGTGAAAAGACGATCCCGTGGGTGCTTTCCCTTTCTTTCAGGTGTTTGTTAGCCAACTAGCTAAAGTACCCAGTGTGTGGACGAGAGAGAAACTCCAGCTATACAAATACAGCTGGAGGTGAGTCGAGGCCCCAAGGTTTATTTACACTCATTCACACGCGTTAATTATAGACCACCTGGCTGAAAATTAACCCTTATTCCGCGAGGTGGTGAATTTGGTTGGTGTGTGCTTGTCTTAGTCATCATTGGATGTCAGCTTGTCCTATAATTGACCTGACAGGATGTTGACTGGCATTTGTGTAACGAGACCAGACACTATTTCCTGATGTTGGCGAACATGCTTTGTATTATATTTATTAATTCATTAATTTTTTTCCAGAGTTTTAGAAATCGCAACAATTTTTTTCTTGCAAGTTTTCATGTTATGACTGGATTATAGATTTAGCCCGTGGCTAAAACCAGCTTATAGATCTCTAAAAATGTGTCATGAGACAACGAGGCAAACATGGGTTAAGTTTGCCCCACGGCTGATTATGGCAGGCCTCTCAGTCACTCCTGCCCACATGCAGAGGAGAGGGAGGAGGACTGCTGCCTGGCCCACTCACTCAAAACACACTATGCAGAGGCTGACCACAGCCAGAGTCGTGACTGAGATGTGTGTTAGTTGGGAGGTTAGGGGGTGGACATACTGTAGAGGTGGCGTGTATTTGTTACCATGCCCTTGCTGTTTTGTCTGTTGAATCAGGCCCCAGGGTCAACTCAAAAAGGACCACCAGTGACACGCCATTACTGGCTCTCTTGGAATAGTCTGCTAGTTAAATTTCTCTTGGTTAAAGTCAGATTTAATTTACATTTTCTCCATAATAGACTGTAGCTCGCCAGCAAACAGAAGGCCGGTCCCAGACAGTCACAACCCCCCTGGAAGTAAAGCCGACTCTGAGTTGGCCTCCGCAGTTGCCAGGCCAAGGCGAGCACGATGATAGTGCAAACTGATATCTCATCAGTCTGAGCTCACAGTGTGCCTCTGTTAGCCAGATTGTGGAGAGGTTAGTGTGTCCCAGGGCTCCGATTGATTTTGTGCCTGTCCAAACCACGCTGGGGAGCCATACATTACAATGACCTATCATTTGAGCTTTAATGCCGTCCCGCTCCCTATCGGACCATTAGCAGTGGAGAGAGGCCTCATGGACTCCTGTTGTATCTTTTCGCTGTGAAGTGGGCCTGCCACTTATAAGCAGTTTGCTTTTTTGCTTTATTGATTTCATGCAGAGATATCCTGTTTCTCAGGCTGTGGTTGATGCACTTGTTAGCTGTCATTGTTGTGCATGTCCATACACGCGTCCATGTGTTTTCATACGTGTGTTGAGAAATGAAAGAACGTCAAACACCAGGAAGTAGCGGGAGCCTCCCATTCTGCTGAATTAGATTTTGTTGTGTGAAACTGAATCATGAAACTGTGGGAGACATGTTGCTTCAACAAGCTAATCTCGAGTCTGTGTTAGCTCTTGAGCCCAAGATGTGGGCCCATTGTTGGTAATTAATGCTGTTGTCACACCCCAGTCCTACACACACGCACACACACGCTCGCTCGCTCGCTAGCTGTCTTTGGCAGCTTGTTGGTTGCTTTGCTATACCATGCAAGCCTTTAATAGTGGCCCAGCCCCCACAGAAACTGGCATGGCTGAGGAGTGACACACAAGCTCACTGGCGCACAGTTACTGCTGTGAACACAAGTACGGCTATGTCCATGACACACAGTCTCAAGAAGACTACAGAGCACGATGGCTTTGACAGCATTTCTACCGGGGCTCGACAGTTACTTACAGTCAGCACTGTCTTTTTTTCTGTCCTGTAAAAATGTGAGACATACTACACAAGGCCGATTATTTTCTTTTTCACTGGCTCAACTATTTTCTGTCTCTCTGTCATGTATTCCAGCCTGCGCTCCAACAACATATTTCTTGTCTTTTTCCTCTGTTTAGTTTTAGCTGCGGTTCTACCATCCCTGCTTTCAACCATGACTACAATGCTTCCTCTAGGCCACCGTCTGCCATTCATTCAGCATTTCTTTTCATTCCTTTTTGCACACTCACTTGCTCATACTGCTGCTCAACTGTGTCAGACCCATGTTGTAAGACCAAAACACCCATAATGCTTCAGGCCCGTCTCCCTGTATAGAATGTAATCCGATCCCCCTGGAGGAATGTGGCAAGCCTTGGGGACGGCCAAATCGAGGTACAAATCTGCCGGTCAGCCTGCAGATAGTGTATCTCCAAGTGATTTTAAGCCAGCACTTCGGCAGCAATTGGCAAGAGTCAAATCAATTTAGCATTCCCCCTCCACCAGACCAAATCCATGTTTTTTTTCAATCTCAAACACTTCATAACAGTAACGTTGGCAGACAGTAGTTGTAAGCTGTGTTAAACATTTGTTGAGTACTGTCTGTTTTGGAGACTGCAGTTAAGAGGGCAGGGACTTCTTTTCAGCCTAACAGATGGTGTATATAGTACAGAGCTATGCACCCGCAGTATTAGGCTGCAGCCCTGCATTGGATGTCTTTATAAAACCTATTTGGTTTTGATGAAATAAATAAATGATTATAGTGTGTGTTTTACAATGAGCTGCCAGCATATATAATAATAAAAATAATAATAATACATTTTATTTATGGCCGCCTTTCACATCACTCAAGGCCACCTTACAAACAGAGCAAAAAACACTCGATAAAAACAAAACACAATCCGCTACATAAAAACAAACAACTACATAAAAACAACAAACAGAGCAGAAATTAAGATGGCAAGGCCAAACAGAAAAGGCTAATCTGAACAAGTGAGTCTTGAGCTGTAATTTGAAGGGGGAGAGACGTAATGTCGCGCATGGTTTGTGGGAGAGAGTTCCAGAGACGGGGGGCTGCACGGCTAAAAGCTCTGGACCCCATTGAAGAGAGGCGGGCAGGAGGAGTAGTGAAGAGCATGGAGAAGGAGGATCGGAGGGTCCTGGAGGGTGTGTAGGCGTGAAGGAGATCAGAAAGGTACGGAGGTGCTAGGTGATGAAGAGCTTTGAAAGTAAGAAGAAGTATCTAGAAATCAACGCTGTACTTAACGGATATATGGCCGCTTATGCTTTTGTGTCTCTGTTTGCATTTAGTGAAGGAAATGGTTTTAAAGATGTCAGAGATAAAATCCCATCATCCAATACAACTTTCCTTCATGTTCAGCAGAGCTCAACAATAAGGACTGCCCCACAAGTAAGATGAGGATTAATATTGCCGCTCTTTGACGGTGTATCCAATCAATGATGTTGTCGCTGAAAATGTCTTGGCATCAATATTTTAAACTGATGCATTGATTATAGAATTTGTTTTCTGTTTGTTTTTTTTTGTCATCCTGCAGACATTCCCAACAAACTGTGAAGAAAAGTGGGAATGTCTTTGAAAGTTTACATAAGTATAGAAATTTAAAAAGAGATGAGCTACAGTATCTGGTCTATAAATGTAAAAACATCTGTACAGGGCTTTCCACTTGGACATTGAGTAGCCAGACATTATGGAAAAGTAGCCAGCAAGGGGGGAGAAAAATTTTGCAAAAAGTTTGGTGGCCTCTTGCACATTCTAATGCCACTTTCCATCATATACATTGTAAATATGTCTTATTTAAGGAATCATGTTTTGACAGCTTTCTTGTTAATTCTGTGGTGGACTCTGTTAACACTTTAATATGCTCTTATTGCGCTTGTTGTAGTGATGTTCGTGAACTTGTCTGTGGTGGCAAATTAAACATACTCATAACGGTAATTGTTCGCTAATGTTAGCTCATGGCTACAGAACAGCATATGCAACAGTGTGTTTCGAACAATCCTGAACGGCCTGTGTGGAAAATACATTGCACACACACACACACACACACACACACACACACACACACACACACACACACACACACACACACACACACACACACAGAGGAACTGATACAAACAAATGGGCATTTTTCTCTATCACCATGCTGGAATTAATGTACACGCTGTAGTGAATCGCAAGTGAATCAAAACAATTTTATTAGAATTGAAAATAATACAGCCCAATACAGTAGCCAGCTGCATTTGACTGAGTAGTGGGCTGTTTGGCTGACAGCCGGCGCTTATGGAAAGCTCTGTATGTCTGGACAGCAAAGGCAGTGCAGCAGGCCTTTGACCGCAGCACAGGAGTCTGGCAGTGGAGACTCCCTTCAGGCAGTCAAGCTGTCAAGTGTCCCTTTCTGAGTCCTGCACTTGCTCGCTGACCTGATCCTCAAGGACATGTGACCCCTATAGAAGGCCTGTTTGGCCCTAAGGCATCAGGGGCATGACCTCGGCAGTCCACTACTGCTTGACCCACAGGATCCGGCAGCATGGAGAGTTTTATCGCAGCCCTGACCCTTACTTACACCGCTTATCTTTGATTGGACGCTGACTGCAGAGACGGCTTTCGAATGTGATGCTTTAACTGCCTTTAATCTCGCGGCTGCTAGTAAAGCCTGCACAGATGGTGCCTTCAGCATAATACTCCGATAGTGAATTTTGAAAGTGCTTTTTCTGCAGTATGGAGGTCAGCCTGGTGGCAGAGAAGGATGATTTACTTTACAGTCACTTTTAGCCCAGAAGAGTTGCATAATAGCAGCTACTTCAGGGGTTCCGTCACAGCTTCTCCTGATATATAGAGCTCCTGCAGGGGTCTGGGAATGGCGAGACAAGGAGCGTGTGTGCGTGTGGTTGGTGTGAAGTTATATCGCTTGCTGACTCAGAATTCCTTTGGTCTTTAGAGAAGTAATTCCTTTGTTGCCCTCCCTCCCTCGTATCCTAGCCCTGTGTCGTTTTTTTTTTTTTTGCTTTTCTTTCTTGGCAGTCAGGTTCCCCTGCTGGCAGGAGAACCCACCACACCCGCGCAGTCATGGCCTAGATACAAATATGGGCTTGAGAGGTGGGCGTGGGCAAGGGGGGAAAGGAAGCGATGGCAAAGGAAGGGGACTCTTAGGGGCCTTGTTGTCTTGGCAAGAGGTGGGAGGAGGTGGCTGGCTGCGCCATCCCATTGCCTCACCACCTGTCCCTCACAAAAAGCATAGTCAGTGTGCCAGAAATGAAACTCAACCATGGATCTCTTGGACACAAATATTTGATAGCAGAAAGATGCTTGTTACAATATTAGATCTTAGAATCCCTTGGTACACTTCTGAATGAGAATTTTTGTAGATGTATATGTGTATATTTGTTAGCTTCTAGCTTGCCATTTCTGACCCTCCCTTGTTTTTTTGACACAGCATGGAGGAATGCCATTTCACATAGGCAGTGGGGCTATTCTAGTATGGATGGGAGGGTTTGCCCCAGTTCACAGATCATTGTGATAGTAGAAGGGAGGTATTCACTTTCAAGTCATGCAGGTAACCTCCGCAGCTGACAGGAGTAAGGTACGGGGGTTAATTAATGATGAGGAGTGTTATCTACAGTTCAGGCACAGTTTTTTTGGGTCAGCCTCCAGTCTTGTACACTCCGTTTACCAAGTGTGGGGCTGCAAATATAGACTGGCCTCATCCCCTCTGTATGCGTCTAGTAATTGCATTCTAGAAATGCCAACATCTCTGCTGCCAACGAGCCCTCCTTGGGAGGTGCGATCACGCCTGTTGAGGCATATTATCTCAGAGGCAAGCTGTGAATGAGTACAGAAAACACTGAAGTCAGTTGGAGTTTCTGCAACGTAACAACAGTTTTCTATTGATATGCATAATATATTGTATTGTATTAGATAATACTTTATTAAGTCAGGAGTCATATCATTATTATCCGTCTAGATTTCTAAGTCGTTAGTTGAGATGTGGTAGCACAACTTGGATCAGGGTTTGACCTGTGGTAGGTGTCAGTCATATCATCATACTGTTTATGGTAGGGATCTCTCAATACCAGATATGTAGGAGTCAATACCAATACCAGTGAAGTTCCACGATTCTTGATACCCAATTCAATATCATGATAAGAAGACTACTGTGTACTTCAGTAAGGGCATTGTCAATACTGTAGAATCCTTAATGAATAATTCCTGACATGACAATGACAATGTTCTAATTTCAGCTCAGTGTGACAGTAACTTTGCTCTTTTTCACAGAGGTCAGGGCTTTGTAACATGAAAACATACACATCCAGTGCACAGCTGAGTGAAAGTTGCAGTGACGACTGTGCAATACGCAACTTGTTTGTCTTACTACCTATATTAGCTGGGGGGGGGGGGGGCTGTTCAATGCTGAAAAAAAATGTTTAAATTATTGCAGTACTGTCATGTTTTAGGGATTTTGGCATCATTTCTCATCTCATGGCATTCCTAGTTTAAGGTATTATACGTGGATGTTATACTAGATTTATTCATTTTTTACACAGTGTATTGCTCCATGAACAAGACATAATACTTCTTGATGCTTGCAGCAAATATGTTCTGCCAGCTGAAATTCCCATTCAGTGTTCTCTCCAGAGGGTTTACATGTGTGGATTGAAATATTTAAAAGGGGCTGGAAAAGAAGGAGCCACAATATAGCTCTTGACAGTAGACTGTAGCAGAAAGAAAAATAGATATAACAGGAAAAAAATCTGTTTCAAAACGAATCCCAGGTGCAAAACGTACAACTAATTCACTTATAGAGCTGACTATTTTATGACCAACCAGCATTTCAAAGCAGTTCTGCAAATGTTGCTGCAAAGCTGTCCAGTTTAATTGTGGTAGCACAGCAATATATTTTTACTTCTCTGTCATGGTATCATTATAGTATTGAGTTTCACGTGTTCAACTAAGGAGTCAAGCTTTTGAAGTAAAAATTTTTGGTGTTTTGACAACGACTGCAACCTTAACTGAACTGCAACAGCGGATCTGTGTCGTGTCCAGCCTCCCGTCTGCCTGTCACTACACACTCATAGAACAAGCCACCAACAAGAACGCTTTGTAAAGTGGCTGCCTGCACTCTGGCGAAGCTCTCTAGGGTTAGTGGGGACATATGTTCTCGATAGACCTGTGTCGTCAGTCCTTCCCTATACAAGCGCCAGTTGACAGCATGATGGAGAGTGGTGGAGGACTCGCACAAAGGTGGTTCTGTGCACGTGTCGGGCCAGGTTTTTTGTTCAGACTGGAATCCAAACACACCCACCAATCCCTCCTTAGCTGCCTGACCTTTCTGTTTCCCATCTGAAGCAAAGGTTGAAATTGTAGCCCTGAAGCCCCCGCAGGAAGATGCCACCATCGTGACCAAGACCAGACACATGATAGCACAGATCTTATGATAGCTCAACGCACTTCAGTTTGATTTGTGACAGTTTATAGTTGTGATCAGTTGTCGCATTTGCATTCTGACAGTATTGATTTTTTCTTTTGGTAGAACACTTTGTGCAGTTTCTCAGAACAAAGAGTAGCCAGTTGACCGAGTGAGCTTACATTCTACTCATTGCTTTGCTTTGTATCAGTGTTAGCTGATGGTCATGCTTGAACGGGTGCAATTAAGGATAAATCAGACTAAATAGATGAAATCACAGATCCACTGGTCTGAACAGACAGTCATAAAGCTTTCTCTCTCATTGCTTGTAGACTGCTAATAAGGGTTGGCAAATGCTAAATTGTTGCAGCAAAAACTATTGCACTCCACATTGCCTTTATAGCTGAGTCTGCTTGTTGTGTCAGAGCCCTAAAATGACAAGTGAGGCAATTAGCACTTTGCATTTATGCTGTTTGTCATGATAGCAGTCTTTTAGGCGTAGTACATAACACAGGGGAATATGCAGATAAGTGTGGCTATAAAACTGTCTGTGCCACAGGTTCCATTTGGGGGAATAGCTTGCATACAGCCGAGCATGCACCCATAGCACCCCGTCTTCCAGATCCTTTCAGCCTCCTCCATTGTTCCGTCTCTGCTATGCTCCAAAGCTGATTACAGCGCCTTCTCTAATGAAAGCTAATCCTGTGTCACGGCATTGTGGAGGAGGAGGATGAGGAGGGGGGGGGGGCAGGCCTCAGCACTGCAAAGCTAGCAGGGAATGTCTTCTTCAGGGCCTGTCAGAGTGGCTTTCAGAGGAAATGCCAGAGAGTGTTAACATCTCTGCAAAACCTGGAAACCTGCAAAGTGTTTGACATTGAGATTGATCTTTTTTTGTGCAAATCTGATGGCCATTAACACCTTACACACAGCATTGCCTAAACTTGTAATGTCATTCAATAATTCAATTTAACTATGTCCAGTCCAGCCCTTTTATCATAGCTTCTAACTAGTTGTAACTGACATGTTAAAATTACTTTGACTGTTGTATACCTAAGGTTTTAACTTTTTTTCTCTGGTCTTTTTTTGGTGCCTTTACCTGAATTGAAATTGAAACTTTTTCTTTCTAACACTTTTTATATATCTAGTCTTATTACACAGAGCTATTTATACATCAGCCCAGTTTCTTGAATCAAGCCAGTACACAAAGTTGGGGTGGTCTTTTGAAAAAATGTCTCCAAGCACACAAAGCCAACACTGAAAGTGATACCAATTGCACCAATGTTAACATGCACTTCCATCCTTGAAGCGGTAACTTAAATTTGCCAAAGTCTTCATATTTCTTGGAAAGGTTAGTGTAGTTTTGTTTTGATATGTGTCAGCATATAGACATTATAATGGCATACTGTGTGTCAGTATTAAAAGTTGGATGCACTATAGGTTTTAGGGATTCACCACTTGAGCCACGTAAGTTTCGTGAAAAACGTGATTCACAAACCATGAGCTACGGAATCTTATGTAAAATGTAATTTACTTTTTGTTTGCACACGGGACACGAACCGCATTCTCCTGGGTGAAAGTCGGCCACTTTTTCGTTTGAGGGGAGACCAGTCTGCTTAATACTACCTTTTTGCCTGGAAAGGAATTATAGCTCTTTCATAGTGTCAATATTTAATATTGTTTTCTAGACAGTGGACTGAGTTGACTGTCTGTGGTCAGGGCATGGCTAATAATTTGCTGTAGACTATAAGTTGTGTGAGAACAGTAAATCTTTAGAGACATCCCATCAGTGACTGTGAACCAGAGAGTGGATCGTTTCTGAGATTGACATGTGCTCTTTCCCCAACACACTTTTTTTTTTGTTTTATCCTGACCCTTGATGTATTTTTATTTCATTGACTGATCTTTTCACTCTCCCTGACTGAGCCTTCCCCACTCCAGCTCCAAATCACTGTAGTCATTTGCCAGCCGTGATCCAGGTCCCTGCCGGCCTCTCACTGTGTCATTGATCGGCTGCTACATTGATGGCTCGCCACACGCCCCACCACCCCCCAGAAAACCAATGCAGGGACATCCCTTAGAAAATGCCCATCCTCCCCCCACCGCAGCATCAGCCGCCTACTCCCATCTATCCATCCTTACATACATACATTTATCCATCCCTGCATTCACCCACGCCAGCCTCCCACGCCTCAGTCCTAACCTCACTAATTAATCAGGGACTTAGTCAGAGTAATGTCTGAGCAGCGGTGCATTTTGATCACCTGCTGCTGCTAACGCTTTCTACATCTCTCATCTAAAATCTGTTGAGCCAGCAGCAGGATTAACGTTTGCCTGTCACTCACTCTCACATAGCTGTCGCCTGGATCTCTCACACTCTGCTATGGGCTATTTCCTGTCAGAGCTTGATTGTCTTTGATAACCCAGGCAGCCATGGAAGGATGGATGCAGGTCTTGGGTGTTTTGCTGGCTTGTTTAGTGTTCGACCTGTCTTTCTTAATAATGAGGATCTCTAGATAACTGTCATTGATGGGAACCTCTGTGGAGACAGCCACACATGTTATTGCAGTGAACAGCTGTCATGTCAGATGCACCATCACACTCCTTTTATTTGTGTTCACCACATCCTGCTACTTTTCTAAGCATGTGACAGTGGAATATGTATGATGAGGCTTCTGCTGAGATTTCCAGCCTTGGATCACGTCAGTACAGAATCTAACATGCTGCCGGCGACTCATTTTTAAGCCAATATTTTGATGGATGAAAGATTAAGACTGAGACTCTACATCGCTGTTTCCCTGGCAACCCCTTTTACTCACTTGTATCTAATATCTCTCCTGTTTGTTGATGCAGTGTAAAAAGCTTATACCGCTGCAGCAGATGATGATGGCCAGCAACTCTTTGAAGTACAGTAATAGTCCAGTGGTAGCTTTTAATGAATGTTATGGTCATTAAAGCGACAATTAGTTGATCACAGGCTGTTGACTGAAGTATTGAAAATGTGCAGAAATTTGATATATGTTTTCAACACTTTCAATGTGTACGTGTCAGTACAAACAAATATTTTAGTGCCTCTAATTTGTAGCAAGTATCAGGGGCAACATTCAGAGCATATATGCACACATAAGTGCATAAGAGTAGCTTCATATGTATTTAAAGAAAACAAACTATGTTATTCCACAAAATAAATAGTGGGATGATCACACTTTTTTCATGCAAAGAATAAGTATCGGAAAACAAACTTATACAGCCAAGTAGCACATTAGTTTATTTTTCAATGCATTACACAGCAACATTCATGTTCCATGTAGCCTGAACTCACCAGCAAACAGTGCAAGGAGTGCAGAAACACCATCCAATGTAGCTCCACAACTGTAGAAGCAGAGTGCGCTATTAATCTAAAGGAAATTAATTGAGTAATTTGAAGTCTCAATTTGGTAATTTTAGGGCATGAATTATTAATTACAGGGAGCAAATTAAGTTGTGCAAGAGTACAAATTATTAATTCCAATGAACGATTGATAATTTATGTACAAATGATTAAATGTGTTATCCTTAATACCTGCTGGGCTCTGTAGCATTACTTGTCTTCATGACAGGATATCTTTGATACAGGCCCCCTGAGTCTTTGTTGACAGTTCTGCTCAGTGGCCAAGGGTTCTTTTCCTACCTCTTCCTTTTCTCTCGCTTTCTCTCTGTCTCTGGGAAGATGAGTGCCATTGGCTCTGCTCTCCTTCCTGCATCAACCATAGAGGTAACCACTCCATTCACATACTGCGCAGATATATTCGGCAGACTCTAAAGCACTGAGCTTCAAAGCTGTGCTCTATTAAGCGTTTCGTTCAGGGCTGGCTTCTATCCCTGCTAATGCATGGTAAAGAGGTTCACGCCAATTTATAAATGACCTTTTCACCATCAGCCCTAAAGCCTGCCGTCCTTTTAAATCTCTGGTCTGTCCTCGGTCGCCAGATGGGGGCTTATATGTTCTATAGGTTGACTTCCATTTTAATACATCTTCGTATAACATAATATCTTTGCTGTACAGCATCACATTGCATATACTAGGTTTATGGATTCAGCTGTCCTGTTGAGTCAGTTCAGTAATGGAACCGGCTTGGTAACTCTTACTTTTCTAGAATTATCCAACAGCTTAAACTGTGCCCTCTCCATCCAGACAAGTGGTCATTCAGTTACTAATTACTAAAGGGCTACCTGAAAGAAAAGATTTCATTTTTCACTTCCCATTAAGGCACACAAGATTGCTTTTGTGAATGATACTAAATGTGGAAAAGGACGTATTTTTTTACTCAGGGAAGGGTTTTTTTCAGTGGACTCTTATTAAGAGGAAAATGGTTGGTTTTGTTGGGTTTAATTCCCATTTTATGATTACTTTGCTTAAGACTCATCTTTATATTCACATGTCAGCCTCTCTAATATAATGTTTTAATAATTGAAATATTATAATACCCATTTGTTTTGTGTACTGTTGTTGTCATTCTGCAACTGGAATTTCTATTGTGTTAATTGTATGTAAGGAATGCATTATTTCAACGGACTTGTGAATTATTGATTGACATCTTCTAGGCGTTCTAGATGGGTTGTAGAGCAAGGTGCAGTTGCCAATTTCATACCTGATATGGAAACATCACGCTGGTGTATCCGGTGTGTGAGGTAGATCATACTGCAAATAATTTATTACCCCGCGATATAATGCGTTATATGGTTCAGCTACTGCAGTTCTTTGTTGTCAGCAAAGATAGCCATATCTTTTGCATTATGCATGTCAGGTAATCAGCTTCCGAATGGACTCTGGTGGTGTAATAATGAAGCAATGAAACTGCGACAGATGACATTTGAAGTTGAGGTGCTTCCTGATGTACAGTGTTTCCTACCGCCCACGGAAGCTCATGCATTCTGTTCATCCTGGACTCCTAAACATATCCCACTCTAATTGAATGTCGTTATGTAATTTAATTAACAAACCCTGGCTATCAGTGGAGAGTGACTTGCACACTCTTGGTGCCCTATTGAACACTTGGCAGCCGTCCTCTGTGCATACACCACACGCAGTGGATGCTTCATCACTAAAAGGCTTCCAACTGGATAAAAAAGTCTGAGTGTGATTGAATTTTTTTCATTTCTGGACAGTCAATAGCAGATTCATCTCATGCATATAGTGTAGCTCCATTGTACTTTTATTCTGAAGCATAATTACACATTTGTCGATCTGCGTGGGGGGGGGGGGGGGATTTATTCTTTTTGTATGTTGCCTATTGAAAAAAAATGCTGCATGCCACACCACTTTGATTGTGTCTTACCTCTGGATGGATAACTAAACGACCTGCTGGGCGAAGGCTCAGGGCCCACTGGTCTTCATCTGCAAAGAGATGCTAAACAACCACAAAGAGACACAGAATGACCATAAAGAGATGCAGAATGACCACAAAGTGATGCAGAAAGACCACAAAGACATAAAAACTAACTACAAAGAGACACAGAACGACCATTGAAAGATGAAGAATGACCACAAAAAGCGATGGAACTACCACAAATACATACGAAACAAAGACCAAAAGACCACAAACGGATACAGATTGACCAAAATAAATGCAGAACGACCACAGAGACATGCAGACCACAAAGAGATTAAAAAAAAATAACTACAAAGAGACACATAACGAACATAGAAAGATGCAGAATGACCACAAAGAGATGCAAAACCACCACAAGGGAATACAAAAATGACCACAAATAGACACAGATTGACCACAAAAAGAGATGGAACTACCACAAATACTTAAGAAACAAAGACCAAAAGACACAGAATAACACAACATGTACATATAGACATGCAAAACAACCACAAATGACACGATTTGTCATAGTTTTGTGTCTCTTTCAGTCTATGTGTGTTGCTCCTGTGTAGGAGTTATGGAGGGGCTTTCACATGTCTGTGCCAAGGGGCCTGTTGCGTCATAATCCGTCTTACCTGGCACTCGTATTTATGTACCATTTGATCAGATAGTGAGGTTCCACTTGATTCATTACACAGAGATCTTGCTAGTGCTGCCAGCCACTTACCTTGCCTGAGGACAAAGAGCACAGCACCAGCATTCAAACGGGCAAATGGATCGGGGGAATAAGGACTGCTGTTTTGTACGAGTAAGGAAGTAAAGTCATAGATCAGCATCACGATCAGACACCTCACTGCTTTTGCATAATAACGTCTGACCATTCAGTCAAATTACTTCTGGTATTCTATGCTTCGTATGAACTGACCTTTGTTGCACTGGCACATAGTTCTGGAGTCTTTGTTCTGCCTCAGCTCCCTGTTGGTCATGCTGAGATTTCCACTGGTCATGCTGAGTCTTAAGGGAGGAAAATTGCTGGTGCGGTGGCTTGTCTGGTGGAAGGGGCGGAGGGTTTGTGGTGGGCAGTGACAACCTGAGTCTCGCCCACACTCTGCGAGGGATCCCGCTGCATCATGCACCGTCAGCAACTTCTATCTTGGGGCTCAATTCGGCATCTGATGGAAAGATGCTGTGCATCGCAGGATTTAAGGTTTCTGGCCCTGGAATTGTAAGAATTTATCATAAGTTGTTGCTCTGCTCGCCAAGCAGTCTGCTGAATCTGTACGCTTTTAAAGGAATTCATTTGTTTTATCAATGCCCACTCATTGGCCACAGTCCCAACAGAGCTTGGACAGTGCTGACTTAATACAGAAGCATATATTAGCAGATAGCTTGCTCTTCATGACTGTCTGGGGCAGCACAGCCAATGTTTGCTAGAGGCATTGCTGTGCAGTTGATGACAATAAACTGGCATGTTGAGTTAGTGGAGCTGTATAATGTCAATAAAAGCACTCCTTAAAGTATTTCTGATTTAATATAGAACACAGTGCAGACATGTTTTGCTGTTAGGAAGTAGGTTTTTGCTTTGTATTCTGTATTTTTATTTATAATGTAAGGTGTAGCACTAACAACTCTCAGACAGCTGACAGGGCTAAGAAGGAAGATGATATACAGGAATTGTTGACATCTGTGCTGCCAGTTCAGAATCACAGTTGCACTCCATGTTCTTCACTAAATGAAGCCAGGGGCTGCTCGGTGAGCTCTGCAACAGTCTGTCTCACTTTCTCCAATTAAGCTGATCTGTCCAGCACCATATGACTGCGCATCTCCCGCTGTCTCATTCCTCAGAGAGATCGCATTAGCTCTGAACTACACCAACCTGAACATTTCAAGCTGCCCGTGTTCCCACTGCTTCTCAGCAGTTGCAGATGCACTGCGCTCAGCATTGCAGATTTCTCAAGAATTACACCTGAATGTCTGCTATGCTCTGGGATAATTATTCTCCTCACGAATGTTGCATGAACAGAGTTAGCTGCTGGGGTTGATGATCCAAAGCTTTGTGGGTTCAAGACTCTGCACCAATCCACCAAAGAAGGAAATCATTAAATTATGCTATGAACCTGGCTGACCAACACAAGATACTACACTTTTATTAGATAAACTTTCAAGTTTATTTAACACACCCTGCAGACATTCAGAGGTTTAGTGGTCTAGTAGTCTTTAAACCTCATGGCTGATGGATGGCTTTAATTTGTATCTTGGAAATTACAATGCTAATCTGAGACAAATTACCAGGGTAGGTTAAATCAGACTGCACATTTGTTTTTTTCATCATCTCTGACCCTCTCTCACTCTCTTCTCATTTTTCTCTGAAGCGAGATTCGAGGTTGCAGTGCAATTTCCCGGTTACATAACAGAGGGAACAGAGAAATGGTAAAATTAATGAAGGCAAAAGCGACCGGCTAATGGAGACCATTTTTGAGTCATACTTGGGTTTCAGGCAGATAGCCTCAGGTCAGTTTATGCTCTAACAGCTATCAAGCTACATCTGAGGAGAGATGCAGAGGGTTATTTCAACAATAAACAATTACTGTATGCAAATGTTCTGATAGTGCTGTTTGGGAGGAAAATGGTTGAGATTATGCTATTTATTTATGCCTGTTTTCTGCTTTTATTTCAACGATTAATGACTACAATGACGAAGAAAAATGTTGCCATGAATACTGTGCTTCTTTCTTAGCTTAGGACTTTTTTGAGGGGTAACGCCTTTTTCTTTAGAGTGTAGAACCTACCATTACAATGTGTCACGTAATGTTTTGGCAGAGGTGGGTGTTACTCCTTTTAATAAGAGTGCTGTTAGAAATTCCACAGGGGGAAAGTTCACAGTGTTTCCATTGTCATGACCGTAGGAAATGGAAGGTTGATGTGTTGAAAGGATGCCAGTGTGCCAACAACTACAGCTTTCACATGGGTTATTTCTATTAAAGAATAATGTTATTCTTTTAATGTTTGAATTTTAGGATGTGTTATGATTTGTCACTTCAGTGGGAGCTGGACGATGTGGTCGAAATCCACAGCCACTCAGATGGTACCAACTGCTGCAGTGTTAGTGGGAACACCAGTCTTCTGCAAAAATGATCTCAATCTCATTGGCTACATTAAGATTTACATTAATATACTAATTAGTTAATATGTTATTCAGAATATTACAATATTATGGGTTTCAGCAGGTCATGTAACCAGCATATTCTGTTTGAATATCACACATTGGGACTCTGATTATAGTATTTCCCGAAATTATTCTGGATTTAGGAGGAATCTTTGGACATACAGTATATTCAGTGATTTGGAAAATGCATCTCAATTTTCAGGCAAACACACAGGGACACATGGAAAAATTGTCTCCAGCCATTCCACATGACCATATTTTGACATAATAAACACCATTCCAGTTATCATACTGGAATATGCATGACTAAATACAAATGGGAATATTAGTGGGATATTCATTTTCATTAACTATGTAACCCACTTAGTAGGAATATTTTCTTTTTTATAACAAAAAATATGATTGTTCATAGTCAAAATCAAGTCAGAAGTAAGGTCACTCTCCTGTTGACTTACATTAAAAATGGACTTCAAACATTGCATGCTTCTACCAGCTACTTTTCCACACAGACACATGTTTTTTTTAAGAAAGTGTAAAATAACTTGCTTTAGTCTCATAAAGTTTGTATTCCAGAAGAGCATTGTTGTAGTAGACTGCCTTGGGAATTTACCTGTCATTGCAGTAATGCTTAATTGGCCAACAATGTGGACTAAATTATTCCTCTAAAAAAATACCTTCTCTCCTTATCTGACAGTTAAACACATTTACAATAAGTTTATTATGAAAGCCAGCTCAAATCGATACCAATAATATTTAGTCTCTCATACTGTTGCTCTGAATAATCCAAGGGCACATTCTATTGCAATTTCTTGACCTAGCTTGTCGTTATTCTCTTCAGGGAAGAAAATGCCTCGAAAACAGGTTCATAACAGTTCACACGAGTGTTCACACTGTATGTCTGCAGCCTCTCAGGGGCCAGTGTGGTGTCGTCGTTTAAGTCAAAAGCCCAGAGGCCCTGGCCTCGGGCTAGAGTTGCACAGCAGGTGCTCAGGGGAGGCCGACCTGGGGCCTTGGGTAATTCTATCTCTCTATTTCTGAATGCCCCAGATAACTACTGGAGACATTAGGCTGATATTGTTTTAAAAGATTGTTTTGAGCACATCGAGTATTTATTTGGCTTGAACATAGTTTGCGTTAGGAGCCCATGCTGATCATTTTGGTTTTAAGCATGCAGATGGTGATAGCAGGAAAGGGCAAAAAATAGCTGTTGGCTTAGAGTAATGTTAGAGTTTGTTAAAGTGGATTGTGCATTATATTTTAGAACCAGTGTCGAGAAACGTATCATCAGATCAGTCAAATGGCCTTGTACCCTGGTTATTTAGACTGTTGAAGACATAGTCATGCTGAAAATATTCAGGGTACAAATCTGCAAGTCCAGTCAATCTGCAATTTCAACACACACCTGCTAGAAAGCTTTAAATACTGCAGTTGAGTTCCCAAATATCGTCTGTCTCTAAGCACAGTGTGACACAGATAAAGTACAGTTCTGATTACCTCTGATGTCACCTTTGGGAAGGATGGATGTTAACACAAACACACACACACACACACACACACACACACACACACACACACACTGGCTGAATGCATTAGTCAGACTGCTGTGCTATGTGCAAAGTCTGCAAGTGGACGTTAATTAAGAGCATGTCTTGCTTTTTAGCCACTGAATTAAAAAGTGTTTTGTGCTCTCTGCTGTCAGGAAGAAATATGCTCATCAGGGGGTTTAAAATGGAAATATTCACAGACTAGGCTTTTGTTTTGGCCACTAAAAGCACCTTTAAATAATGGTTTCATTAAAAAAATCTGAAGTTTCTTTTCACCTGTTTGAAGACAGCTGCTAAATGGCACTGACATGAGGTCCATTTTAAAGAATTGCATTGTGGGGTTTCTGTTCTTTTGTCTCAAAACCACGTGTTCCATTTGAAGTCTGTCTAAAGACTCATTGGGCCATTTGCATTAAAATGTTCATCTATTTTTTTTGTGCTGTGATTAAACTGAAAGTTCACCGTTTTAGATTAATATGCGTGGAGACAGGATTCTGGCTTTTGACTGCCTCTGTTGTATCTAAAATTGCTAGAGCACATTAGATTTCTGTGAAAAGCTATCCTTTATAAGCCACTAATTAAATTGACACTAACAGAGATTTGTTGTGGATTCGGTTAGTCTAATTTGCATGATGCCTTTAAAGACTTTCAGAGATAAACATAATTTTACTCTTTTAAATAATCGTGACTGACAAATAATTAAATGCATGTCACAGTGAAGATAATGTCTCTCTTCTTCTGAGCACAAAAAACTGCACATGCTTAAATATAGAAATGGTTACATATTAAACACTGCAAAATAAAGCTTATATGAAAGGCTTTTTATGTTGTTAAAAACATTTTATTCCGTGCTTCATTTTGTCTTTTGCTATGAATATTGCCAAGCAAACTAGAAACTGTGTGGGTCTGTTATAAATATTGAAATCTGAATGACTCACAGATCATAGCAGCAATCTGGTAATTGTCTCAGAGGGTGGGCTGGAAGCATGGGAGTGAACACGAACTCCCTCTCCTGTAGGGAATAGATCCCCTGGAAGGTACAAAGTACCTGCTAATCAAACAGCTTAAATGCCTTTTGCTCAGTGATGTGGAATTAAGTGCGTATCCTCATAAGCCTTTTGTCAATGAAAAGTATATTAAAGCACTGTAAATATGTTATGAAAGCAGCTGTAATCATGCCATTATTTTTATTTTTTTTTACCCTTGCAGCTGTTCCGTTCCCCCCCAGTCACCGGCTGACGGCTAAAGAGGTGTTTGACAGCGATGGGAAGCCCAAAGTGGATGTGCTGAAAGCTCACCTAACCAAGGAAGGTCGCGTGGAGGAATCGGTGGCTCTGAGGCTCATAGGAGAGGGTGCCACGATCTTGCGTGCAGAGAAGAACCTGCTGGACATCGAGGCCCCTGTGACAGGTCGGTTATCACGTTTAGCACATTGTGTTTCTCACAAGAGTAGAGCAATTAAGCACTTAAACAATCTAAAAATACTACTGAAAATCCTTCCTTTTTAATTCATCATTTCTTTCAAAAATACTTACACTGTCCCAGCCTACAAATTGTATTCTACTTCAAAAAGATTGTAAAAAGAGAGATCGACAGATAATTAGATGATTTTAGTTTGATAGGACAGCAGGAGATAGAGGGAGCGACATGCAATAAAGGACTGAGATTCTGAGTCAAAGCCTTTGTAACTTTCAGTGAAAATGAGAAGAATGATTCATTCAAAAATTATCATTCCCTTCATTATCAACATCACAATTGCAATATCAGTCAAATCTCTGCAATTAGACATTTATCTTATTGTTCAGCCCTGTTCCATTGTACTGTCTTTGCTCCAAGGGCTTACGTCTTATTTATTTGATGATTCATTTTAAAGAAAGCAGTGTTTGCATGCTCCAATTCTTCACTATCAAGCCATTTCCTTCTTGTTTGCCGGTCTGTTTTTCTAAAGTCGGCCGTTATTAGGACTGCCAGGGGAATTGAGAGTACATGAGGCCAAATTCCAATCAAAATTGCACATATGCCCAACACATTCTAGTGCATGCTGGGGGAATTGTGGATCACAGGTCGCCAATCAAATCCAGGTGTCCTAAACTAAATCTATTCTGGAAGGAGGTATTTGATGCCCTTAAGGTGGTCTTCCAACAAGATATCCCACAAGATCCAACGGTGGCCCTATTGAGAGTAATACCTGAGAGCCTGGATGGGGAGACCAAAAAGTTCCTCTTGAATATATTACTAACAGCGGCTTTGAAATGCATCACTATCAGATGGTTAAAACCAGATCCTAAAACATACAAAACATGGATTCAAAAAAGCGTGGGACCTCTGTCACATAGAGAAAGTAACATACTTAATGAGACTCCAAAAATACATTTTCATTTGACGATGGAACCCTGTCATGGCCTTGTTGATACAATAACCTCACTGCATGTTGCCTACCTCCATCCCTACCTCAGCCTATAGTGGAAAATTACTACTAACATGTATTAATATGGTACCATTTACTTGTATTTGATTATATGTATTTAAGTATGTGCGTACCTGTGTATACAAATTTAAGTTCTAAATTTATTTAACTAGTGAAGTGTTTTATTCTTTACTAGATTTGTCTTTAATTAACTTAAAATAAGCCATAACTCTTTGGACTACATGTTTAGAGTCATATGAAAACTTAATTTTCTTAATAAAATCAGCCATGTGGCTAGCCAAAGCAATGTTTTTTATTTTAGGAAACACACCGGCTTGGTTCATCCAATTTGCCAAAACTAACAAGCTTGATGACACTACTCAGTTGGCTGCTTCATGCATTAAAACACAGCTCTGACACAGAGAAGCTGAACAGACTTTTGCTGTTTTGATGCTCAGATGACATTCAGAACACCTGCTAACCTTGGTAAGAAAAGAAATATGACTAATTTCTCTCTTTGTACCCGATATATTAACATCTTGCTTCCTGCCTGCTAATTTTTCACAAGATTTATTTATTTATTTCAGTCGAGCACTTATTCAGTCTGAAAAGCACCCTGGAGCTGAAGTCGAGCTCATTCATGCCTGCCTCGCTGAAGGAACATACTGTAGTAGGAGGCTCGCTGATGCATATGCACAGATCCAGTGCATCTATTGTTGCCTTTCTTCCTGGTCAAGTGCCCTGTTCCTCCATTAGACTTTCTGATGAGGCTTCTTTGATGTTGTTGAAATCAGAGGCACAGACCTACTCAAAGGATCTATGGCAACCCATCATTTCCTAATACGAGATCACTCTCAGAACAAAATAGAGTCCAGAGAGGCCTATGCTCATTGTTGGCAGGCATCATACTTACTTAAATTCATGAATGCACGGCCCTCTTTTAAACAAAAGTCTGGGTCTCGTATGTTTACAGAGGCCATTACAATAATAGAATATTTTGTCTGGCTGTTAAAGAGAGTGAAGAGCTGGACAATCACAAGCCTCATTTTCTGCCTCTGTCTTCTCATTTGCAGGCACATGTGCAAGAGATTCACAATAAATCACGTTAAATATATCTATATTTTGGATTATTTTGTCATGTATAAATGCAACTGGCTTTCATAAAGGTTTTTGAGTAATTCGTGTGCATGACAAAGTGCTACTGTGCACGGAATGAGAGGAAAAATCTGCACTACGAACTTAATTTAAACTGAAACCGAGTTGTATTGATGTTCCAGTTTAAAGTAAACACCACTAAATAAGTCCATTTCCACAGTGAAACAGAAGGCCATTTGTAAAGCTTAAACACATATGCACAATAAGAAAAAGCTGTGATCTTTCTCGGAGGCTGTCCTCTCACTGTGGTGGAGAAAAAAAATACCTCTTAAAGTCACAGTGTTTATTATATAAGACGTTAATGTAATTACACTTAAAATGTGCCAACACTGGTTTGAATACAGGGCAGTAGGTATGATGTGAACTAGTGATTTTGACCTCCTATCATGTATTATGGTTTGCTGCCTTAACCTGATAAGTCTGTTTTTGTGTGAAAACATACTCCAAGATGTGCTAAAGTTTTTGTTTAAATTCATAGAAGCTCTGTGACAAACTATCACATGTTCATTTTAGATTTCTGAACAGTTCCAACGATGGTTTGGCCAGTAAACCTCCTTCCTTTGTTGTGTTACATAGAAACAGTGGACAGCTCCTGTTCTGTGTGCAAGCCGAGCATCCTAACTTGTGTGTGTGTGTGTGTGTGTGTGTGTGTGTGCGCGCGCGCGCTTGTGTGTGCTTGTGTGTGTGTGTGTGTGTGTGCGCTTGTGTGTGTGCGTGCGCGCATTTGTGTACACGAGCGCGGCAATGAAGCACTTCTCTCCCTCCCACTCAACACCCCTGTCTCAACCTCTCTCCCACTCAGTAGTCCTTTTCAACAAGGATTTCTCTGCTGCGCGTGCTCGTGATCCTGCTGTGTTTCCCTCTCATGCGTGCTCTCAAACTCACACACTATTCTCTATAAACATTTCTTTGTTTCTCTCTCTACTCCTCTTCCATCTGTCTGCCATGTCCCTCTGTGTCATGCTCTGTGACTGGTTCTCTCTCTCCCTGTTAGCACACCTGCAATTCCAGCATGACACATGGTCAGTAAATTAGTAAGTAAATATTTATCATAGATGTAAAGCACCATGACATGTCAGCTATCGCTCCCTCTCTCTCCCTCTCTCCCCTCTTCTCACATTCACTTCCTGGTTGGGCCAGATGGCAGGTGGGGTTTTCGTAGAGGGAGGGGTGCGTGTGACGAACAGAACTGGCTTAGGCCACTGAGTACAAGCTGCTCCCATGGCCTTCACACACCCATCAATAGAGCTCCTACAGCCACATCACCAGGCAACAGCGAGCTTTTAAACCGTTCATACACCTGTTTGCAGTGCGGGTGCTCAACCCTGTTGGAGCTTCGTCTCTAACGTACTAAAACACAACGTGCTACTTGAGCCAAAAATGCTGTTTTTCCTTGAGATGTTAAGGTAATCAGTAGAATCTGAAACGCTTCCAAGGTTCAGTCTTTGCTGTTTGCATTTCATTATATTCGATATTTCTTCTGAAATTGTGATTTATTCTTAGTGAGGATATTTTAAGACCTTGATTGTAGAATTTCCTTTGTACAAAAGCTCTCACCAAGACCTTGATTAAGATGGCACTTTTATCAGTTTTAATGACAAGTGTGCTTGCTCTTTGCAGCAGTGCAAGACCATTCAACCTTCACAATAAGTTGTTACGCAACAGTCTTTCAATGGAAAATTCTGCCTTCAAATGGAGGGGAGGGGGGGACAAGGGGTGGGGGGGGGTGGGTTATACACATAGACTGTATATAAAGATGAACAACACAGCTCCATGTCTTCCAGCTGTAGAAAAATGAACAAAAAAACTGTTGACCTATAATGCAGCCAGATCAAAATGTTTTGGCTTCACTTTTGGGGAGCTGTAATGCCATCCACCTTTCTTTCTATGTTAAATAGTTGTAAATAGACTGCACTTATATAGTGCTTTTTTTCCCTAGTCTTTCCACTCAAAGGGCTGCCATGGTCAGGGATCAAACCAGTGGGCAACCGACCCACCAACTGAGCCATAGCCATAATGAGAACACCAGTGCTAGACATTGGCAATATGGTCACCAAAGGGCATAGAGGCTAGTAATTCAACAAGCAAGAGAGCAGGTAACACAATAAATAAAATACAATTACATGAAAAATAAGAGGCCATTGGGAATGTCAAGAGTTCCTGCAGATATTTTTTACATTTTTCAAAACTATACGACTAAATTACAACATATTACCTTTTCATCCTGTGAAAAACTTAAAATGCCTCTGCTATATCTGAAAATGTCAGCAAACACTTAACATCTTGTGTAGTTTGAGCTTTCAGAAAATTTCCAATTAGGAGGTTGTGAACACCACAAGACAGGGAAACATGTTTCCTACTGTGCATTTGACAAAAAACTTTGAACTGTAGCTTCATGTGGGCTCTTCTCCTGAACACGGTAAACTCAACCCCGTTTGAAGGCAGCAATGTCGATATAAGCTTTATCGTGGATAAATCTGCTGCAGTGATATTCATTTTTTTGCCATTTATTTATTTAATGGTATCGGTAAACTGGCATTGGCAGATGTGTCAATATCAGATTTTTTTACAATCTCAATTATCAGTGTGTATCAGCCAGACAAATCCAGTTTCAGGTAAACTAAAATATATTTTGCCACCATGATGTACACCAGTGATCCCAAACCTGGTTTGTAGCTCTTCACGATTCTAAAAATGAAATAATCCAAAAGCAAACTGCCCACAGCCATGCATTGCAAAAGCTAAGACGTTAGCTTACAGACATAACTTGACTGTAAAGAGTCACAGTTTGTAAAGGGTTAGGATCAAGTGGTTTATTCCAACATAGTAACTTGAAGTTGTTGGAGCTCTTCAAAGTCCAACTGTAAATCAGACATTGTAACATTTATTGTTGCTGCTGCTTTGGGAGATGGCAGCTTGTTAAACATCACATACAGTTTGATGTTCAGAACAGATTGAAAACTCCACTTCCGCCTTTGCATAAATGCACGCTCTGCAGAATGTGAGCTGTCAGAGAGTGCCATCATAAAACTGGGGGTATTGTTATCATCCAGTCTCAATCAAAACATGATCTGGCACCGTCTGCCTCACTGTGGATTTCTCTCGCTCAATGAGCCCGGCCTTTGGAGTGGCCTGTGTAGGTTCTGAAGCCAGGTTGTGTAATGCCCACCACCCACTCAATAGCTGCTGCCCGCTGATATGCTGCTACTCAGGGAGATCACTTTAGCGCACAAGCAGGAGATGGCCAGAACGAATTGTTTCTCACTCCAGATAATGTACTCCCACCTGCTCTTCTTATGTGGGCTCTGGTTCTCACCTCGTTTTTGTGTGTTGTGTGACAAGAGGGAGGGAGGCAAAGCATGTCTGTAGGTGTACTGAAGCACAGCGATGGATGGATTGTGTGTTTGCTGAGATAAAGCAAAACCCTGAGCTGGAGGAGTGAGCCATTGTAGCGTTTCTGTTTGTTTTTTCATCGACCACCATCGTCCAAGCAGATGAGGAGACTACAATTCACAGCGACCGTCTCTTTTGGTTATTAAACTCCTGCCATCGCCGTGTCACCCAGCTGTTTTCTTCGCCGGCAAGTGACAGCTTTCCAAAAGGTCAGCTGGAGGTGCAGTCCTCCCACACACAGTGTGTGTGGCGTGTGCTTCAGGTGAAATTGCAGCCTCTTTCTCCCTCAGTGGACTCCCTCCTGCAGTGCTGACTTCTAAAAACATGAAAATGTTGTTAATTTCCCTTTGAACATTGTGAGCTCTAAATTTTCACAATAATTGCTCTCTTGGTGGTCATCACTTCAGACAGTATTGTACTCCTGGGCACTGTGTAATGTGAGTGTTTTTCGTGCAATTGCCTGACAGAGGAGATGGCTGCCGGTTGCATCCATCTGTGTGTTTCTGCACGATGGATGCATGGAATTGTTGCCATTGGTGATACTCATAAAGGTCCTTTATCAGGTCAGGAGCAGCTTCGATCTGGTTATTGTTGTTTTTTCTCACTGATGTAACGTGCCATTGTTGGAACGATTCGTTTCCATAGCAATTACCATCCCCAGCGTCACGCACCTCCTGGATAAAGCCAGACGAATCACTTGGATAACCAGGTTGTGTTGTCCTTTTTTGAAAAATATAACCACATTTTATTGCATCTTGACATTGAGTATCATGCAAAAAATAAGGAATTGCAAAAAAAATAATAAATTCAAATATCTGCAAAGAGTGCCCTTTAAATTTATTTTCTTTCGCGAATAAAGAAAAAAGCTCTCTTGCTTAATTTGACATTTGTTTTTATCGCTGGTTTTTCATGTGGCAGTACAGGTTTTAATTTCCTTCAGCAAGTGTCAGACAAATACATGGTTTACCCCAATTAAAGCCTCATTTCCAAAAGTTTAATCATAAAATCAATAAACACACAAATGATCACAATTATATGTAAATTGGATTAGTCACTGATATTTTACAACAAAAAGTCAAAGATAAGGCATAATCATTTCACGCAATTTGAAGGCTTTTCTGTAGAACATAAATTAGAAGAAAAACAATCTTGGGCACCTAAAACAAAGTCCAACCCTTTCTTATGTAACTGAAAAAGACATATGTCCCTTTCAAGTACAGAAATAAAAAAGGCCTTAACAGGTCCTCGGACTTAAATATCTGATAAAAAAGAAAAGAAAAAAAAGATATTTACATGGCTCGGGATAAAGCTTAAGCACAGTCCCCTATAAAAAAATTGTTGTGGGAATTGTGTTTGTTCTGCTTCTACATTTTGCACCCAAATCTAGAAGAAAATGACTATTTGTATGGTCTTGCTCACAGCCAATCACTGCAATTATTTTTTTTATTACATTGAACATGTGACTGGCCCACCACTGAATCAGAAACCTGGATACAACCCATACAGACTGTGCTGCATGAAGTCACAGATGATATTTCACATATTTAGCACTTCAGCGTGCTGTGAGCCCTGCAAAATGTCAAAATAAAAGAAAAAAAAATGCATAAAATGTGGAAGGATTTGTAATTTTTTTTAAATTAAATTAAATACTTTATTGGTTTGGTATCACTTTAAGGATGATGGCATTAGTGCTGGTATTTTAATTACTAGAAACATGCCTACCCATAATGGGAGGAATGTCAAAATAAAAAGCAGGCGACATTCACTTGTACATACAGTAAATGATAGTGGCAGTAGATAGGAACATGCTGGCGACAATTTAAGTTCTCTTAACTCACCCATTGTCTGAGCCATTTTTGTTCCAATAAATCAATTTCCCAGGAACCTTCCAACCAATCTAAAATAAACTAGTGCTTCATGTCGGTATTGTAGTAGTGTTGGCTTGATTGCAAGAAGACATCTTTAGAAATCAGACACAAATAACGAGGCTGCTTTTTTTTTCAGTCGGTCCCCACTGTGGATTTAAACAGCTACACAGTGTGGGTTTAATAAAAGACAAATAGTAAAGCAAAGGTTTACGATACAGTCAAGGAGAGCTGATTCTCAGAGCTGTCTCATGAGGCTCGTAACTTGAGATAATTGCTCTCCAACGTTGTCCTCCAGCTCCCACTAATTGGGTATCTCACTGAAAGACTTTTTTCACAGCCTCCTATTGTAATTCTTCCTGCTAGATACAGTTCATAAAGCGACAAACAAGAAAGCCCATGTCCTTTTCAGATTAGATTTCAATCTATTCACCCTGTTATTAATTACTTAATTAGCCGATTGCTTGAAGAATAGATGAATTGTGGCACTCTGGCATCAGACATGGACGCCGTGCTTATTGTTGCTGCTGCTCGGGTTTGATATTGCTGATTGTTGTCTTTGTGTTTAATACAGTTCTCAGGTGAAGGTGACTTTTCAAACTTGTTTACTGAAGTGGAAAGGCTTAAAGTCAGTTATGTGTTAATTAACTGCTGTATGGATTTAATACAGTGCTTTAAATGTCTTGGCATTTTGTTGCCCACAGTGGGGTTAGATATGACATCAGAGGTCAGGTTTTGGGTGAATCATATTACATTAGATGCAATTTGACAGCGCTTAAAATAAGAAGCAAAAACAATTGAGGCTTAAACCCAGCATTTAACAAAGCATTACAATAGTAGTTACAAATAATCAAGGCTCATTCTGTCTACTAACAGGTTTGACAGCATCAGAAAATTGTCCTGATAAAAACAACACAGCAATTCAAGAGCTGCAGCGCTAAAAATGAAAGCGTTGTTGATTCCAAGCCAGGTTCATGCTCCAATAATACCTTTTTTTTAATTCTTCTTCTTCAGTGTTCATTTGGCTATATTCTGTTTCCATAGTGTTAACCTAATGTGGAGTAAGCTAGCTCCTCCTAAGGGAAATACCGCTACAGGGAGGTTTAATGAATTTACCAAAATCTGCTCCCATTTCCCATAAAAAACACCTGCAGGAACGTGAGATTTTCAGTATGTTTGTTCTTGTGTATGTGTTTCTGTGTACTGAACACTCTGTACTGAAACAAAGATGGCTTCAACAAACCTCATTAAAGCTACCACATATTTATGGTGATATAACTGATTCAACTTCAGCTGGCAGCTCACAGACCAGCTGTGCGGTTAAATATTGTTCAGGTTCCACGGCTGAGCTTTCAGGTACTATCTCGTACAAAGGCTTGTGCCAAATTAGAGAAAGCTACTTGGTGAAAATTATTCAGATTTTTATGAGGCTCCCACTGCACACAGGCCAACACATAAATGTCAGAGAAAGCCTAAATACCTGCACACATCACACAGCAGCAGATTCAAATTTAGAGATGCTTTGTATGCAAAAAAAGTGCCTTAAACCTGCATTCTTCCTTAGGGCCAGCAGGGGGCGACTCTACTAGCTGCAAAAATAAGTTAGATTGTATTAAAGTCAATAGGAAAATGACCCGAATTTTCCTAATGAATATATGGTCTCAAGTATAATTTTCAAGTCTTCTACAATACAGTATGATGATCATTTTATAAATTATGGTCCCATTTCAAGTAAAATGGACAATTACGCAGGGTATGATTTACGATGGAGCTACCTCGTGATTGACAGATCTCTACCACAGTGCACTGTGTCTGTGTTTTTTTCTTAGAGCTTTGAACCCTTTCACGGTATGTTTTCACTTCATCCAAGTTATGTGTAAAATTTTGGTAGCTGATTAACTGATGCACCTTGCTTGCCAAGCTAGCTAGCTAGCTAGCACTAGCCTCAGCTGATAACATGGCGTCCTTTCAGCTCCCAAGCACAGCAAAGAAAACCCCAGCCAAAAACCAAATTGGTGACGGCCAAAATGCTGAAATCGGGACTTTAAAACTGGAATAAACAAAGGTAGACTGGTACAGTCAAAGATATCAAAGATCTACCACAACTCTACTTTTGAAACAAACTAGCACATAAACTACTAAGTTTTCTGTGGTTAAAATATATTCATGGTGAGAAATCCCAGAATGGCCTGGTGGTCCAAAAGTGGCACCACCATTTAGGAACGATCAATGAGGAGATTTATCAATAATAAAAAACGAGTTCAGGCATAACGACCCCTTGAACCAACCTTTTTAGTCTTGAAAAAAAAATAGCAAAGGTCCTCAAATCCGATGACCTCACATGCAGCCTGTCAGTCAAATGCAGCTAAGCAGCAAATCTTCTGTGGCCTCTGCTCCCCTTGTCCCCCAGAGAGTAATAGAGTATAGGGTCAGAGAGGGTGATAGGAAAGCAATCCAGGTTGAGTGATTTGCGGTTCTTGATTTCTTACACGGACGGGTTCCTCCCATAACACTCCCTTGACGCTATTTAATAGCTGCCTCCAGTGAAGAGGCAGAATGGATATGACATTAGCAAACTCGTGGATTTAACTGTGCTGATGTACTGAGATTCCTGCGAATACCAGTGGAGTAACACTGTCGCTGCTATTAGGATGAAGCGAAAGTTATCTTAGCGATTATCTGTTTGTAATCACTACGACAAGCCAGATTTGTAATCACAGTTAACAGTTCATGTTAAGAAATGGATACAACTGAAAGCTTTGCAGTTGTTTCAGCCAATGAACTTTTAGTGTATTTGGCAGGGATAGGTGTGTTCAAATTACGAGCCAGTTGAAACACCTCAAGGTTATAAAGAGGCTGAAAGAGGATGTGGTGAAAAAGCAAGGAATGAAAAGTCACACTGAAGCCAGTTCTTGTGATTTTCTTTCTTTATTGGACTCCATAATGAAAAAACAGTAGTGTGCACTGAAGTATTGACAGTTGAGCTTGCAGGAAGACAGCAATAACACTCGAACAACAAGTTTGACAGATCTGGTTTGTGATGTGATTCATGACATCTAACCATACTGAATTAAAATTCTAACATGTATCTGCTGCCATGGATACACGAGGCATTTAGCCTGGTACAGACTGTGATTTGCAATTATGTTCGCATTTTCGTTGAATGGAATGGATTCAGATTAAAACACCTCATTTACGTTTTTCAGTTATGGAAAAGCTCCTGTTATTTGTCCGGTTTGGTACCAACCAGCATTGTTTTTTGTGTTGTTGTCGGCCCTATTTTATGCATAATTTCCTGCACTAAGCGTGGGCTGCAGAGCTGACAAGGAACACTGGTCTGTGTATAATGATGCATTTTTCAGCTACAAATGAGCAGTTTTTATGAATAAATTTCACATTTAAAAAAAAATAAACTGATTAAAAATGATATAGTAAACTACCACATGTAAATATGTTGTTTTTTTTCCAGGATATGACACATTTGTATGACATCCTCAGTCATACTATATTCCAGGCTTTGTGAAATATCATACATAGTTGGAGCTTTTTACATCTGACAGAAAATATGTAAATAAGCAAATAGCCTCTCACTGTGTTATAGAGGCTTTCATCTGTTCTTTCTCAGCTGTAAAAATAGAAGTTGTCCTGATGTGCTTTTGTTCCTTCCTTTCTTCCTTATTCCAGTGTGTGGAGACATCCATGGGCAGTTCTTTGACCTGATGAAGCTGTTTGAAGTGGGAGGATCACCAGCATCCACGCGCTACCTTTTCCTGGGGGACTACGTTGACAGAGGGTATTTCAGTATTGAAGTGAGTCCGTGCATTCGTTTGAGTCCTCACAAGGGCCTAATCAAGTGTGACACACTGTGTTTATTAATAGCTTTCTTTGAGCGTTGATCAAATTGGGCTGCAGATATTGGAGTGGTAATAGGCTTTTGTAATAACTTCAAATGTAGCCAGGATAGCAAATGTCACGGTGTATCTTGGGGTTGTGTGGAGAGAGATTTTTAATATGAAACAAAATACATGTATTTAATCTGTGGCTGCAGGTTGGAATTCACTTAGATATGTCTTTCCTGCCGTCTCATCGCCTGAAACATTATAGTTTTATAAATAAAATATATTGTAATGGAGTGTGCCGTGCCTGTCCTCTGATGATTCCTCTGAAGGATTGTCATCTCTGCCAGCAAGCCTGAACTGTGCCACAAAATGTACTGCATGAATGTTTCATTATAGGCAGAATTGCTTGTATTATACCACTCTGTGAAATTGACAAAGTCTGACTTGATGTTTCCAGTGTTATTTGAAGAAGACAAGCTAACCGTTCCCCTCCTTTTTCTGCTTCTTTGTTTCAGTGTGTGCTGTACTTGTGGGCCTTAAAGATCCTTTACCCCAAAACACTCTTTTTGCTGCGTGGGAATCATGAATGTAGACATTTAACAGAGTATTTCACATTTAAGCAGGAATGTAAGTAATGCTTTGGCACTCTGTTTTTCTACCTTTGATCTAAATTGAGTGTAAGCCGTCTGGTCTGTGAATCTCTCTACAGAGTGGAAGAAGAGTGAGTTATTCTTTCTAAAAGCTGTTTATTATGCGTCCGGTTCAGCCATCGACCTCAATCGCTCACTTAAAAGTGCCCTCTAGCCTGATGCAGGATATTTGCCCTTCTCGATATTTACACATGTCAGAAGTATTTCTTTTGGACTTTTAGAAGGGGAAAAAAACACAAAAGAGCTGTGAAATTGTCCTGTTTTTAAAATGTGTTTGGGAAGTTTTTTGGCACTTTGGAGAACCTTTTCCGTCCCAATCTAGCACACTGCCCCAATGTATGAGAGCTGTGTTGTTTGACTTGGCATGCTCTCCTTTCCCTGCCCTGTTTCCCCCCATGACAGGTAGAATTAAGTATTCAGAGAGGGTGTATGACGCATGTATGGACGCCTTCGACTGCCTTCCCCTGGCTGCACTTATGAACCAGCAGTTCCTGTGTGTACACGGAGGACTGTCTCCAGAAATCACAAATCTTGACGACATCAGGAAAGTATGTGTCTGATTCGAGACCATTTTCTCTATAATTTCATAAAGCTACAGTTTGTTTTCTGTCTATGTGTGTGTTTTTAACAGCAGGTGGCCTTTTAATGGCTTTCAAAATACAATTGAAGCTTCCTGTCCGCCTCATGTATTTTCAGCATTCATTCAAAGTTAATGAGGAAATAACTGTAACGTTTTAGCATGAGGTGCTGTGAAAATAACAACCTTAGTTGCGATGCATGAAGCAATTCTCCCAGATGTGTCTCATACTGCTCAGGACTTGGACACACGGGAATGTAAGCACCGGGTCTGGTCCTCACTCTGATTAAAAAATGTTGAAGAGTCGTATCCTGCTTTCAAACTAATTCAATAATTCCAAATGGATTTTGTGGCTGCAATCAGAGGGCATGCATAATAGAATTTGCTCTATTGAAGTGTCCATCATGCTACCCATCCAGTAATCCACAAGCTTTTGTTCGAGAAAGAGCTATCCTTGGCTGAAAGCAAAGTCATTTATGTTCGTTGCTGCAGAAGAATGGCTGCCATCGAGTTTTTTCATGCCTTTCCAAAAAAAGCCTTCTAGGTACTGAAAGATCTGCGCTGTCTTTGACGCGTCACCCATACTGTATATTTGAAATATTCCACTCTGTTCTACTTTGAATAGAATTTACAATTCACTTCACCAAAGATATTAGTTGGATTCACGATTTAATTATGATCCTGGAATAAGCAGCAGCAGCAGCCAACCCACCTCTCAGAGGGAGCAAAACTATTTTTGCTGCAGCAGTATGTACACTACATGTGCAATTTTCCAGTCAAACAGGCTGACAAGAGTCCTAACTTTTTCCTCCACAGCTAGACAGATTCAAAGAGCCCCCAGCATACGGACCAATGTGCGATCTGCTGTGGTCCGACCCCCTGGAGGACTTTGGGAACGAAAAGAGCCAAGAGCATTTCACACACAACACAGTGCGAGGCTGTTCCTACTTCTACAGGTCAGTATTCTGTCATGGTGTTTTCAGACTTCTTATCTTGTCTTTTTTTTAGCACCTTATATTTTAATTTGCATAAAGGATTCCAGACGGCAGCCAGACAGATAACAGCTTTTATTCACTGCTAGCATCAAATGGTGTGGAGAGTCTGCCTTAAACATCTGATTAGAGGCAAAAATGGGATTTGCCTGCAGTCTGTATCACCATGGACTGAACGCTGCAGATGCTGTTATTTGTGAGTGACCAGATCAGATTTGTTTCCAGACACCACCAACCACTTCTATGGGTTGCTGTGGGAACAACAAAGGCATCACTGACTAAGTAGCTACATCGATGACACAGCAAGATTGTGTATAATTATTAATTCTGATAACAATTTAAAAAAATAATTAAATAATAATTCTACATCACTTCAAAATCAATGCCACGGAAAGAGGTCAATATAACCGATTACTTTCACAATTGTTTTGAGGGTGAGATGATAGACCTCCATTTCTCATGGCCCCATGTTGGAAAGCATTGTTTTCACAATAACTATGGTCATATTGCCCAGCCCTACAAACCACCTCTTAATGTGGTTTGGATCAGATTAGCAAAAAAAATCAGATTTCATGTAGAGGGTTTTTCTAGTCAGACTTTCTAAAGTCAATCTGGAAACGCCAAAAAACGGATTTGGGCTGGAAGGCTGAACAAAGCCTATATGACTCATATTAAGCCACACTTTCTATGTTTGACCATGGAATTAAAAACATGATCTTAGTAACTGTATTTCACAAAGCTTGTATTTTAATTCTTGCTAATTTTAGGAAAAATAAATCATCTCCTGATTAATTTTGGCTGTACTATCTGTGGAAACCCTTATTTCCAAAGAGTTTTTCAACACAATGATCATTTTCCAAGACAGAATATTTGAACCTAAGGACAGGTATGGAAGTCGCCAAAGAACTTCAGTAATCATAAACAAATGTTTTAAAATAAAAAGGGAAAAAAATAACCATCTTGTCGAAGAGTTGATAAATCAAAAAACCCTACTGCCAAATTTCCATTTGTCATCCCTTTGTTATTTCAGCCCTGCAGTTCCTCAACTGTCAGTAGGAGACCAACAGTAGTTAGAACATGGCGTGCATTAGAGGAGTCCCAAAGTCTCCTCCTCAGACCGTCGCCAGTGTTTATGTAACCCACATTACCTTCAATTGAGCTGAGCAACTGAACAAACAGAGGAAATGCTCGGAGCAGGCAGCTCACACTGTCACAAAATGTAATGAACTGGCACATTACCACAAGGCACAGTCCTGTCTCTAAATGCGTTCGGCACTCCCTCTGCTCATTATGGCCTAAGCAATGCCTGCTTGGCCCCAGCATGCCGCGGGTGAGCCAGCAGAAGTACTCAGAAATGTCTCGAGGCTCCTGATTTGCATTTTTCTTTTTCTTTTTTAATAACAGGTGTTTCATAACTTCTGACTTAATAGTATTTTAATGTCCATGCTTAGAAATTAACTCCCAGCACTGCTGTTGTTGAGGATTTGTGAGGGCATTTTTTGTCTTTACCTCTTTATGTGAGCCATTACGCTACAGATCTACAGTGGATTCTTTGCCAACTAATATTGATAATTAACCCTCTGCATCCCAAGCAGTTTAGGGGTGTTTTGCTCCTGACACATATTTATATACATTTTTTTCATTGCAATATATCCTATAGGCCAGCAACTTGCTAGAAGTCGGAATAACTCAAAAATATATTTGGTGCAGTAAAAGTTATAATGCAATAAATGTTGAAATAAGGGAAAAAGCAGAGATTTAATTTCTCAGATTTAAAAAAAAAATGCAAACACATGGAATCTATATATACAACAGTGTCCACAAGTGTAGCCAATATTGGAAAAAGAAATGCACATGCTATACACATTGATCTATTTACATTTTTACAACTTCTCCACTCTGCTCTATCTGCTGTTCTGTCTGATTTTCTCTGAATAGTTGTCATGGGACTTTTTGTCTCAGCCAAGTCCTTAATGGCTTCCCGGTTACACTGGGAAGTGCAAAATTTTAATGTTTTTGCAGGCTCTGGTTAGTGCAAATGGTTTATTTTAACATTATTAACATGTAACATGTAACATTATTTTGATGAAATATGAATATTTTAAGCTTCTATTTGGCAACTTTTCTGATGGAAACACTCAATACATATGACCTGTTAAAAAAAGTTGAAAATCCAATGAGTGTACAGTACAGTTTCTGTCTGACAGATATGTACTTTTAGCTTTTTTTAAAATTTATTTTTAAAGAAAACATGCTTTTCAGAGGGTTAATGTACTTTCCTGGAGATGGAGCCGACAGAAATGCTATGTAATGTTTGACTGTGTGCGTTGTTCACTATCCTCCTGGTCAGCCTTCTGCCATTTGGTCCAAATTCCTCAGCAGTGTTGTTTTCATCAGTGTCCCTCACTTCATCTGCCCAGGGCATGGTCGCTAATTGGCATCACACTGGCATTCAGGATTTATGAGACAGTTTAAGCCAGACTTAGAGAGAGCCATTCCCCAACATCCCTCCCCAAAAACCATCAGTTTCTTTGTTTGCTTCTGTCTTGCAGCAACCAATAATTTCCCCCAGCGCCATAGGCACGCTCGTAACTCTTTTACAGATGGAACTCAGGCATGAAATTGCACATGTTTGTAATATGTGTGCTTTCATTTTAGCCTCCACTCAGCAGCATAGATGAATCACCCTAAAGCGATTTTCCTTGCATCCTTTTTTTTCATTGGTGTTAATCCAAGCTATTGATATTTAACTAACATAAAAAAGCTTTAATTTTAACACGCCGAACATGCAAAGTGCCACTTAAATTGCACGCGATGAAGTCATTTCTTTCACAACTCCTCATGTTGTCCACGGAGCTCATTAACATCTGCGCCCTGTTGTTGGACAGATGGGAGATGCTCTAAACTCCAAAAACAAACTAGGCCAAAATGCATCTTGTCTACCGAACAGCTCCATATGGCATGTATCTACATCTGCTGCAGGAAATCAAGTGAGAAATAAAACATTTATTCCTAATTTCTCCCCTCCTCCCCCCAAAACTCATTCCCTTTTTAATTCCCTCTCGGCGACTGCTCCCTCCTTTCCACATCCCTCCCAGCAGATGTTTGTTGTGAATGCATGTGTTCTCATGTATACATGAACCAAGATTGTTTATCAATGTGTCCTTACTTCTTCAGTCTCCCATGATGGGTTTTCACACAATTTAAATTTAGAATAGTTTACCTCTCCACCTCTATATGTCTGGTATCTTGAGCATGTATACAAAAACAAACCCGACCCATTAAAGTTACTTTACTTATATAACACTTTATTAAAAGCCTGCCCCAAAGGGCTTTACATTAGGAGAGCCAATAAAGTAGCCATAATGATATGCTCTGTCAATCAAATTTGACCATAACTCCACAACAGTTAGCGCAGTCATCATGAAACCTCAGCAGTGTATTGTGTTGATTATAGAGACGTTATCATGTCTAAGAAGTAATTTAAAAAAACAGCTGGTTTTGTTGTGCAGCATTTGCTAAACAAAAAACAAATCTCTCAATACTTTTCCCTGGTGGTTGGAAGACAAGATGTATAGCTTGGTTTTGATTGCTGTGTGTGGGTGTTGTTCATTGCTTTGCTCAGATTTTACAGGGGCGTTGAGCTAGGATTACAGAACTTAATTCAAAATCACAACTGTTTTTCGATCAAACATAATATGCTTCTGCTTTGAACCACAAGGTTTTTTTGGTTTATGAACTCTGATTGTACGGTTTGTTTTCCTTTCTTTTTACTTGGTAGGATTACCACTACTCCAGTAAACATAATGATTAAAGTTTGACGTTACACAGATGGAAATATCTTTAAATTATATCCCTATTGCTGGAAAAGTACAAAAGCTTATTTCCACCATTGCAATGACAAAAAAAAAAGGATCATGAAGGTCAATATAATGAGAATCTTTCTCAAAATAATGACTTAATATGTCAAAATTATGACTTAGTTTCGCAAAATATGATAACATTTCTCAAAAGGTATAAAAAAATGGTCTTTCCTTATTTGCATACTTTTTTACTCCTAATCTTAGTTACTTTGATAGTTACCCTAGTCATTAAAGTCATTATTTTATGATAAGTTATTAGTTTGAAAATGTTTCATATTATTGAGCAAGACTATGTGAATATTTGGAGATGATAAGTAATTTTTTTTTGACCTACTACGTTATTATTTTTGACATACAAAGTCATTATATTGAGATGCAAAGTCAGATGAAAAACTTTCTCTTCATAATGACAGGGTCTTTTTTTGTCATCATAATGCTAAGCTTTCATCTCATTTTTTTCTTCTTCTGGTGGATATAGGTTATGTTAATCAGCCAAACATTCTAGGGATGAAACCGCAAAAAAACCCACTTGAGTGTAGCCTCTTTTATTGTTAAAAAATCCTCCCACATTCACTAAGTGTTTCAGATGTAATGCAGGTGTCACTCATTCATTGTGAGCTGTCACTCACTTTGTTCATCACACAGTGTCCCATGATTCACAAATTCTGGCATCCTCTGGGGGTTTTAATCATGTTTGTTGGAAGAATACTAAAAAAGTATTTTATTAATGTTGTTTTAATAGCAACTTGTGTTCGGATAAAGACATTTTCAGTAATGCTGTTTGCCAGTGACTTGTCTTCTGCCTTTCTCATTGTGACTGAAGGAAATTTCCAGTGGAAGCTGGTGCTGAGGAATGAAGGGTTGTAGCATGGAAAACTCTGAAACCATACTGTAGCTTGATAGTTGGCAGTAAGGTTTTTGGTCTCTCTGCTCACAGACTGAAAAGATCAGCATGAGCATTAAACATGCTTTTACACTCCCCAGCATTCGCTTTTTTTCTTCAAGAAACATTCTGCTATGAATCATGTGTCAGTTTCATTTGAAAATAAAATCCACCATTTGTGCAGGATAGCATCTACTGCTCTTACAGTGCTTAAAAGTTAAGCATATAATGGGGTATACATCAAACTTCTTCTTGCAAATGTGTTTTAGACATTAAAGGTCTTGTCTAAAATTTCAGACAAAGCTAAAAATGTATATAAAAGCTGTCACTTTCTTAAAAACCTTTGAAGGCAGTACAGCTCTTTGTAAGCTACAGTTGGTTTGAGAACAAATTTAGCTCAACCCAATGTTGTATATCCACTGTTTCTCTGAGTTCAATCAATAATGCCCATGACTTATTTAGTTATTTCTATTGATCGCTCTCCTTGATCTTACTGGGATTTTTCTTGATGTATGAGTAAACCAAATGTTTGTCTCTTTTTTTCAACAGCTACCCTGCAGTCTGTGACTTTCTACAACACAATAACTTATTATCTATCATCCGGGCCCATGAAGCGCAGGATGCTGGGTGAGTGTTTGTGGTATCACACCGTCACACAGCAGAGTGAGTCAGAGCAGAGTATTAAATGAAAAGCTTCCCCAGTGCTCTGGGGGGTTTGTCGAGCCCGTCTGGAGAGCTGGTTCGGTGCGGTCTGAACTTTTAGAGGAGTCACGTTAATCCAAGATATGAAAATGAATCCAGCATGGGGAGTTATTGGCCAGATGTGATGACACAAGTATGATTCATGCAGCCCCTGTCAGGAAATGTTGAGTTTAGTGTAAAGTTTTGTCACTGTATGTTGTTTACTTCACATTCACCATAGACTGTATTAAACAAGTCGATGTGGCCCCCAGGATCAAAAGTAGAGCTAATGCAGAAGTCCTTTCAGCCTGCATTCTTTCTAGTAGCCAGCAGGGGGCAACTCTACTAGTTACAAGCATATAATTCTATGAGAAAATGACCATACTTCTCACTCGATTCATTACCTCATTTAATATTTTCCTGTTGAGTTTATGATCTGGATTGCTAGTTTCAAGTATTCTTTAAGACAGCATGATGTTCATTTTGTATATTATGGTCTTATTTATGGTAAAATAAACGTCCACAGCTTTAGGCCTTGCAGTGCATATCAATGGCACTGTGTACATTTAAATACATACATTCGTTTTTGGTTTACCTCCAAAATATTAACTTTGTTATCAGAACCACCCTCTCTGCTAAATAAGATCACTTCTGGCTCCAAAAAAACAAGACGACACGAGGCTTCACAACAGAAGTCTACAAGTTCTATACAGTCTGTGAGTCAGACACATACAGTGCTTTATGAATAGCCAACCTGTCTAATATTTATTCATCAGGAGCCTAAAGTTCACCCTGGATTTCAAACAAAGACACGGGAAAGCCTCTTTGAAAAGTTTGTGTTTTAAACTGGGCAGGTGGGTGGATGTGTCAGGCTGATCTCCTTGTGTGCGCGGTCGAGGGGGTGGGATGCACAGAACACAGTTGTTTACCATTGCACTCCCACAGAGCAGTCACATGGGAAACCTTGCCAAGTCTCAGGTGATGTTCCTGCCCCAAGCCTTAGACCACACATGTAATAATGTTATTGAGTTACATCTATGTTTTCTCGCACCCTTTTTAAAGCTCTGTAAATAAAGGCTGCAAGGTGTGGTGCAGGAAAATAAATCATCTGAAGTCCGTACTCTGTTTACCTAGAGCGCTATTCCATTCCAAGTATCCAAACCACCAAACATAGCACAGACGTTCGCTGGGAGATCAGAGCAGTTGGGGTTTGAACGCTGAGTTGGTTCAGTGTGAAGTCACTCCAGGGCATGTTTAACCTGCAACACAGGGATTTACTCTCCTGAGGCTACGCCGAGTTGCCCCCCTTGCTGATGCATCAGCTTACAAGACAAACACACAGCCATAGTGAAAACAAGAGGCCATAAAAACTGTTGCTGCTAATCATATCTCAAGGGTCGAACACCAATGATTAATCCGTGAGTAAGATGTTTGTAATGTTTGCTAATGATTATCTCTCCTGTGGATGTTTTACCAGATATCGCATGTACAGAAAGAGTCAGACCACTGGCTTCCCATCCCTTATCACCATCTTCTCTGCACCCAACTACCTAGATGTCTACAACAACAAAGGTAAGAAGAAAGAATACATCATAATCCATCTTCAGTGGCTGGAAAGATGAATACCACATTGTCATATTCATGAGTTGCCTCAGGGTGACACATCACATTTAAAGACAGAGTTTTGCATTTAGTGGCAGAATTGGGACATTCCTAAATCCTTTTTTCATGCTGTTTTGACATCACAGCAGAAAGTAATTAACAACATCATCATTGGCTTCTTTCTATTTTAGAGTTTCACGGCCTGGCTATTGTACCTGCCAGCCAGCGTTGCTTTCTGGGAAATTGAAATACAATGGAAACTCACACATGTGCTGTGTCTACAAAGACAAGTTAATATATATGTCGCAGAAAAAGCCAACATGTTTCAGCTCTGGTTTCGTCCAATTATTCCAGTGAAAAATGTCTGAGTTTTGCTAGTTTTTGACTCTCTTCACTTATTAACTTCAGCTCTTAACCAATTTACACTCGGAAAACAGCGCATAATTTGGTTGCAGGAGTTTGCTTTTAGCTGCAACCAGCACCTCTATGGCTCGCTCTGTTGGTCAGTCAGTCCACAAATATTTCCCCACCCTTTGGTAGCCACAGTTTTCGCCCTGGGAGGCTGAAATTTGGCATGCGTGTATGTGGTCGCAGCAGAAAACTGGCAAACCAGAAAAAAGCTGAAAGTGACTGAAAGCTGCACAAAGCTGAGTGGAGTGTTGACTCTGAGTTTTTGCAACTTTTGTTCTAGTGTCGTCATTGTTCTAGTGTCGTCATAAATAATGATGCTTAATGTAGCTTTAAAAGGCTCTTGAAATATTACCTTATTTATTATTACACCACACCAAATGATGAGAGTTAACAATTGGCTTTTAGGCTTACACTGGTACATGTACCGTACAATATTTATTCCCATTTGGTAGTAAATAAGTCTTAGGGGTCTTAAGTTTCAATTATACAGTGGATGCAGTTGTTAGCCAACCATTTTACCCAATGTCCTTTCGGTATCAGTATTGTACAACCCTGATTCCAAAAATGCTGGGAAAGATGCTGGGAAAAACAGAATTCAATGATTGCAAAACCTTTCAGACCTTCATCTAATTGAATGCAGTACAAAGACAAACTATCTAAAGCTCAAACTGGGAAACTTTGTGTATCAAAATATATACATTCATTCATTGTGTTTTGATTTGCATTTTACACAGTGTCCCGACTTTTTTTGTTATCAGGGTTGTACTTGCTCAATGACAAGAATATCTGCGATACTGATTGCGGTCAGGTCAGTTCAGGGATGAAGCTGGTGAGAAGTGAAATGGCCTGGTGCCGGTTGACTTGGCACCTGGTGGCGCCCTACGCTGTGCTACGGTGCCCACGCAGCAAGATAGGCTTGCCTTTTATGCTGTGAGTCAGCACTTTTCCCCAGAGAACAGACAGTATCTGCTTTGGCTGTGGGGGCATGTTTGGATGGAGGCGGCGGTGGGCAAACCACAGGAAATGGAAATGGGAAGGGAAGAGTGATGGTGCTGGTGCACACTGTTTCGCAATTGCTCCAGTGATGAAATGCCATAACAGAGCTTTATGCTGCAGTGCTGCTGGTGTGAGTATATTACACATGGGAGCGAGGGTTGTCCTTTACTGTTTTCTTTTGGCCCATTTGAGATTAGGTCGCATTTGTTTACTTTTTTCCCCATGAGCTGCCTCCATTCCTCCTTCCCTGCACAATAAGGATAGTCAAGAAACAACGTGGCAGTTTGCCTGTCTGGATCGTTGTTTATTATTAGGACCCCATTTGTTCCATGCCAAGTAATCTTCCGAGGGCGCATAGTCAACACAACACAATACAAACAAACAAACAAAGTGATGTCAGGCGCATGTTGTTTCTAGTTTTGGCAGCCAATTGCCTGGCAGATAATTTGTACCTCTAGAGCCCAATATGGAACAGGCAAAGTTTCTAAAATTATTTAGTCTGTACCCTGTTCATGGCTGCAACTGGCTGACCTTCAGTTGATAAAATGCCTCCCAGAGCAGTAGTGGTTATCAGAAAGAAAAAGATTACTCTGTGTTTGTTTTCAGAACTGACTTCATTTAGGCACACAAATACATCTTACCTGGCAGGACGACATGTTCTTTATTTCTCTCATCATTCACTGTCTGCTTGAAAGCGAGACATGCTTTTCTCCTCGGCTAAATCCGTCATAAAGTGGCTAGATCTTTGGCTTAAAAGGCAAATATAAGAGCAGAGGGGGGAAAAAATCACAACTCCCAAGCAAATAAACATCCCTCAAGCTAAAGATCTTGCCAGAGATTTTATGTTAAAGCTCTTAAAACTTCAACAAGTTGTGGTTATGTAATTACTTGGTTCCCAATTCACTTTATCAATCATCTGTTTGATGTATTTTTCCCCCACAGTTGCACAATTCCACGGAACAGGCACAGCAAACCAATACAGCCCTATCAGTCCTGCTGATGCTCTTCTAATCAGTCATGTGGGTGGGGTTCGCTCGTAGAACCAAAGCCTCTGTAATGAATTGGTCTGCTCCGAGCTTCTTGCTGGAGCTGGGAGCCCACTGAGTATGTCCCATGATTGATGGCCAATCGAGTGGGCACATAAATCTTAAAGGGGAGGGAGGAGGCATCAGCAGGTTCCATCAATACAGTGCTGGGAGTTGGCCAGATTAACCAATGAGACCTCTCCACGTGGGAGAGGGGTGCGGGTAGCAAGAAGAGCCCCTCCCGTCATAGAGGAGGAGGTGGAGGATATCTATGAGGCACCGCAAACAGGCAAAGAAAAACTCCTCCACTAGAAGTAAATTGAACTTGTAGCTGAGTCAGGATAATCGACACATGAATGATGCTCAGGATTCTATAAAGATAAAGTCCAGCACCAGGGATGCTCTCCATCCCTCCTTTTTTCTCTCTCTCAAGTCAAACTGTTGGCCTTGCAGTAAGTGTCAGGCGCTGACCAGCTGTCCATCGCAGCTCTGACCCCTGCTCACTGCACCCCGGAGCTGGCAGGGGAGCTGTGTTAAATGAAAACACAGCAGCAGTGATTTAGCAGTTTTCACTGTTTGAGCTTTGAGTCCTGAAGTGACTGCAGTGGAGGGGGGGAGATGGAGAGGAGGAGGGGTGTAGCTGGCAGTTGCACACTTCGGAGATTGCTTGCGGTTTTGTATTAATGGAATGTTTTCTGCTGCATCATTATTGACTGGTCCCGAAAGCCAACAACTGAATCCTAATGGTTATGGTGCTTGGGTGGAATAAAAGCTAAATCACAGGGATGCTGCCAATGCTGTCGATGCTAATTTTTTTTATTTCAGCCCAGAGACAGTGAAGGATTGGTTGGGTTGGATCCATCTCACACCTGTTAACTCTTATTATATAACTCTTTTGTGTTATTGTTTGTTGATGAGGCGGAAAGGAGGAATGGAAATTTGAATGTTTTTTTTATAAATAGAGGAATGTTATGACGCCAAGAGAAGGGGTCGGAACAGCACTCGGGTTCACTCACAGGTCAGACTGGACAGTTAGCTTTTTACCCCATTTCCTGCCTACGGTCATTGTAGGTAGTCGAGATGGGCGATTTGAAGAGAAAGGAAATGGAGTGGCATGATTGGCTCCTGGCCCTGCCACTGGAATAAATAGCAGGATGGAAGCTAGGGCAGTGATGACGCCAGCACAGCAGGGAATTCATTTTTCCCCCTCGTCACAAGTGCCAGCGAGGAGAGTATCCCTGGCTGCAGATGCCCACCCATCTGTTATCACTCTGGTCGTTACTGGGCTTCCCTTTAGTTTCCTGTAAACATGGTTCAGTTACAAAACTTTTCATGCCGCATCAAACAAGAAAAATGAACGGCCCTTCTTGTTCCATACCAACTGGGATCACATCCTCATTACAGTATATCAAATGCCCAGTTATGGGTCATTGGCGTGCAGTGTAGGGAGCCAAAGACGCATCTCCCCTTCCTCCCACTGTACAAAAATGAATCCAAAATATCATGGATACAAGCACTGGTGACATTAGTTATTGGCGGTGGAGTCGTTGTAGTGAGGTCTCACCCATAAACTTGCATGACTGAATCGCAGGTCAGTCACAGCTGTCTGTTATGACATTACACCCCCGTTTTACAACAGCAACAAATAATTAATTAAATAATAGTAATCTAATCCATTAAATATTTATAGCACTTTTCTGGGTACTCAAAGACGCTTAAATAAATTATAAATTAAATTAAAACAAAATTTGTCTGAAAAACGTAGACTGGAATAAACATTAACACAATAAGATCTACCTAAGATGACAGAAACCATCTTTGGGGGGAAATTAATTCGACATGTACGGAGTTTTTTCGTATGTGGAGATGCTGGGGTTTATGACCTATACTGCAGCCGACCAGCAGGGGGCTGTTGAAACATTCTGGCTTCACCTTTGGGAAGCTGTCCTGTGGTCCATCTTTAAGTCCGTGGTAGGGATGTATATTGTCAAAGTTTTACCAATTCTGATTCCAATTGTGCTTATTGATGAGAATCATTTTTCCCATTCTCATCATATTTTGAAGTGACATACTTTATATATTGGGCTATATTCATAACAACAGAGCCAGCTCTGTCCATTGGAGAAGCCCAAGAAAAAGCTTCTAAGTGGGCTTTTAGAAAATCCAAAACAACTTTCAAGGTATCTGTATTTCCGAAAAAAACATTTTGAAATCCAAAGCTTTCTTCATCTACAAAGGAAGACTATGAGATGCAATTGAAAGCTGCAGCAAAAGTTAGTAAGTGGACTTCAGTACAGTGTTCGTTTTGTTAAGAAAACTATGAGGTATGTTCGTCATATACATTTTTTCCAATAATTAATTCAACTCAATGATGAAACATCATTAAACACGATCTGCGATGACATCAACATGCATTGCCGAAAAATACCATATATATATATCAAATCAAGACTCACCAGCAGCACACAATGGGGATAGTCAGGAGGTCAATTGTTGAATTGTGTTGGTTTAAAATAACAAGATACAGATCAGAACATGCTCCATGTCTGAAAATATTCTTCTCTAAATCGATGTGATCATATACCTAAAATACCCAAATTTCAGGTCAGCTGAGTCTTGACTAAAGAACAGAAGGGTAAGCCTAGTAAATATGATGAAAAACTAACAAAAAATAGCTGACAAACTAACATTATTTTATTAAGGTTATTTCTTTCAAAGAAAAATCGTTTAAAACCCAAACCTACCTGTTGACAGGTCGTCACTTATCATACAAGACAAGGTATTTTGTCCCTACTCTATCCTTGTGGGTAAATGTGGGCTTCGGTTTTCTTTGCTGCTGCACATGGTCTCATTGATTTATTAACTGAAAATGAATTAGAAACCATTCATGCATTGTTCAGCTGTACATGGGCTACATCCAGTCCCTACCATCCCAATGTCTGACATCAAATGGAAGTAGAGCACTGAATGTAATGGACCAAGAAGGGTCTGAGCGGTTGGCCTGGAATACTAATCCAGTGGAACTTGATACAAGATGCCTTAGAGACAGATATGCAGTCAGCAGTAAGCGTCCGGGCAGGACAGTGGGAATCTCCCCCTCATCTCAAAGCAGATTTAACAGTCCTCGTTACTGGGGAAACCGACTCAAGGCACTCCCTTATGAATAATTAATGAGCGGGCGTCGCCTTGCAATATATGTGTTACCGTGGCAGCAGGCTTGGCCTCAGCTACCCTGCAAACCAGCGCCAGAGCAGCAGAGACATCTAGTGGCTGTCATGCAGTGTTAGACACACAGCTGGTCACCACAGAGGCAGTGCCCTCCTGCTGTATGACAGATAACTTTGCATATAATTGTGCTTTTGTAGTAAAGCATGTTCTGATAATAAGGGGGCAGAAAAGTGCTGCTCCTGTTGCCCTTATCTGCATGTTTAATGCAATAACCAAAAAAAGACAGAAGACCTTGACCTGCTGGCACCCGGAGCTTATTGAACATGTTTGTGTTGCACGGGGAGGTTGTTGGGTGTGTCTGTTCCTTTAAAGGGAATCCGATTTGAAGGAGGGACGGCAGGGGAGCTGACCTTCTCCCCCGCTCTGCCTTTTTCCCTCCGGGCTTCCATGGCTGCATTCAATCAAGTGCCTCGACCATGTTTATGCAGTATGTGATGTTTATGCAAGTCCTGCCCACGCGTGCGACTGCTTTCATGCACGCACAAGCATAAACACCCACATCCCCGTCTGACTGGAATGTGTCAGGGTAATACAATGCTTTTCTTATTGGACTCGGTAGTAGTGTTTTGCTGATATTGATAATGATGGTACGATAATTATCCGGTATATGGATGTTCCCCTGCTGGAGAGTTTTCTGTTTGTGTTGGAGGAGGTGTGTGTGTGCATTTGTGCAGCCTTGGATAAAGAGGTGACGGCAGTGGAAAGTAATGCTTTGCAATACTTAAGGGACCACTTTGATTGCATAGTTACTGCACTATATGCATTATCATGCCTCATTGATTCCACACACACACACACACACACACACACACACACACACACACACTCAGGCAAACCCCAGTCTAGCTGAATGTTTTCTGACCCCATTTGTGTTGCGACCGAGGTTATAGCTGCTTGGGATGCCAGGTTTGATGACTTGCTATTCCCGACCGGAATAAAGGCCAAGGCAGGAAAGTCCCCCATGGTGACCCAGCCACGGTGTCCGCTTTCCTCTGATCTGGGCCACCAGACTGGCCTTGTGTATGTAAGAGGCTGGGGCTTCTATATACAGCAGGGATATATTTATATTGGGTGGCTCTCATGTTTTCCTCAGCACCCAAGTTCACACCGTGCCTTAATCATGGGTGAGGTCACACGGGCCGTGCTGTGGTCAGTGTTTGGGAGGTGGTTTCTATGTCAGCAGGGCACAGAGCCCATGTGATTATGATAAGTAATTTAGTAAAATAAACTGATATACTGACTGCCACACAAATACTTGATATGCATCCTGCCACCAGGCTGAACGTAATCACAGAACACACAGTTTATTGGGGGTTTTTTTTACACCCTCAATGTGAGCGCCAACCTAACCACACCTGCTAGAGTCCCCACTGTTGCATGATTAATATATTATGATTTTTATAACCTTGAATTATTTACCTAATCTAGCTTGAATAATTTAAAGCCACTATGTGTAAGTTTTTTTAGGTTTGTAGCATAGGGATGTAACATGAGAAATTATGTGATGAATGAAATTGGCGAAATGAAAAATGAATTGTTATACTACTTTTGAACAGCAGATAGCACTGTATACTTTTGACTTCAATTGTTTGACGATTTACGTCACTCACGTCATGTATCAAGGTACATAAACATGGTAGATGCACAGTGAATCATCCTGTTAAAATCAGACCTGTGGCCAGCATTTTGGCTTCATCTTTTAACGGAGTCGATGTAGCCACCTCTGGCAGCCACATCATAGCCGAGCATGCAGTTAGAATGCAGGACAATTAAATGGAAAATTAAATGGGTAAGAAAATAACAGACAACATGAACAGTGTGCTTTGTGAAAGTTCAGAGATCTCAGGTTCTGCCTGAAAATGTAGATATGCTAATTCCCTTAAAAAATAACATGTAAAGTATAAAGTAGGAACACAGGCCAAGCCTTAATTTGTTCTTAAGAGATTTTCTTTGGGATTTGTTTTACAATTTGGTTTGGGTTTGTAGTTATTTCAGACTGGATATTTTAGTTTAACTTTTACAACAAAAAAAAAGAAATATGCCTTGTATTGCACAGATTATACTCTAGCTCAGAAATCTAAAATAATTATCTAATTTAAAAAAGAAAAAAGAGGTTTAATTAAAATTTTAATAGATTTTGAAAAACAAAGAAATCTTTTTAACACAATTTGTCCTAAATCTCTCTCTCTCAAAACTTTAAATGAATAGTTCCAAATTCCTTCTATTCCAATTACTGGCTTTCTTACTCAGAATTAGATTAAAAGATTGATGTTTTCATCTTAGTCAGCAGAAAGCAATTAAGTGCAACTATTGATTTATTGAACTACTTCCTTTAAGCATAAACATAGTCATTTAAATTCTTAAAATTTTGCAGTGCATAGATTTTGATATATTATACATAGCATTTGATGATGGTGATGATGGCATAAGCAGGAGAGGAGCAGTCAGCACGGTTTTTTGTCCGATTGCATTGAAAATGATCATTATAAGGTCCATTGCTGTTGCAGTAATTAGCTTAGCTTCCTGTCTCCCTGCTCCCCGCTCCCCTCTTCAACAGAAATTTATGGTTTAGTGTAAACTAATGAAAAGTGCTCAGCCTTAAAGGCCCAAATGCTGAGCCATGTGTTTCTGTGATGTTATTCATGTATCCAATCCTGTGACTGACAGACCTGCTTCACCAACTAGAGGCGGTAATCAATACACAGAGGAAATCATCCAGAGCGGGGAAAACGGGGATTGATTTTTTTTTCTCTCTTTTTCCTAAACTCTGGTTAGCTTCATTTTGATGCTTGTGCATTAAACAGCCTCAATTTACACATCTCCGTTTTCAGTTCAGCATATATATGAGTCCTTCTTTCAGAGTGAGAGGTTGACAAATGCCGATGTTAATACATCACCCTTAAAATGTCTCCGTATAGGTTTCCTGCCGGATCCTTTTTATTCAGTCTCCTCACCCAGAGGCTGACTGACAGCGTCTGACAAATTGTTGACTTGCATCCAGGCTTCACTTCAGTTTTGGTGTTGATGACAGCATTTTGGACACTTTTTGTGATTGTTTTTGAGCCAAGGGGAGCTCTGTAAAAAGTGTTTTTTAGTCATGCAGCACCTGCAGCTGATGAATAATTAACCAGAAAAGGTAAACAACAAAACCAGCCAAAAACATTCACATTAAAACTCATAAGTGTTTATTAATGTAGCATTGTTCTACTTTACATTCAAAGCAGAAGTCTGCGAATGACTTAACAAACCACAAAAAGAAACAAAATGCCAGTTTATCAAAGAAAATAATTTATTTGCAAGTGAGGAATATCTTAGTCCTCCTTTTATTCTTAATATAATATTATATTTGTTCTTTAGATATTTCCGTTTAATGTGCATCCTGTTGGCTCCTCGGATGGTGATGTTTCCTGCTACTTTAGAGTACTTTGTGGGTAACTCTCTCCGGGCTAATAACAGAGGGATATGTACCTCGGTATGTGAAGCTGCTGAGACCACATAGTATTTCTAAGTGGTGGTTGGGAACAGGATGGAGGCTGGTAATGGACCTGGACTCTAATCAGATCTGATGCTTTCTCTTGGTTGTTGAAGTATGGACTCAAGTATTGATTCCAGACTGCAGCTGTAAGACTTTAGAGGAAGAAAGAGAGATGTCAGAAGTTTCAGACAGGGAATGGAGAAGTTTACTCCTTAAGGTCGCTGCCATGGAACACGTGGATGTTAACAGACACACACACAAACCATACACTCAAATCACAATTCAATACAATTCATAACACTGGGTTCAATGTTATGATTTTCTAATTTATCTTTTTCTTTTCTAAACTAAAGTAGTGTATGATCTGTGCAAAACCATACACATTTTCATATTTTTTGTAAATGTCTTTTGTCTTAAATAACAAAAAAATCACTTAACTTTAAAACATCTTCAAATAAACAAACTAAGGCTCTTACCTTATAATTTATTTGTTAATTTTTTAAATACATCAGGATATCTATATTTTAAGACAGACCCTGAGATCACACTGTTTGTCTTTTGTTTAGTCTTGTTTAATTGAGTTTTATCTATTTATTATTGTCTTGTTTTTTTATTCTGGCTTTTATTAGAGCTTTATTAGGTATATATTTATTTAATTTTAGTAATTAAGTTTTTAAGTAGGTTTAATGTAGCCAATGATTATGATAGTAATAATAATTATTGTTATTATTATTTTTTGTGCGTGTCCAGGTGAAAATTCCCACATTTAGGAGTTACCGCCCTGTTTCAAATTGGAGAAGTGGCAGCATTTTGGTTTCCTTATTAACAGAGAGCCACTTCTGACGGTAGTATATATATATATAGGGTTGTGTCTGCAAATAAAATTATTCCAACTTAATGGGTGACCGTCAGAAGTGGCTCTCTCTTAATAAGGAAACCAAAATGCTGCCACTTCTCCAATTTGAAACAGGGCGGTAAATGTCGGAATTTTCACCTGTGGCTGTGTGCAGCTAATAGGTTGGGTCAAAAGTTAAAAGTAGATAGCACTCTCTGCTGTTTTAAAGAGAATCATAAATCATTTTTCATCTCACTAGTCTGAAATGTCTCGCAAAGTATAATTTCTTTCTCAACTATAACTCATCTTGTGTTTCCAGGGATCTAAAAAAAAGCTGAATTTCATTATATCTCACCTTACATATTTCTTAAACCCACCTTCTCATTTTTCCTCCCCCTCCCCAGCGGCAGTACTGAAGTACGAGAACAACGTGATGAACATCCGACAGTTCAACTGCTCACCTCACCCTTACTGGCTGCCCAACTTCATGGACGTTTTCACCTGGTCCCTGCCCTTCGTCGGGGAGAAGGGTGAGCGCATACAGTGAGCACGTAATATACATCAAATGAGAACACTGAGTACAAGCAGTTTTACCAAATGCTGTTTGCACCATTGAGTTGCAGCGAACATTGTTCCCTGACTCGGTAATGAAAATGGGCCTGCCTCAAGTAATGTAGCGCACTCAGTGAAGTATAGTCAATTATAGCTCATAAATACCATAATGACACCACAAGATTTATGAGCCAAAAACATGCAAAGTTAAATCAGCAAAAGCAAGTCAGTGAAAGTTCTAAATGGCCTTAATATGAGCAGAGGTTTGCATTCTCTCCCTGCTTTAAAGATTGTTCCAGGCATTTGGTTTTTAGGGCGACCCGCTGTGATGACTGTGACACATCTGTGTCAGTGAATCACACATAACTATGACTGATGCACTCACTTTAAAGAGCCTATTTTGGGTGTGACCCTTCTTTACAGGGCCATTCCTAGCTTTGTTGCAAGGTCACTGATGGACACTGCTCACTGGGTGTGTGTGGAGGGGTCACTAGGGTTCATGTTTGTCCGTCTAACAAGCACCGCGTGACTTATTGAGGGTGCACACATTCCCCAGACACACTGACCAGGTGGTACACATGCACAGATTTAAAGATGAGGTGGGTGTGTTTAAAAAATATCTGTGCCATTTTATAAAATCTATTTGTCTGATGTCTTTACAGTGACTGAGATGCTTGTGAACGTATTAAGCATCTGCTCCAACGATGAGCTGACAACTGACGAGGAGCTGGACGGTAAGCACAGCAGACGGACGGAAACATTTTTCACTACAGTTTTCCTCAGCTCCACTAGAGGGAGCTGTCTGCTAATAACCGCCTCACACACATACATTCCTTGTGTTTTTGCACATGCCATGACTGCTCTGCCCTTCTTTCACCACGTTCAGTTTAAATATATTTATTTTTTAACACATTCTCCAACATATTTTAGCTTACAATACCTGAACTCATAATCTCTCATCTCTGTTTAGTTGTTTTCTTCTGTATTTTGTGTTTGTGTGTGTCTAATTTCCTGTCATGTTAAGCTTCTTTGAGTACCTTTAAAGCGCTATAAATTTAATTTAAATTTAAATTTAATGTATTATATTCACCAACACAGTGACAATCCAGAAACTGTTCTCCACATGACACAGTCAAATCAATAAACTATTGTTGCATGGCCCTCTGCAGCTTGGAAACCTTTCCTTTCGATACCCAGGGTAATTCTGAAGAGAAAAATTGACTTTTTAGGCCTTACAAATGTTGAAAAGCCATCAATACAGTGGTTGGAGGTATTTTGTTGTAGTGCATGACCTCGTAGGTTTAACAGCACGGTTAGTCAGACAGTATTCATGCTTTTATCATCATATAATAGCAGCAAGTTCGAGTCATCTGTTTGATCCTGGGTCCAAGCTTATCTACAATAAGATGACCAATTTCCCTCTGCCTGCACCACCCTTTACTGCCAAACAGGAAATGATCTCACCAGTCCTTCCCACTCCTCCTCCTCCTCCTCCCTCTCTCACTCTGTCTTTGTGTTTACTGATGCACACAGTTTAACTCTGTAGGAGCACCCAGGGCCGGAGTGTAAGGATATAAACAGGTTTCAAGCATATTTTAAAACTAACACATTCAATCTACCTGTTCCTCTAGTTGATTGAAATTAAGTTTATATGATTGGCTAATGAATATTCTGAGAATATAAATATTAAGCATTTAAAAGGACCAAACATTAGGGTCCATATATGTACAACCCAGAATTCAAAAAAGTTTAGACGCAGTTTAAATAAAAATAAATATTAATTAATTTTGTATGTATTCAGAAGTCACAAATATATTTAATGTTTCAATAGGAACACTTCTTTTTTTGTAAATAAATACACTTACATTCTGAATTTGATTCTGTTTTTATTTAAGTTTTACACTTCAGGGTTTTATATAATATATAATAATATTTAATATTATATATTATATAATTTCTTCTAAATTTTAATAATATGTTATGAATTCACGTATTATATCATATGTGAATTAGTTTAGAAAAAAAAAAAATTATTTGCTTATTTGGATTTCAGGTTTTTCAAAATAAAATTTCAGTGAAATAAAACAAAAATTGAAGAAAGGACTCATTTTGTAAGAAGTTGCACTCGTTGTCAATCATTGTGATAACATCTATTGGAAATGACATTTGATTTCAGATTAAATTTTAATTTTGAAAACACATTTTATTCACATTTTTATTGATTTGGAAAGTGGCAGAACTCACACAACGTACAGTCCTTCTGTAACATCTCATCATTTTTCATCAACTCATTCACTCCATGCTTTTAGTTGATCCACTTTATTTTCACGTCTTTGCCTTCACTTTCACTTTTCTGGTTTCTCTTAAGCTTGTTTTGCAGCCATTTCCATTCTCATGTATGTTGATTAGTTTTACTTTGTTCATACTTGGATTGTTCTTTCTGTTGTCTTTTTCTCACTCATTCTTTCGTTTTCTGTGCCTGTGTAATCCATTTGTTGCCCTGCTCTTTATCGGCGATTATTTCCATGGTTTCCAGTTGCCATTGTATTGATATTCCTTTTGCATTCTCCTTACTCTTTCTCATGCTGTGGTGTTGTCACTGCCTTGGTTGACCTCATCTAATTTCTCTTTTCTATGTTTTCCAGAGTTTTGTGTTCAAGGCTACTCTTTTCTGTCACACTCCTTGTTCTTTCTTTGCTTCTTATTTTGCCGTCTGCCCCCTCTCCGCCACCTCCTCCTTTCATTCTACAGCCATCCATTGATATCTCTGTCCTTTCTTTTGTCTTCTCTTCTGGGGGTGTTTCATGAGAAGGACAGCTAATATATCCCCCCAAAAAAGGTACAAACATTAGCCGTAGTGGTGTGTGCAGAGGTAGATAGACTTTTGTCCAGTGCTTGCTCTTTGCTTTTCAAATCTGTCAACTAACTGCACTGTTTAAAGCACCTTCTAACACAAATCTCTTTCTGTTGATGCGTCAGTAAGGTTACAGCGACATTCAGTCTAAGACCAAATCTGACACATGAAAAAAAATATTTCTGGGAAGGAAGGTCATTACCTATTGTAATGTATGTGCTGAGGTAGAGTTTTAAACAAGACACAAGACTGTCAGCTCTTTCCCTTACCCAGCCTTTCACCACACATCAGCTTCATTTCTATCCTTCATACTTCATGCATTTTCCAAGCTGGCTCCCTGGGGCTGTTATTCTGCAAAAAGGTCTCTTTAAACAAAGTTTTGTTTTCCAGTCCAGGAAAATTCCTGTTTGAGTCTCCGCAACCAAAACACAGCACAGGAAAATTCATATCGAATGTGCTCATCGAACGTGCTGAAAAGACATGTTTGGACAAGGACAGGACGTTTACGGATGATGTAACATGGTTTAAGTGCTACCTGGGGAAAATAGTATGTAGGAGTTAACGGGGCTTCAGTTGAACACCACTAGTGGAACAATACAGACAGGCAGCATGAGTGCTCTGAATGCTGACCGTTACTCAGCAGCGATGTGTCGATGGATTCAAAGTATTTCATACAAGCTGAACTTCAGACTTCAATAACCACACTGTGTTTGCATCGTGTTCGTCTGATGCACTTCTGGATAAAACTAATAGTCCAAAACACTTGCTCTGTCTTAGCACATCTACTAAATGTTTTGGGACAGACACGACACGGACAATAAAGTCTATAATAAACTTCCGCAGGACATGGTTTAGTATGCATGACTCACAGTTTGTATGACTGTGTCTGACATCTGACCCCTCCAGGTGCCACAGCTTCCGCCCGTAAGGAGGTCATCCGCAACAAGATCCGTGCCATTGGCAAGATGGCCAGGGTATTTTCTGTGCTCAGGTATGCAAACATGAAAAAAAAAGACGCCCATTCTGTGTATTTTAACATTGCTAGCTATTTAAGATTGTTCTGGTACATTTAAAGATGTACTTATAAATATAGTTTTAATAACAGGTTTAATGATTATGTGGAATGTGAAAGGTGTGATTGATTAGAATGGAACCACAAAGAATAACCACCCAACTCACTGAAAACAACCTGCCCAGCACCAAACAACAGACAAAATGATCAACTAACATTTAGCTGCTAAAGAGACACACATTTCCTTCAGATGTTGGTGGAGACCAAACTTTATAGACTTTAAATAAATGCAACATAAACTTTGTCAGATGATTGTATGCCAATGTTGTGTCTTCAGCTTGTTCCACTGCCCCCAAGTGGTATGAAAAAGAAAAAAAAACATTACATGTGGCCTTTTCTTTCATGGCAATAGCTCCTGCACCTCTATGTAAAAAGATCAATCATGGCTAGAAGTAGGAGGTCAAACATCAAAAATGTAACGTATAAATCATTAAAAAAAAAAGATAACTATTTCATAATTTATTTTACAAAATTGGAAATTAAATTAAATTAATATACACAACACAAGCTTTACATTTTAGCTGAGGGGTTTTTTTTTTACAGGATCTGATCGGTGCGAATGGTTTATTTTTGGCAACTTTTTTTAAAAGACCTGTAGAATAAAGTGATTTTATTCAAATTTCTCAATTTGAAGCTTAATTTTAGGGTTTTTGGTTGCTTTTCCATGTTCATCACACATGAATTATTCAAGGACTATCAGAAATTTAAGAATTGAACGTTAACTTGACTTTCAAACCTGCCGGTGGGTTAAATTAGTTATTCAGTTGATATTTGAGATTTTCCAAAACACAATAACATTTGTTCACAGTAAAATGATCCTGCGGTAGTAAATAATGTGTATATTTGTGTGCATTGATACTTCAGAGAGGAGAGTGAGAGCGTGCTGACGCTGAAGGGACTGACCCCGACAGGCATGCTACCAAGCGGAGTGCTGTCCGGCGGCAAAGAAAAGCTGCAGAATGGTAAGACTGTCACCAAGTACCCCGAGACCCCCAGCTTTGGCCCCCAGAACGGATTCTCACACACACACATAAATTCCCCTCACGCAGCAATACCCTGGATAAAGTGCTAGCTCAGTATTTAGGGAATACTATATATAAAGACTCCTTCCCTTTACCCTCAGTGATGGTTCAGGAATTTGAAATTGCTGCCTCAGAATAACACTGTCAGGGTATTTAAATGTTTCTGGCAGCGTCACTTAGTATCCTTTTCTATACTGCATGTTTTAGTTAAATACGTCTAAGCAATAACAGTTGGTCTCTGTAGCTTTTTTTCAACTTTAATGCAGTTCGGTGTTGTCTTTTTTTAGAATATCAAGTTATATTTCTTATGGATAGCCCCCTCTTCCCCAACAATGACAGTTACAGTCAGCAGATTTTCTTTGTCCCTTTGTCTCCTCTAATGTGTCTCCCTCCCGATGTCTCGCATTTATACCCTGTCTCCCCGTCTCTTTCTGTATTCCACTGGTTTTATCTCAAATATTACCTGTATCTTTTTCTTTCTCCTTTCTTTCTAGAAACTGCAGGTATAATCGGTTGTGCAAGTATTCTGTTGTGTTATTTTTTTTCTTTTTTGTGAGCCAAGTTTAGAGTTCAGTCCACCCTCTTATGTTGAATTCCAAACCCTCCCTAAATGAGTTTGACAAACTGTTGCAGCAAAGGAAGTAAAGGCTTTCTGGAAACACCTTTACAGATACTTCAAATTTAATCGACAGAAACGGTGACTTTATTGTCCAAATTTGAGTGCTAGTTGTGGATCTCAGCAGTGCTCTGTTGGGATAGACGCGGGACTCTCTGTGATTCAAAGGATGAATTGGAATTGACACAAGCAACTGTGAATGAAAGGGGGATAGCTGCTGTCTGCCTTTCCTTTACAAAATAAAGCAGAAATCCAGACAACTTCCCTCTCCTCTCACAGGTTCTCACACATCAGCTAGCACTTCCCGAAGTACATACAATGTTATGTTGCACACGGAAATATCATACAAAGCAATAGATTTATATTTTAAAAATATTTATATCTTAATAAGAATAGGTTACTCTTTACTTTAAAGCATGTGTATGTGGGACACTGGAGTATGTTGCACTCAGTTTCAAAGTCGAGTTTACGCCAGCATACGCTGAAATCACAAGTGTTTGCTGACATTAGCCACTGGAAGAAAGGCTATAGCAGCAAAATCGCGAAGAACGTTTTATCACTTGTAAAATTTACCTTTTTATTTCCAATATAAAATAATGTGTCATTTTTTTATCACAGAAGTTCCATGGTTTCTCTTTAAAGCTGGGCTAGGCAGTTTTTTGTGTCTGTCATTAGGTCAAAATTCCATAATAACCTTACAGCAACCTTTCTTTTAATTCAAGTGATTGCAGAGAAAAGTAGACTTCTGCACCTCCAATTGACTCCGTTTTTTCAGGTTTTAGAAAGACTTAGGAGACACGGGTTATGTCAGATACACCATTCAACCAACAGGAACCAAGTTCTTCATTCATCATTACATGGCGTCATTACGTCACTGTATACGTCTCCGCTCCACAACTGCAGACTACATCCTCTCTTTAGTTGGTGATGTTGGTCTGGATACTCCCAGTCCAAGCCCCTGATATAAGTGGTTTATGGTTCAAGACCAGCAAAGAGTTGGTGCCACTCTGGAAGTAGTTTTCCTGGCTGAGAGCCGGTTCTTTGGCTGTCAAAACGTGAGGAACTGGTTCAAGATTAAGCGCTGGATCTGAACCGGACCTTTAACTGCCTTGGTGGAAAAATGAGTAAGCGAGAGAGCGGCCCTATTGGCCCTTCTACAAATGCAGATATGCGTACATGTCCGTGTCCATGTCAGATGGTGAAAGCCAGATTCAGTGTCAAATTCTGACATTTCTGTTGCCTTTTGCCTGCCAGAAAACTGCATATCCCAGCTTAAAAGGAAAATAGCATTCAGTTTGAGCTTTAACATATGATATCCACAGGATTTTGAAAGATCAAAGAACTGGGCTTGTTTGAAATTGCATTGTGAGTTTTTATTTGAGTTTAAAGTGACCTCCTGTGGGAGGAGAAATGACCAAATTAGAATGAAATAACATCTGGACAAAGTTGGCAATTCTGTATATCTCAATTAGGGAGGATGGGATTCTCTCCTCTATGTCAGCCCAACAGATTTAGGCTGAAAAGACAGAGCTACTTTTACATTCAGTGGTTCATTAAGTAATAAACACGCTATGGCTCTACACACTAACTCCACTTTCATAGCCTGGAGTATATCCGATGAGTCGTTTAGCCCAACACTAACTGTGTTTTAGAGTTCAATAAGGGGTTTGAAACCACTTAACACACTGGCACCTTATAATTGTGTTTCTGCTGACGACCTGCATTAACAGTGGTGGTCCTTTGGATTAACATATATGCTTATGGGAGTTGAAGAGTTTTTGTTTGGAAGCAGCTGACACTAAAGAGAACCCCAGTGAAGGTAGAGTGATGTTCAGAGATTCCTGTTGCAACATTGGTAGAATCACATTGCTCCCCTCCTTTAAGCAGACGCCAGTGTGCTTCTACTGTAATGTTGACTCCATCAACCATTCCGTTTACAGTCCCGTGCTGTTCTGTAATTTATTTTCATCCTCATGGTAGTATGTCCTGTAGTCTTCAGTACTGTATAGCTGTTTAGCTTTGCTGTCACCTTCTGCCTCCATCCCTGTCTTTGTGTAAAGCTGATTTACACAGCTGTACTTTATGTTAATTTATAAGTTCAAGGATGGTTGTAAGGAAATTGGTAAGTGGTTAAAAAGCCAAAGGTCCCCCCCACCCTCGCACTTCACAAAAGTAAGCCAGCATTTTTGATATTTAATATCAAAAGATGCTAATCCTGCCGTTCCAGATGCTGCTTCATGTTACACACAACACAATAGTGATGCTGCTCTATGTGTCTACAGCTCTTCCAGTTTACATTAACAGTCATAAAGCTCACAATCATACATACATTTAAACCGTATCCCTGTCATCCATCCGTCCTAAGTCCCCCTTCTCCATGTATGCTCTTATTTGCGTAATAGTAAAGAACTAATATATTTCCCGCTTTAACGTGTTGTATTTGCTATCAGTGTGCGTCCCTGCAGTATTCATTCACCTCATTGACTCGTTTGTCAGACCTTCTCAAAGCACCTCAAAGACACTGTTCTCTCCATGAGGTCGTTCGCTGCCACAAACATGTGTCACCTTCCCTTTACAGATCTGGAACTCATCAAAAAGCTAAGGCTCATCCCTCTCCTCTCCTCTCCCTCCTCCTCCTCTTTCTTCGCGAACATCCATGTGTCCTTTGTCATAAAATGTGGAGATGACGTTAACCTTTGTTGTCGGCATTGGCTTTCTTTGCTGCTCATTGACTTGTTCCTAGGACAAAATGAACTCCTCTGCTCACTTCTCTCATTCGTTTTGCAACCCCCCTCTTCTTCTCTTCAGCTACTATTGAAGCTATTGAGGCTGACGAAGGTAAATGGGTCTGGCTGCCCTCTTCTGTTGCTTTTCATGGCAATAGACAGGGGGCTCCGCTGGGTTTTCATTCATCTCGCTGGTGCTTGAATAGAGTGTGTTGGGTGTTTGGGCTAACAAAATGTGGCATAGTATTAACAGAGAAAAAGAAGTAAGTAATTAGGAAACCTGTGGTCACACATGTCTTAAAGGGGAATGGATTTCATAGCACAGATTTCAAAGTCGCACTGTCATTTTGAGTGAGTGCAAAGCATATATGACGTCATTTTTAACTAAAATCTGCAGCTTATTCATCGTTAACAATGTGTTTTTGCTATACCTTGAAAAAAGTCTACACCTATAATAATATAATATATAATAGTTACTAGTCTAGACAATATGCTACAACACTGGTTTAATTATCACTGCTTATGCAACTTTCATGGAAATTATCAGACAATCCAGGTTCAGAATAGAGGTCGAACTTGAAGAACTGCACATTCACACTCACATAATGTGGGAGGTGTTAAATAAATGGGCATCATCAGGTCACCTGGCCGCTGTATTGAGCTTTTACCAGATACCAGAAGCATCGGGTGGACCAGCACACTGTATCCAGTCAAGCTGTACCACCACAGTATCTCATGCAGTGTTTGGTAGATCTTGTCTAGACATTTTTGATTTTTTGCAGAGGAGTGCACAACCTTAAAGTCACACTGAAGCAGACACCAAAGTAATCAGCAGATTTGTGTAAAATATGTTAATAAAGTCATGTGGAAGGTTACACTTCTCTTATCTAAAGGTATATAAAGTTTAACAGAGAGAAGGAGTCCATTTTCAGTTAAATCACTCAACATGGTAACAACAACAACACATAGTTTACCTCCTGCTCTGCCCTCACACAATACAGTGAAGTCTTGCTATGAAAGCTCATAAAGGTATTTCCCCTTTGAAACAACTGAAGCAGTTGTGCATTGTTGTTGCTGTTGTAGCAATGTAACAATACTACAGTTCCCTTTAATCTGAATTAGAAGAGACAAACGCTCCAGAGGAGGCTTAGGAATCCAAATTGGATTCTCCCCAAAATCATTTTTATTTGCATCGCCTTTGGCGCAAGAACAACCTCAACTGCGAGCTAAATAGTAGTTTGCCAGCTGCTATTTACGTTGGAATTGTCCAGTACTTCCTCTTTAGCCCCATAGAGGACAGTCCATTGTAGTGTCGAGACACTTCTCTGCTTCTCTCTTCATGTGGATCCTCTGTGGCCCTGCTGTGTCGTGTTCTTTCCTGTGAGCTGCTAATAACCTGTGTCTGACCTGTGCTATGCAGCAACACAACTATGCTACCCATCATGCCCCTCTCTACGCTCCACAATTTGTCGTCTTAAATTATTCCCCCCCACCTCATTCTAGTAAAGGGTCATCTTCTTTGCAATCATAGTTGTTACCATTAAGAACCCCCCAGCCTTTATGAAAGGTGGAAGTAACAACATTTCAACTTTTTGGAGGTGCAATAGGCTGAAACGTATGGAAGCTCATTTCTGCCAACGTGAGGGGAAAAAATATTAATTATAATGAGAAACATTCTCGAAATAATGATTTGGTATTTCAACATAATGATCAAGTACTGCAAAGTAATAACTAACTTATTTTGAAATAGTGACTTGGTATCTCAGAATAATGACTTACTTCTTTCGAAATATTGACAAAGGATGGCAAAATAATAATTTACTCATCTCAAAATAGTGAGTGTTCCAAAAATATTGACTTACTTATCTTGAGTGAGTTTGTATCTTATAATAATCACTTACTTATTTAAAAATAATGACTAACTATTGCAAAAAAATAACAAACTGATCTCAAAATAATGGCTTATCTAAAAATAAAACTTTAACATTTCGAAATACTCACTTAATATATCAAAAATAATGACTTATCTAAAGAAAATAACTTAATATCTCAAAATAATGACTTATCTAAAAAAAAGTATTATCTTGAAATACTGACCTAATATCTCAAAATAATTGCTTATCTAAACAAAAAACTTAAAATTTAAAAAAATGACAGATTTATCCCAAAATAATGACATAGTATCTCAAGATGAGAAACTTTTTCAAAATGACTGGCAAATTCAGTATTTTGTGTCTTTCGGGAAAGTTTTTAAGATACTAAGTCATTATTTCAATATGAAGTCCCTATTTTGAGTTTTTTTATTATTCTCAGTTACTTTTTTTTTTTTAGAGAGTGAGTCATTAATTTCCGAAACAGAGCTAAGTTTTTATCTTTTTTTCCCTTTTACTGGCAGAAATGGGTTTCCATAGAGTGAAACTCGATCAAGCTGAGTATTGGAGTAATATGTCAATACTTAGAAATATTGAATTGAATAAAACACAGTTGAGTTGACGATTATGACGCCCTTGTATCAGCTTGGTTTTATTCATCTCAGTGGTATTTTCATTAACCAGCTGCTAGTTTTTCTTCTAATTCCATTATTCAGTTTGATTGAATCTTGTTTTAATTAACTCCAGTCTAAACCACATTGTGACCTCCACCCCTCATAACCTCCAGTGAACCCTTAATTGCTGCATGCTCCAAGCAGACTAAACAAGTCGTTAGCACCCCAAGTACCTCTGTAGTGTCTTTGTACGTGAGCTCAGTCTCGACGTGGTTCTATTTTGTGGAAGTGAATGTCTCAGTGGGCTCCACTCTAGTGTTTTTTTCCCCTCCCCTCGTTCTTTTTTTGTCTCTTTGATCATTCTCCTTCTTCCCTTTTGTTGTTTTTAATCTGTGACGTGACGGGGTGGTCTGGATGTTTGGGGTCCTCAGGTGTTCTGGAATGTGCCAGAGTCAAGATATTCATTAATATTCGCCATATTTTAGTCCATAAATAATGTTTAAGACTTACAAAATAGCAGGACAAGATGGCCATTAGAAATATGGTCATATATTGTAGAAGTCTTATTATAGATATAGATTAAAGCATGGATTGACGGCACAGTGAAAACCTGTTGACCCTGATTCCAGGAGTACCCTTTATAGATTTAGAAGGATTATTGATCCTTTTGTCTGTGCAGTTATATCATTTTGAAACTCTGAAAAATGGTGTTAATGTGTTGTCATTTCATAAAAATGAGCTATTGCCTTTTATAGTTGTTCATCTGTTATACTTAAAATTTTAAATGGTGTATATGTAAATATGCTGTACGATATATGCTGTTGTTCATAAAAAAAAAAAATGACATATTCAAACAATTATATCCACCGTCGAGGATTTAGTTCATCTTTATGAAAAGTACAGATTTGTGTCACATCATACCGTATGTCCACTTGAAGGAGTAGGTAGATATTTTGGGAAATATGTGTATTGATTTCCTTTCATAGAGTCTGTTTAGAAGGGGAGACACAGGAAGCATAGGAAGTGGCAGTCATCCAAATGCAGATTCTGAAGAAAGCAGTGAAATTCACCAAGCTGTGTGCACCTCCCGATAATGTTAAAACCCAGATTTTAAGGCATTTCTGGCATATCTGGAACTTCCACAGTAGATGCAAGGCATTAATAGTGGAAATAGTGGAAATCAACATTGCAAAGGTGTGTAGGTAAGCCCCTCTTCCTTGCCCAAGGAGTATTTCCATTGGCTTTTAAGGCAAATAGGCACAAGCTGCAAGCAGATGTATTCACGTAAGCAACTGAACACAGCTTAAGAGGAGCTAATAGGCAGATTTTGTAAGCCACACAAGCTTGTTCCTTGTTTCCAATATATATGCTGCAAATTCTTCTCATCCAACTTAACCCAAGAAAGCAAATAAGCATATTTTCCAAAATGACAAACTATTCCTTTGAAGTAAGGTCTTTAGGGATCAACATGATGCAGTTATGATTAGTGTTAACAAGACCTTCAATGACTCATTTTCATGCATAATGTACAGTTTAATTAGCCAGCAGCTCCACAGATGGCGTCTGTATGTTGTCATTTCTCAGTTAAACAAGTTTTTTTTGTTACAACAATTCCATGAACCACAACCAAACCAAACATAAGCCAAATCTGGTGATGTGTGGGTGAATGTGAGCAAGTGTGATCCCATCCTTAGAATCATTGAATCTCTCCCGCTCTGAAACCACTCCTGATTTCCCTCCCATTTTCCTTTTTCTTGCATCTCAACAGCCATCAAAGGCTTCTCGCCCCAGCACAAGATCACCAGCTTCGAGGAGGCCAAGGGCCTGGATCGCATCAACGAGAGGATGCCGCCGCGGCGAGACGCCTTGCCCTCCGACGCCAGCCTCAACTCCCTCAACAAGGCCCTGTCCTCGGAGACCAACGGCACGGACGCCAAGGGAAGCACCAGCAGCGGCAGCAACATCCAGTGAAGGCCAGCAGCAGGCGCCACCTTTGGCCGACGGGGCTGCCCCGCCCCCAGCCTCATCACGGCCCGCCACCGCAGAAAAGGGGCAAAGGGTGAAGGAGTGGAAAGGAGAGGGAGTGTTGGATTGTGGAGGGGGGAGGCATCTATGGCTCACACTGGGGGGACATCTCACTTTCTAGTCTTTGGATATGCCTTCAAAATATTAGTTCATAGTCAAATCTGCTAAGTTATTGCCGGGTCACATTTCTAAACAGACGGGCTTTTATTGTGCTTGATTGCCCACCACACCACAGTATGTCAGAGAGAGAGAAAGAGAGGGACGGAGAGATCTTAAAGGTGAATTATTTTCTTTTATTTCTTGAAAGACCCTTGCTCATTTACACCGAAACGGAAAGTCGTGTAACTTCTTACTAACTATTGTACGTTTACAAAAATACAGCACTAAAAAAGGACAGAACATGAGATAATGTTTTTAACATATAAGGGTGTACAAACTAAATAAGGACTATTTATTGATAACTTTTTTTTTTGCTACTCTTATAAAATAGCTCTGAAATTAATTAGGCAGTCTTAAAAAGAATGTTGCAATGTTGTCGAAATGCCAAATAATGGAACGTTTTATGGTTTTGTACATATTATGCTTACCTCAGGTTCTTTTGGTGTGTGCTTTGACCTGATTTTTCTGTATAATGGCTAAATAACTCGGTAATGAATACCTATTTTCTTGAGTTTCATAACTGGAATTTACATTTACCTATCTATCATTTGCAAATATGTTTATTTTTTGTCTCTTTTGGAAGGGTGGGGGCGGGGGGTAGATTTATTGTGGCTTGCTGGAATTGAGTGTTAATTTTTCTCTTTTTAAGTATTGCGAACAAAGTAAAAATAGAGAACCTATATTGTGTAAAAAAAGAATACAATAAACTTAAAGTGTCTGCCTATGCATGTTTTATAAAAATCAAACAAAGGAAATAGAAAATCTGAATACCTTGGCTGTGGAGGCCTGTTTTGAAATATATTGCGCTTTGTGAACATATACTGGAAACGTATACCTGCATACTTTCAATTAACACCATGATGCTCTATGCCTTCAACTTCTTTTGTAATTGAAGCATTTAATTATCTAAGATGGATGAGAAATCATATTTTTAACCTGCGCTTGTAAGTGCACACAGTCCAATTAAGCATGTTTGACAATTCTTGTGAGGTGTGTGGTTACATGTGTAACTCAAAAATGCATGATTAGCTGTTTGTGTCATATAACAGGTAAATCGGTTTTGTTCTGTTTTGTAAATGTGCCACAGAAAGTGTAATTTGATTATTATTACTATTATTATTTGGAACTCTGCTTTGTATATCAGTTACAGGTTTGATACTGCTCAATACTTTAAGATGAAACAAAAAAAATAACTTCGATCTTTTTTAAGAACTGCTTAAGTGCCCAAGTAATTCACTACACGACATGAAGCCTTGCTTTTGTAATTTAACTTCAAAACTGTTGGCAGATGAGGCATGCACTTGCAACTATGAAAAGTATTTTATATAACTGTTCAATAAAAATGTGCATGAATTTCAACTTGAAATGAACCCGCTTCTCCTGTATGTGTGCGTGTGTGTGTGTGTGTGTGTGCGCGTGTGTGTGACTCGGGCTGTCCTACAGTTCTCCGCCAATTTAATATGCAACCATGTAAAATAAAATAAAATACATAATGCACATAGTCCTTCGGGCATTTTTTTACATGACAAGTGTATGAAGCTGTATTATGAATGAATGAAGTATCTTTATTTCAAACAAGCTTAAAAACAAAAAAAAAACGAACAAAAAAAGTAACGGAAATGTCTGTCTCAATAAAAACATTCTCCAGGCTCTTAAACTTAAAAACATCATGACGAAAAGGAGTAGAAGATGTAAAACCTTATCTATTTCTACCTCTTTTGTTATTTATATATATATATATGTATATATAAATATTAAATTGTCTATACAATATAGCAACTATCCCATTGTTATTTACAACCCAATATATTACAAACAGCTAACCCAATTTTAAACATAACCCAATAAATTATAAACATCTATCCTAAAAAATAAAGTTTGACTTGACTAGTTTTATATACAACCCACTATGACATAAACAGCTATATCATTTTTATGTACAACCCAATACAGTATACATCCTCATCTATATACATCTTTAGAAAAGGTTTTTTGTACATTTTTTAAAAGTAGATTATGTTTGTACTTTGTATTAGCTCCCACTCCAAACCATTTCCACAGATTATACAGGTGGATCTCAATTAATTAGAATATCATAGAAAGTTTATCAAAAAGTGGAAATAACACATTAAATAGATCCATTACACACAGAATGAAACATTTCAGGTCTTAATTCATTTAATTTCTTCTAATTATAATGATTATGACTTACATTTAATGAAGACCTAAAATTCAGTGTATCAAAAAATTTGAATATTACAAAAGACCAATTTTAAAAAGTATGTTTAATATTGAAATGTTGGCCTCTTACAATACGTCCATCTATATGCACTCAATACTTTGTTTGGGCTATTTGATTTGAACTACTGGAAAATACTTTCCTTGATATTCTAATGTATTGAGATGCACCTGTAGACTGGGGAGGGGCAGACGGTGCTCCCATGTTTGAGAAATAAGATGCAAAAGTGCACCCCTTTTTCGATAAAAAATGATAAAGTGCCCTCTAGGGTGGCCTCCTAAAACCTAAACTCGAAACTTGAGTGGAGAAAACATGATATGGTGCCCCGTTAAATGGAAAAATTGTGATGAAGTGCCATCTAGGGTGCCAGTAAATAGAGAAAACATGATGAAGTGTCCTCTAGGGGCACTTCTACTGGAAACACAAGAAGACATGATTCAGTGCCATATTTAGTCTAATACATGCTAAAAGAAATTCTTCAATACTGAATGCTGGTGCCATTTTTTGTTTTTGCACCCCTGCCCCTCAGACAGAATGTGTCACTGGAGCTACATGATGGTTTGTGTTCTTAAACAGGATTACAAGAAACACACTTGCTGTCAAACCTGTGAGTAAACCACAGACACTAACAACAGAGTCACAATATATATTTTTTTTTATAACTTTATTTTAGGCATTTTTATTTATACAGAAATGAGCATACATACATGCATATACAAACATACAAACTCAAAATATAATCCCATATTAGTACCCTCCCTTTCTCCCTCCCCTTATACCCTCCCATGGGACCAAGAGTACAAAAAAATTAAAAAATAAATAAAATAAAATAAAATGAAACACAAGATCCAGTTCTGCAGAGGTATACCAATGGGCTAGTCAGACAGATGACTAGAGAAAGAGCGCTTTGATAACATGATCTGTTAAAGATTCAACTTCTTCACATATTCAATGAAGGTAGACCACACTCTACTGAATGTGTCACAGGAACCTTTCAGTGTATGTCTGATCTTTTCTATCTGAAGTAAAGACAGCACCTCCTGAATCCATCTCCTGAAGGGTGGGCATTTATTAGATTTCCAATTCATTAAGATTACCCTACGTGCTATGAGACTACAGAATGCTACTGCTCTCTTTTGTGTATTTGTGGTATGCATGTCCAAGGGTGTGACTCCAAATATAGCAGTGAGTGGATTGGGTTTGAGGGATGTGTTGCATAAAGCTGAAAGACAGTCAAATATGGAGGACCAGAAATCAGCTAGGGAGGGACATGACCAGAACATGTGACCCAATGACACAGAGTTCCCACATCTGGGACAAATAGGGAGAATCAATGGATATATTTTCGCTAACCTGTCATTCGAGTAATGTACTCTGTGGAATACCTTAAATTGTATCAGTCCATGCCTTATACATATAGAGGAGGTGTGTATGCTGAAAATGCATTTGGCCCGGACATCATCCAGGATTACAATTTTCAGGTCCCTTTCCCAGGCTTCAGAGTCACAATATTTCATTCACAGCTCAGGGGTCAGGGAGAGGCACAGATGCATGAAAAGGGAGCTTAAAAATCAACTCACGTACTCTTTTCCACACGTAGCTAACACTGCTATGAGTTCAGCCTCTGTTAATGAGTCTTAGTGCTACAGTTCCTCTCAAGAATTTGGCATTGACCGACAAGTGTGTAGATGGGAAATTGCTTCTTGGCAGTTCGGCAACAAAGGTGTTTCCTCCTCATGAACTTTAGTGACTTATTTGATTAAATTATGAAGACTAAGCCAAGATTTCGCAAGCATAACTGTTTACACAGGAGACGAAATTCTGCAGGCTTCCTCTTTTAAATTTAGATTGAATGTGATATTCCTATGTGGCAAGGTTTTTCAGACTTTATTGGTTTAAATCTGCTAAAGTTTTTATTTCAGGGCTGCTCTGCCGCCAAGAAATGTTAAAATCAAAAACATCTAACTTTCAATATCAATCAAGCTATGAGAAACTTCAAATCTACTCTTTGGTCTCTTCAGTTGAAATCAAACACAATGCTCGAATGAAAGGAAGTAAACTCTGGCATCCTGTTTTTTTGTCCCTCCCGAAAAACAGGAGCTAGATTTTGTAGCCTCAGAGGGATAATCTAAAGACCAAATAAGACAAAGACGCTGTTCGGTGATAGAAAACCTCTTCTTGGTGTCATGACTTTGGTGTCCATACCTGTTTTTCAAAAGACACGCTAATCATATGAAATAAGACAGAAAACTATCAGGGAGTCAAATGATCCACTTAAGTCATGCAGTAAAAACTAGATTTAGTTTATATCAGTGCAACAGTCTGCAGTGTGACCCTGTTCATCTCCATGCTTTCTGAAGGCACCGTTACATAAACAATTAAGAATAGTAAAAACGTCATTGCTGGTATTTGAGCAGCTCCCTTGGGCTGTCACTTCTGGCTTCTTTGTAATCTGTTCCAATCATTATTTAACAAAACAAACAACCATTTTTTTTCTTCGTTTGTGCTTGTTGAGAAATGTATGTGATAGCTGGTATGATTGTGAAATATGTGACAGTGTGTGCATGTGATGTAGGTGCTTCCTGCTTCTGAATCATCTTTGTTTTTCAGTTCTTGGATACAACGGTGTTTATGTAAAGCTCGGTTGACATCCTTTACCTGAGTGAAAAAAACACAGATGAAATTGTTTTTGTACCAGTAAATCCCAGTCCACTCCCAACTGGTCAAGTGGTGTCAAAGCAGGAAAAAAAACAAGTGCAGGGAGTTGGCGATGCATTCAAACACATTACTCAAAACTGGTATTCCCATTAACTGGACATAGATTTTGCACCCACTGAATGCCCTGTGCTGGTCTCCATAGCCACCCACTTTTACGTCAGGAAGGGAAGCCAGTGTATTTCCTCCACTTCTTTATCTAAAGGAAGTGCCAAAATAAGCATCAGCAGCGGAGCGGCTGAGCACCTTTTCCACTGGCCACTCAGTAGGCGTCCGAGGAAGACGTTGGAGGGGTTTTACGGCCGCAGAATCACCATGAAAACCATCAGGGTTCTTGTTGTCCTCCTGCTAGCATCTGTCCATGTCTTCACACCAGGTAGGAGAACAGGTCAAACTGCATTTGGTTGTAATACATGCTGTAGGATGTAGATTTAGATTCAGAGCTGTCTTTAACCAAGACAAAATAGTTTCAGCCTGGCATTGTCTGTATGTGTAAAAATAGTTTTAATTGAATATCTTATATTGTCAAAAAAAAAATCCTCAATTATTGTTTCCTGTACAGCCGATTGACAATAAAACATACTTTTTGTGTGTGTAGCAGAAGTTGCTCTGATTGATAATGTTATAGGTTTTACTCATGTTTTACTCCCATGAAATTTAGTTTTGTTTTGGTATGTGCAAAGATAAAGATCACAGTGTTGTTCAAGACACTCTGACACTTTGAACGGTACCATAGAGACATCCATTCAAAGAGTGCATTTCCGATAATTCAGGCAGAGATAAGCTCTGTGTGTGTGTGTGTGTGTGTGTGTGTGTGTGTGTGTGTGTGTGTGTGTGTGTGCGTCTGTCCTTTGTACCAACAAGTAAGAAAAAAGTTGTTTATTTTTTGCTGTATTTCATCAAAGTGAAGGTTGATTACATATTTTTATAATGAGCATATGAAAACGAGGACAAATCAAAAACTCAGGAATGAAAGAACGCAAAAATGCCAAAGTGACATATGAGTGTCTCTTAGTTGAAGGAAAGGAAATATAGGGTGGCTCTTGATTTGTTTGTTTTCCTTTTGCGTAGCCAAAAGAGCTTAATCTGTTCTGCGCTGGGCAGATAGGTGATCTAGCAGCAGATAGCCAGTGGGAACCAAACTGCCCCCTCCCTCACAGAGACAACAGATCATTGTCCTGAGACTGAAAGGTCCCAACTGGCAACAAATCTACTTCCAGCGTTTAGCAGTAAACATCTGGAGGAAACACCCTCGCCCTGGCTACTGCTCAGCCGACTACTTTATGAGCTCTTTTTTCCACAGCACATAAAGAAAAGCAATGAGGAGGAAATAACCAAAGATTTCTCTGGAGATGAATCTTTCAACACTGACTTGCAATTGTCTTTCTTATGAAAACATGTGAATTCTAAGGGATCCTTAGATCCTAAGGGACTATAGGGATGACTTGAGGCTTTATTCAAAGGGCCTAAGATTTTAATTTACACTCAAAATACATGAGACCTGAGTTGACTTGAACTTGTTTCAATTGACTAATAGGACTTGTGTCTTATGCTTTGCTTCAATACTTCGCTATCAAATAACTTGAGACTTGACCCGTCTTGCTCCAAAATACCAGAGATATGACTTGGACTTGTCTGTAAGGTGTTATAGGACTTGTGACTAGATCTGACATACTGAGGACTTGGTTAGCAATGACATAGGTCTTCAGACTTTACTGGACACATGATCCAATACTTGAGGTTGGACTTGGATTTGTCTCGAATTAATCAAAGTACTTGAGACATGTCTTGAGCATTTACTCGAAGGACTTGTGGTTGATGCTTGCACCAAAAGGTTCAGACTTGAGTTAACTGAGCTTGTCTCCAATTACTTGTAACTGGCTTCATAATTGCTTGAAAACTTAACCATTATATTAAAGGTTTTGAGAATTGGCTCACAACTTTACTTGACTTGGATTTGTCTTCAGTCTCAAGTATTTGAGACTTGACTTGAGGCTTCCTCTTAAATATGTGAAACCTGACCTGGCCTTACTTGAACTTTTAGGTTGAAGGACTTGATTTGACTCTCCTCCAAAATACTTTAAACATTATTGAACTTGCCCACATAGTCTTAAAAACAGCTCTGGCAAGAAGAGCTGCTTTTTCCTTCTAATGAGACTCGTGAATCCAGACAGAGCTGCATGTGGCCGGTGCTTCAGCAGCTGCTCTGGTGAGAAAATGTTAAATGGGATCATAAATGACAGCAATGAAGACAGGATGCTTGGCTGCTTAGGTCAGGGGACAACAATAGTGTGTCTGGGACAGGATGCAGCTTCACACTGCTGCAGTGCTTTAAGCAGAGGATATCCACCTCAACACGCCATGACCTCCACTGTCTTGACTTTTCATCCCTAGTCTGACACTTGGAGCGAGGGCACGCCTTTGTCTCAGACGCTGCTCTTTAAAGTCGTGCCAAACAGGAATGTTGCAAATATGCAACTGTGAACCTAATATAGACTATCACTTGTACAAACTGATTGTCATGTTTGTTTGTTTTCATGATGGAAGCATTCTGAATTCTTAGATTGCACATTAGTTTTTATTATTGTGCTCTGACCCCGACAGTGAGGTTGTAAAGCACAAGAGCCAGCATGATGTTGCCCCTGTGACTGTGAGCACTACGCTGGATACTGATACCACTTGTCTGAAAAAAAAGTGCATAAATATTTGTGTTTGTGTTTTACAGTTTCGTCATCAGATGAATCAGTGTCAACAGCACCAAAAGCATGTAAGTATAACAATACAGCAATAGTGCTATACTGCTCTCAGGTGGAGATTAGGTTTTGAAGATAAACACAACTCTCACATGCATAAGTTAAGTACAGTAAAGGCTATAGTCAGTAGCCAGTTAGCTTAGCTTAGCACAAAGACTGTTAACATGGGGAAACACCTGACTAAGCTCTGTCTGAAGAACTCCTCTGTAAGTCCTGGGAGTTTCTACTGGTTGCAACTGAAGTTTATGGAGAAAACACATTTTAAAAAGTAAGCTACTGGTAGGCAGATTTTGTTATCTTCCGACAATGCTAGGCTAGCTGCTTCCCCCTTTTTCAGTCATTGGGTTAGCCGACTTCTGGCCATAGTCTGTATAAAAGAAGTGGACATTGTCACCAAGCATTGGTTTGTGGACTACTTTTTTGAGGCAGCAAGTAACACTGGCAGTGCAGCAGCAACCACAAAAACACCAGCCACAGCAGCACCAAAAGCAGCAACAACAGCAGCACCAATAGCAACAGCAGCACCAAAAGCAGCAGCAACAGCAGCAGCAGCACCAACAGCAGCAGCAACAGCAACACCAACACCAGCAGCAGCAGCAGCACCAACCGGAACAAACCCTGTATCTTCCATTTCTCCCCACAGTGCCACCAACAATCCTCTTGAGAGCAGTGAGTGTGCATATAAGTTAAGATAAATGCTTAAAATGCTCCTTGCAGAACTAGCTGGCCATGTTCCTCAATTTATTTTATTTTATTTTTCCCAGCATCACCTAAGAAGACAGAACCACCTGCAGATCACAAGAATACGACCAACACAGCTGTTATAGACAGTGAGAGCTTCTTACTTTCTTTTTTTTCCAACAACAACAACAAAATAATTCGATTTTTTTATACTTACATTACACTTTTTTTCTTTTGTCTTAGCTCCAGCAAACGCCACTGTGGGACCAAGATCTCATCAGAAACCTCAACTTCCTGACCCCGGCAAGACGAATGAGACTAGAGGTGTGAAAAATATAGATATAAGTAGTATATCAGACAGATGATTACAGTTTGGAAAACCTAACAAATTCAGTTATTTTCTGTCATGAGAGAAACATGGGACCAAACTGGATGTTATCTTTCTTGAAATAACAAGTGTATTTTAATCTATTTTGAATTTTGCTAGGATCTGATGACAGCACTGAGAAACCACTACCGGGCAAAGGTATGTCAAAATAAATTCAGTTTGGAAAACTTAACAAATTCAGTTATTTTCTGTCATGAGAGAAACATGGGACCAAACTGGATGTTATCTTTCTTGAAATAACAAGTGTATTTTAATCTATTTTGAATTTTGCTAGGAACCGATGACAGCACTGAGAAACCACTACCGGGCAAAGGTATGTCAAAATAAATTCTAATGAAATAAGATCGCTTCTTGTGTTTAAGATCATCTCAAAACCATGTTAAGTGATTAAAGATCTTATTTTTCACTCAACTGACAATATTGATTTTTATTTTCTTCAGGTGCAACTGACCCTACTACAGGTAGAGTACATCATCTGTACATGTTTGTTCTTGTCTTCTTATGTATAGTTAATGCACTAATCTATGGGGTGGATACAATTACTTAATCAGCTTCACACTTCTGTGAAAATCTATATTTCACAGTACATCATAAGTTAAAGCTGTTATTTGTTTTGTATTTTTGATAAATAAAACTATGTGGATATGAGATATATCGTAAAAAAAAAAAAAGAGATTTCCACTCTAGATTAATTTTGATGTGTTGATGTAATATTGATTTGCTTGTGATGTTTATATGGCTTAATTCAAGAATGTAATAAATTAATTTCAATATTATAGCACCACATGAAATTGTTATACCTCCAGTGAAGCCAAAACAAAATGATAAAGACCATAAAGACAAAGCTACTGGTAAGTTATACTGTTCTACCATCATGAAGCCATGGATTAATGAAATCATATCATAAACAATGTATCAAAGGGCAGGATTGTAATCAAAATATATTGTTTTGAAGGTCCTGACACTCATGAGGAAGTACCCCCCAAATCAGGTACTGAACTGTACTCTGCTGAACTCGTCTGTCATACCGCACAATCCCATAGTGGAGGTTTTTAGATACATTTAGGCTAACAAAGCCCAATATGAACAGTATTTTAAATATTAAACCTATAGAGATAATGGGCATTGACACTACAGTGTGATAGTATTAAATCAAAATGTTATTCGAGTCGATTGTGAATACAATACAATACAAGCAATAAATACATGTCTATTTCTCTACATAGTACCTTTAAGGTTAAGGTTTGAGATGCTGCAACTAGAACATTTCTGTTCTACTATTTGTTCCATACTCATCTTTAAGTCAAATTAGATTGATGATAATGACCGTCTTGTTCAAAATTTTCACTCAGACAAAAGGCTGTGGTGGATTGTGCTGCCTGTCCTCCTGGTTGGAGCTGCTGCCGCTATTGTCCTCAAATTCAAGTGCAAGAAGATCCACGATCACACTGGTACGTATACAAGCAGGCTGCACGATGTACTTACATTGTTTGATTAGTATTTTTGACATTAAATGTTATCAGAAAAAGTACAAATAGGTTGTGTCTTGTCTTATCTCCTACAGAAACCATTGATACTGGAACTGAGAAGTAAGTTTGAGCATTGTAGTTATGGACTGCATTTTAAAATGTGTGTGAACAACTAAAATCCCTTTCCCATCCCTTTGTCTCTCTTACTCTTCACAGCGCATCTTTCCAGAGCAGACCTGAAAGCACCAAAGATGGAGTCATGCTCCTCGGAGTGAAGTCATCAGGCGGAGAAGAAAACGGTGAGCTGCCCTTCCTTCTATTTACTGCGGGAGTTGTTTCCAGCTTCATTCTGTTTGTGCATTCTTCCATCACTTGGTAAAGCTGTTTCTCCAGACACAGACTCGCAGTGATTCCAGGGAAGTTGCAGGCTTTTAATATCTCATTGTACTGTATGGGCTTTTGGGGCTTTGCTGGGCAACAGAAGGTGTTTCCTGTGATTTCGCGCCCCCACCCTCGAACAAGCAGCAGGGCTTGAAAGATAGGGACTTCCTAACATAAACACTGATTATTTTGGACAGGAGCTATTGTGCGGTTGGTAAATGTCAGTGTGGCCCAGACGCTGCAGGCGTGTGCATGTTTGTTGGTGAGGTGAATGCGTGTGCACATCCATGTGTCATACGTGGCTTGTACACAACCTCAGTACCCCTTCACCCCACCCATAAAAAAAAGAAAAAAATCTGGGCACTTCATGTCTTACCTTCCTTCCCTAACACAATCAGGCCTCCATGACTTGGCTGTGAGCTTCAGAGGGAAATGGAGTCATGCTTTAGGAATTTTGCTGAGGAAGAACATGTTTACGTTGTGACAGACTAGTTCTTTGGATTTGTAGCTTTATAAATTATTATCTGACTGCAAACTTGTTACTCATACATACTTATATAGTCCAACACATGCTTTTAAGTTACTTAATACATTTCAGAAATCCAAATCAGCATAACAGTAATTCCTCTTAACAGCCCTTAATTTAATCTAATTAATGGTTTAATAAATGTAGAGACAGTTTGTCTTCAGGAAAGTGTATAATTAGTTTTAGATAGAATTTTGGATCAACTATGTCACTTTTGAGACTCAAACTTGAAGTACTTATACAGTTCTTTGCAAACTAGTTCTTCCAACTTCTACTCCACCTATAATATTTTACTTTTTACTTCACATCTGACAGCCTAAATTACTTTACAAATTAAACATTTTGCGAAACATGAGAATATTTAAAAGTCCCAGCTTCACAAATGTACTTTCCTTTTAAATTCATACATATAAATATAGGTTTCTCATAAAGTATAAATAATGTTGTTTTCAGACACAATCCTATGTTAATTGTGCTTTCATTTTCATTGTGATGTGTTTGGAAGACATAGATTAATAAAGTTTTGAGAAGATATACATTTTATATGTCAATAATAAATCACATTGTCACAATCATTTCATGGAAAGAGGTAAAAAAAAATATAGATAGATAGTTAGATAGATAGATAGATAGATAGATAGATAGATAGATAGATAGATAGATAGATTTTTACAAACCAAACAATCAGTTGATTAATCTAGAAATTAATGAGAAGACCAATCCATAATGAAAATAATCATTAGTTGTAGTTCTTTACAAAATAGGCTCTAGGCCTACTTCAATCAACTACAACATAAAATCCTACTTTTGCATTTTGCTTATGAATATCATAAGTATCACCATAATTTCCTGATTATATTAACATATGTTTACTTTGTTAAATGTAGAATACAGGCCTTTTTTGGAGCAGAGTATTTTAACAGTTACAGAATACTTCCTCCACCGCTGTAGAAAGAGAAAACAACCTCCTCACCATGGTGACATGATGCCCTATTCTGAACTTAGTCACGGCAACACTGCCGTCTAGTGTTGCTGTGACATAAAGACACAAATAGTCTTCTCAAAACACATTTCAGAGCATTATTTTGATAATTTTTCTTTTTGGATTTTTTTTTTGTTATTACGCAGGTTTTATCATTGTGTGCTTTCATCACTTCCATTTGTTGTTATTATGTTTCAGCTGCTGCAAGATAAAAAAAAAAAAAGAAAGAAAAAGAAAAGAAGGGCAGCGTCAATCAAGATGGGCCAGTGAATGAGTCTCACCTGTCGCCCACACACTGATGGTCTGAAGGAGGGGTTTAGATGTTTGATTTTGCATTTTTTTTTTGTGAATTTTGTGAAGCAGAAAAGTATGTATGATTCTGTATGCTGTAAGCAGTTTTATAAAGCAGGGTTTGCAACCGTGATCATAAATCTCAGAGTAAAAGAACTTATTTTCAAATTGATGTCATAAGGTGAATACTGCCTGCGGATAAACTAGTGACTGGAATATAGTAAATACACTTCTATGCATCTTTATTCCAGTATACTTTTGACAAAGACAAATTTACATCTGTTGGGCCACAGAACACATTTTCTGTACAGTGCACTGACCTCAGATCCATCACATATTTGATGGTATGAATCACTGTTCATTTCATAGTTGTGTAATTATCCTTTGGTTGGCAGTAACAGCCAATCATTTATGTAGATTGAGATGCTTTTTGGGTGTTTTTATATGTCATTTAATTTCGCCACAACATGGTGAAAGAACAAACTTTTTTTGAGGTGTACTCATTTTACTTTCATGTACTTTTTTTAAAGGGTTGTTTAATATTCCACCAGGCTTCTCCACCAGCAATGATTTTATTATTTCCTTGCAAAGTAGCTTTCTGTACATTTACCAGCAATTTCTTTGTGCATGTGGCCAAAGGACAATTTGCAGTAATGCCGGTTTTAAGTTTGTTTATTTTCAGTAAAAATATTATTATAATAACATTTAAGCACAGAAAACAAGTAAAGCATATGCATGGGTTGTATTTAAAAGACACTGGAACTGCTTTATGGCTGGAATTTGTTGTTGTCAACCTCTATTTCCTCAATAAATCACTCAAACACAGTTTGGATTTTTTAGCTTGGGTTCATCAAATTACATAGTAAACTTATTTTTGGTTATTTGTTGGTTCATTTAGTGGCTCACTTTAAAAAAAAAGGTTTCTCTGAGAGGACAATGTCAGTGTCAAAAAAACTGGTGTAAAATTTTTTATCAATACTATCTCTAACGCACAAAAATGTAATTATTATCTGAGTACTTAAATGGTTGGGAGATTTTTTTTCACCATCTATGGCAAAAAGAAAAATAATTTTAATTTATTTTCTGTATACTGAAAGCCTCAGGGACATTTTATTTTCTGACAGCCTGGAATATGTCAATGATTAGCAATAACATTGATTTGAATTTTAATTATTTTGCCAACAGTGGCAGTTCAGTGACTCACCACTAGAGAGAGCACACAGTCAACACAAAGCAACAAAAAAAGCAGCCATAGTTGTACCCCAGTTTATAAGCTGGTGTTTATTGCAGAGAGGTTTCATGAGGTTGTTGACAGAGGAGTGAGATTTAGGCAGTTGGTGTTAAAGTCACACTCTGCTTCATTTTCGAACGCAGCGTTCATACAGTGCAGAAGCTCATAACCGACATGTTTACACAGTGAATTTTCATGGAACTAATTAAAAGTCCTGGTATAAATTTGAATGACTTTTGCCATTTTGTAGTCATGACTTCCATTTTGAAAGAGTCCCCACACACTCACACACACACACACACACACACACACACACACACACACACACACACACACACACACACACACAGGACCGGCTCTGTCTGTGGCCTTTGTAAACTGAGACTGGGCAGCAGCTTTGACTGTGGGCACATTTCCCTCAAAGAGACAGTGAGCAGGCTGGCAGCAGGCCCATCACACACAACTATAATGCCAGCTGTGGCATGGACTGAGTTACATTCAGGATGTCATGCCAGGTCTTTCTCCTTCAGCTTCACTCAATAACTTACAGGGGTATGTCTCCCTATATAGGTCAGATATATCCTCTCCATTTTCACATTCAGTTTCAAAGTGGATCTAAACCTCTGACTGTGAGAAATCAATATCAGTGTTACCCAAATGAGTGCCTTGCTGAATGTTGCTTTGTATGGCAGCAGTCTTATTGATTATAAACTGTTTTATGCAACAGATAAAAGATAACGGGGGTAATGTCCACATATTAAATCTGTAATATTTGCACCACAGCAAGCATTAAACATTAGAACATTAAGCGTGTTTTGCTTGCATCTGTGAATATCTCCTAAATTCACCGGAAGCATTAGATAACGCTTAATTTGTATATTTAAACATAAAATTTCAGAAAACTTAACATATATATTATAATATGTGATACAAAAATAATTGTTTTAATGTCATTAACAAGTCTAAGTAATTGGCTGGGGAAGTTTGATGGTGATATCTATTTTAACCCTATTTACATGTAATGCAAAATGAATGGAATTTTACTATACATATGTTAAAGGCAGTTTTTCTAAAACTCTGAAGCAGAAATCTCTATTTCAGTAGAAATAGAGATTTTCCAGATTAATTCCTGTCTATATTCTGAAGGAATTTTTAGGTCATTCCTACCGTGATTTTTTCAAAATTTTATTCATAAATGGCAAAAACAAATATTTTTTAATGGCTGTTGGCAGTGTTTTCTGATTTATGGAGTGATAAAAAGAGATATCAAAAAAATCCCTCTGAGAAAACCTTTAACTCTAATATATATAATTTGAACACTGGAAAGTACATATTTAATAAGATATTGCCCAGTGTTTATTAAATATGCCCTTTTGCATATTTAAACTGAAAATTCTTGTTAGAGTTAGACTACATTTTTAAAAGGAGTATTGTAGAGAAAATATCTCAGTGGAGTCAATTAAACAAAGTCCATTGGCATCAGGTGGCCTTTGGTCTGTTCTGTTGCCTCATGCTGCTCATTTGTGCCAAAATCTACATAACTTTCCAGGCTACCAGTGACATGTAATATCAAAATCACTTGTATATATCATTGAACCAAAGCTGCAATGTATTTGTAGAGTTCCAGGGACATCTATGTAAAATCAAGTAATAGAAATGAAGAATAACTTTCTCTTACTTGAATTTATCTTTTTTCTTGAGACATAGCAGCTGTGTGCAGCTCTCTAACATGCACCGAGGTCGCTCCTGCACATGCAACCAGCTATCTCCTGCTAGAGAAGTGCAACTCAGCAAAAAGGCCCCTGTTGTTAAATTTCATGAGGGAGGAAGGAGGGTGCGATAAGAGGCACGTTTCACTGAACTGAGAGCGCTTCGAGTTTGGCATACCGGGTGTCTTGAAGGGGCATAACAGAAGGTTCATGAAGGATTAGTAACCTGAAACACAACACGTTTTATCTTTTGCTTCAATAAGGGAAACAGGACATGGGCACATGGAAGAAATGCACAAGCAGATTTTGGCTGACTCTCCACAGGGAGTGAAGGTCAAACACAGAGGTGCTTCACATTACTCTCTGCTCTTTTACTCGAGCTTGCATTGTCATGGCAAAGGTTGTGAAATCCATTTGAGATTACAGGTCTTTGCCAGAAAAGTCCATTTAAAATAGAGGCAGAGTAATACAACATCTTAAGCTCTGACAACAAATGGATTGATCTCCCAGAGACCTGACAGTTGCTGTAAAAGCTTTAAAGTCTTCTGAGCTTTTAACTGCAGAGTATTATTTCATGCACGGGTTCAGAGATCACAGGGGCTGTCAGAAATGTGGGACCTCAAACTATACTGAGCTCTGTACTATCTGAAATCTGTAGCTTTGTCAGTCTGAACACTTATCACTTTAACTCAATTTATTGGGATTGCTGCATTCCAGACAGAATTTACACCTTTTGATGACCTTAGGCTCAAGACAGTTTGTTGATTGGTTCCCAAATGATTTTCACATGTATGAATTTACTGAATGCAGTCGCTTTGTTGCCCTGAATTTTTGGCTTTATAAATCTATGCATCTGCTGTAATCTGCTATATTTTAACCCATTGACCCACTTTGTTGCAAATGATGACAGCATCTTCAGATAAGACATGTAGAGACAGGTTCCATGTGTCTACTTTTCAAATGTGTCAGTGAAGTTTCTCAAGATTATAGATTTTTATAGGTTATAAAAACACTTTAACTGATATAATATTTTTACTTAACTGACCTGCATATATGTTAAAAATGAGTCTGGTCCTGCTTGTTAACATTTTATGATACAGTATAAAATGTTGGCTGCTGGGTCTGAATGGTAGCTCTCTCAGCAACTCTATGACCTTATACTGTATACTTAACATAAATTTAGGTCAAAACCTCATTAAAAAGCAACGTGATAATAAAGTCTGATGCTAAGCATTTTTTAACCGTTGTCTATGCAGTTTTTTTTAAATTGTTTTTATTACTTTTCGAGGAACTTTGGTGTAAAAATGTCATGCATTTATAGACAGATTACGAGACCATCTCTAAGACACTCAGACTTTGTAGATATTTAGATTATTTTATTGTTGTTTCTTGACTTTTTGTCATTATGAATTTCTCTGTCATTTGTATGTCACGTTCAGTAATCCATCCATACATGTATGTCAACTGCCTGCAACTTTCATACCTAAACCCTTGATTTTAATAAGTTTCAAATACAGAAACATGAAGAAATATTCCAGTAAACAGCATTTTCACATCTCTTATTTAAACTTTTTTCACATCTAAAAAAACTCTGCTCAGATTCCCACAATGAGATAAATGTACATCAAAAACAACCTAAATACTTTTACTGAATACTACTATTTTATCCCCTGCCAATATCAAAAACTTTTTTACATAACTTCAACAAAAGCCTTGTTGCTTATCCCGCACTTTACACAGTATAGGACTGCATCCACAAAGGCAGTAACACTAGCTAAAGCATGTGACCCTTTTCTGAGACATATCTAGTTCTCCCCATGTGACGGGAGGAAAGCACTCGCGCTAACCCACTCGTCCACTGGATTCCATTACCCTTTAGCCAGCAGAGCTGCAGGGGGTAAGAGGAGCAGATCCAGTTACTGGGAGAACATTTCTGTTGAGACAGTGTGGTGAGGGATAAACTGCTGATGAGCTGAACAACTGTGCTCCGTGTTTACCTGCCAAGTGTACAAATGCATACACATACAAATACAGTAAGGTGAGACATTTTGGCTCTGTAAAGCAGGTGCTCCCCACTTTCTTTTGTAAAATAAGAAACATGGGTGTTTTGAATTGTTTTAGATATTCATCTAGGATTTTATTTTTTTTATTCTGCAGATCATTATTTACCTGCCTGAGTTTAAGGCCATTACATTTTATTCTCTGTGATATTTTTTAAGCGTAATTTTTGGCTGTCACTAATAATAATTAATTTTACTGCAAACCCCTTGGCCCTCTTGGATTGCTGTGTGAAAAAATCCAAAGCATGTTTTTGAGGTCAAACTCCATGCTCAAGTGTTTAAGTGTGTCATTCAGCTGAGAATATAAATATCCCATTTAACAATTCTTTGTTAAATTTAGAATAACTACATTTATGTAAAAATCATTATTTCCTCAGCATGTGACAAGAACGTGGTATGATGTCAAAGCCTCATGGGAGATGTAGTACTTGTTGAATGCGATTTTTTTTAAAGGTAGATTTTTGTTACCTAGGAACTATTTCTATTTATCCATTTTCAACAAATATAACCTTCTGCCTCCTGTTTTTATATGTATTTTTTCTGTAACTGTTGTGGATTTAATAATAAATATCTACAAATTTAATGTTATCCATATTACAACTCCTTCAAAACAGGTGGATGAAGCCCTGTGTGAAAATATAAAGCAGGGTTGATGGCGTTTAATCCTATGGTTTAATCCCAGAAAATCAATTGTTTAAAAAAAAATACATATGCCGAACTTCATCTGGCATGCTACCTCGTCCACGTAGCAACACAACCATTCTCCCCAAGTATTGGTCAAATATCTAATCCAAACGCTATTTCCCAGCCAATCAGGGAAAAGCTACGTTTTACGTCGTGGGCGTGCTCTGATTGGTCAAACCCTCGGGTCAGCTGAGTTGAGTAAGGTATAAATATTCCTCAGAAGTTTTGTCAGTTGCAGTGTGTATGTGTGTCTGTGTATGTATGTCATTGTGGGGGATAACGGCGTGGGCGTATGAATTTATTTATGAGAGACCTTCTAAATTAAATTATTTTGCACAAAATAATATAAGGTAAGTAATTTAATATTCCGAACAAATGCTTGTTAGCTAGAAATGAACAGCTTAAGTAGTTAACTTCTGTTTTCTGGACGGTGAAGTTGTCTTTTTAACGTCTAACTTTAGCTACATTTGAGATTTTGAAGCGTTCGCATTTTAATGAGCCACCTGTCTCTTAATGAGCTAAAAACATCCCGTTTCGACTGTTGCACTGACGCTGCTATGTCGTTTTTCAGGCAGCTTTGCTGAAACCACAGGAAAACAGCCGAGCCCACTCCTGGAGAAAGCAAGACTGTCACCATGGTCGCCACAAGCACATTAAAGACCAAAAGCAGCGAATGTATTTCGGAATTGGTTGACCGAAGATATGACCAGGCTTGCATCGAGAAAGGTAAGCGTACTAGCTTGTTCTGTGTGTTTTTGTCTGTATAGATAAAATGCTAGTTGCTGGATTCTTCCAGTTGTGTGCTTGTTTATCACTGTGTGGTGCATGGCTGCAGCAGAGCAGAGGAGGGGAGGGGTGCGGGGAGAGGGAAGTCAACATAGGATGAAGTCATCTCTTCAGACTGTCTACACACAACAGCAGCCTGTATATGATCATCAAACAGGATTTTTTTCGTCATAAGCTAAATGATTGTAATGCAAAACTTGTATTATGACTAGTTTGGTGCATATGTTAGGCTTTTGAACTGTTTAGTTGTCTCTGATTTATCCTTTTTCTCGTGTATGATGCACACACACACACACACACACACACACACACTGCACCCAGATTGGATGCAAAAGAACATTCCTTTCCTGAATTACTTATTCATGTTTAGTTTAAGAGATAGCTGTCAAAACTAAAAAAACACATTTGTGCATGATGGCATCCTAAAATGGCCGTTGGCACAATATTGTCTTGTAGATAGTATGTTCAGTTAAATAAGCTTCTGAGCATCTGTCCATAAATGTTAAACTTGCATTGTTTTTCCAGAACTGGACTTCTGGGATAACTGCTTGGCTGAACCCCAGAGGAATGCAGATGTCACTGAAGACAGAACCTGTCAACAGCTGGCCAAGATGTTTGAAAACTGCCTGTCACGAGCCAAGAAGACGACGCTGCACTGCTCCTCTGTGCTGGTACCAGAGAAGCTCACGCGGAGAATAGCTCGTGAGGTCCTGAGGCTGGCATCCTGCGAGCCCTGCGGCTTGCGTGGCTGCGTCCTCTATGTCCACCTGGAGCTGGACAAGGGCTGCAAGCGGCTGGAGCGCATCGTGTATGATGCCACCGTGGTGCCCACATTTGAACTAACTCTTGTGTTTAAGCAGGATGGCACAGCCTGGCCCAGCCTACGGGACTTCCTTTTTATGGGAACCTGCTTTGCCCCTACTTTTAGGCACGTACTTAAACTGAGTCCAGGTTTCCGGCTTGTCAAGAAAAAACTGTACTCCTCCTCGGCTGGTACCGTGATAGAGGAGTGCTGAACTATGGGAGGGATTATGGTGGGATATCAGGTTTCCTGTGGGTATACGCACTTCTGCCCAAATGTAAATGACACTCCAGTGGTGTCATATTTTCTAGTGTTTTTGTACAATACAGTTTGTCAGTTCAGATTGGAACTTGGGATGTAAAGTTGAAGCTTATGCATAAATGAGCCTGATAGTTCTGGGTTTGGCTTCAATGTTTCTTAGTGCATTTTTTATCAGCAAAATTGTAATATCCTGGATGTTTTTTCTTTTTTCTAATTAGAGCATTTGTTGCTCAAACACAATTTTAAATTGTACATTTTGCAGATGAATGTAAAACCATGTTCAACATGTTTGAGAGGGACATACTGTGGGTACACTTTAGTAAAAGACACTAGCCACTTTGTTGATGAATCTGTGTGTTTCCAGATACATTGAATGTGTTCGGCAGCAGTAAACACACTTGGGCTTGGAATTAAATCTTTGGGGGCCATATGTAGCTTGTTGTGTAATGCTGTATTTAGGGCTGCGGATGTTTTTAAGACTGAATGTCCTGTGAAGAAGCTGCTGTCATGGTGTGGGTTTCTCACACTAGGGGAATGTGGATGCCTTAAATGTCCTAGAAATTTACCTTTTCTCACTTTGGAGCTTGTGTGTGTTTAATGTACAAGTGTAAATGTTTTATTGCATTTTTATTTTTATACCCCCTCCCCCAGGCACACCTTTTCAATGCAGAGCCTTTGTATATTATTAAAAGGATGGAAAGCCCAAATGTATGTAAAGGCTTATTTAATTTTTATGGAGGGATGCATTGATGTATTGGCCGATATTCGCCTTGTTGACTGCCATCGGCATTTCAGCTTTTACCCAATGCAGTGGCTGAATTTGATTGGTCCTATCAATTTTGCGCTGGCTAAATGTGTTCATGTGCTTTGACTTGGACACAACAGTCCTTTTAGAAAACATTTTTTTTTATTAAAATGTTTGTTTCCCTGGCTCACAAGGGGGAATAAATAAACCATAACTAAACCCATTATCAGACAAATCTTAATTTTCAACATGGGTGTCAGCCCAGAATTGAACAATTAGTGCATTCCTGGAGACCTGCGAAGAGATTGAGGTCCAGCCAGTAGCTTGACTTTTTTTTTTAATGAATTCCTTCATTTTTATTTTCTTAATTGCCATTTGACTTCCTGAATTGAATTAACTCGTTTTTGTCTATTAGACAATAAAAACATTCAAACTTCATTTTCCATTTGTAGACTTGATTCGGTGCAATTTGTTCAAACAAGGTCAGGATCCTGGAGCCATGACTAAGCCTGGAGTGGGCAGCCAACAGTGGTACAATGCAGGCTTTCTAAACTGGGACAACAAGATCTCGACAAGAATGTGATGTTTATTATGCGAGGCCCTGGCTAGTATGACAGAAGAATTTTCAGCTTGACATCATAGACGCCACCAGCAGTCACTATCAAACACCAGTATAGGCAGATTTTTTTTGCATATCTAATTTTAGAAAAAACTAACATTGGTAATCACTCTAACATTTAGAGACTTCGATGATTCAGTGACTGCTCTTGACACTGTTTTGTGAATGTTTACACATCAGTATTAATATTTTATCGATCCCATCTGCTCCTAAGGGGCTGTTGAGAAACATCAGGTAAGAACACACAGTAAGTAGCTTGTGCATAGGCACTGCTGTAGCTGTTTATATGAGCACATCAGCTGCTTGTGCGAACCTGCAGAGTTTGTGTGACATTTCTCTCACTGTCTTTAATGGAGCTGTCTCCATAGTGATTTTGTGGGCCTCTGTTTGTCAGCTATACAAATGTGATTCAGATGAACTTACGATTGTTGCACTTGTGTGGGACATTTGTAGTAATATTTGTGCTTGTGACCTTCTCCAATTCAGCCTCTCATCTTTGTAAATGCATGATTTGAGGCAGTAAGTAAGTAGGCTATTGATGTTGTGATGTTCTACATGTTGATTGCATAAAGGTTTTATCACTTACGCTGTCATGTCATTCATGCACAAACCATTGAACAGGGTCACACGGTTGTAGTAGGTTAATGACAGGAGCACATGATCTTGGTGCAAGATGCAGCGCTGTCATTGTGAAAGGACAAAGCACTAGTGATGTGGTCATACTTGCATGACCCCTTTGCCTTACTATGCTAATGTGGGTCAGCAATACAAATTGGCATTGTTAAGTGAATCTCTAGAGAGCCACTGGTAAATGTACTATTTTTTACTGAATATTTACAAAAAATGTATATAACTCAACTTTCATTACCATAAAATAAAATCCCTATAGTTGATTATGCATGGCAAACTGTTCTTTTAAAGGGACAGTTTACCTTCAGTACATTTTTAAAATGTATAATGTGACATTATATATCTAAGGTAGAGGCAGCAAACGTTCAAACATAAAATAATTATTAATCTAGCCCCTACCGTCTTGGAAAATTACTGAATAACTTTCATGCTGCTCCGACCTAAAGAATCTGAGCTGCACTGTGCTTGGCAGCTCATTCACTGAAGCTCATGAATCTATTGGTGGTACTTGAGATTCTCAATGTCAACATGATTCATCTCAACCCCGCACAGTGTGGGTTTCAGTGACAATACCGTGTTGTGAAATGGGTGCTTCCCTGCCACAGCTACATAGTCGATCGCACTGATCAGAGTGATCGCACATACCTGCTGCATAGACAGCACACTCTGTAGCAATGATAGTCTGCAGATGTTTACCAGCTTTGAGTCCCTCTTCATCCCCAGGGAGTGTCCGAGACACCGGATAGGCCTGTTTGGTGCCGAGGTGAACTGGGCTTCATTCCATGTTTCCTCTTGACACGTGAAACAATCTCTTTCTGAGAAGGTGGAAATCTGATGAACAGGGCTTAAGGGTACACACATGTAGCACTGGGATCCAATGTAATCCAGATATGTTTATCTGTCTCCTGAGTGTTTGTGTATAATCTATATTTTTTTTACTTTGCATTTTCTTCTGTTCTTTATTTAATTTATGATATCCCCAGACAGGCTGTTTTTTTGTATCTAACTTTAGTACAGTGGAAAATTATACATTTAGAAATAGCTCCTGTTTATTCATTTAGTATACCCATTTTGCATCAAATGGGGAGTGGTTGTGAATGGTTTATTGCTATACCAACTGCCCTGTAAGATTTTAATCCACATTTCACACAAGAAAACCAAAAAAAGTAAAGTAAACATTTTGACCGAATGTCATTTTCTCTCAGGTATGCTCACTTTACAATGAGCAACTGTGACAAATCAAAACACACTAACTTCCAAACAGCAGAGAATGAGGTCTACATCCAGGAAAAGATGATCTTCTTAAGTAGCAGGGCAGGTAAACAAGAATTTGCTATTTGCTCTTCATTGTGTAACATTATTTCTGGGTATTGACATTCAAATCAGTAACCAGAAACAAACAAACACTTGCTGCAGTTTGAGCTGGCACTATGCAATGTTGGTGAGTGGAATTTTAAATCACAAACACCTTAACAGTGAGGGTAGTGTGAGTTTATACAGGCTAAGGGACAGGGGCCAGTGTGTTTACTCCAACAGGAGCACAAGCTAAACACAAGATATTGTTACTTATTTATGTATGTATTTTATTCAAGTTTAGATCTATTTTTCAAATGTTATAATGTTTTTACACTTGTAAGACACTTGTACACATGTAAGATTGTGAACATGATAAATAACCTACTAAATATCAGCATGATATCATTGTCATTGTGAGCATCCTTGTGTTAGAATTTAGCTTTGAGCATTTAGCTGTGCCTGAGGCAGCTAGCATGACAAATCACATGCTTTGGTCCATGCCACTTGGTAACAAATGTCTGACATGTCACATGAAATATTCACAGTCTCCTAATTAATGGAAGCCCATTTCTGAAAATGTAATAAGAACTCCCTGTAAGTCATTATAATGAGAATTATCGAAAATAAAAATTACCTAAAACTAAAAAAATGACTAAGTATTGCAATATAATGTGAAACTAAAAATGACTTATCTCAAACTCATGAGGAACTTTCTCAAAATACTCAACGAGTAGTGATCTTATTTTGAGATGCCAACTGATTATTTTGAGATATGAAGGTCATTTAAAAAAAAAAAAAAGATTCCCATTATTATGCGATACTATTATTTTGAGATACTCATTATGGAAATTGAAGTAATTTTTAAGAAAGTTTCTCATTATAATGACCTTTATTTCCACCTCATCTTGGTGCCCCCCCCCCCCTTTTTTTTTTTTTTTTTTTTGCAGAAATGGCCTTACATACCTAGCCAAGCACAAATAATGAATAACCAAATAATAAAAATAAAAACACCTGTGTGTGTTTAGATGAATACAGCGTGTGTTAACTTGGTTTCCATGCTGACGCTCCACTTCATAGCAATGTTAAATTACATTACTGATAATGTGATAATTTCTCTGGTGTGTTTCCACACAGCCTCTTGCCCTTGAAAGCTACTGCAGCACTTTAAATTGTGTTTTATAAACTGTTGATCAGGCTGAGGAGACATAAGTCTGACTACCCATCATCTAAATACAGCATTTAAATGTTTCTGAGCACATGATTTAAAATTGATTGCCGCATGTGGTCATAGATACCTTGAGGTCTTGAGTGGAACATAGCGCAGAGGACAAGCAGTGCCTTCCCTGGAACTGGACATCTCATTTTATTAGGATGTTTTGATGTTAAATTTGATGTTGGTCATCATTTAGCAAATTGTCAACGGGATAAATTAAGTTTTCTATTCTATCTTCTGTTATTATAATACTTTGAGTAAGACACATTATTCAGAGTAACTAAGTAGAAAGTGGATGAAGTTCTTAAATAAACCATTACACTGTGAAATGAAATAGCCCTGAGAGGCACATGATGCATATGTTTAACAGCAGTGTATTCCTAAAAAAAAATAAGGATATTTTGAGATGTTGCTATGCTATTTGCAGCTCTGTAGATGGAGTGTTATTCAAGTGTCACTACAGTGTTTATCTGGCTGGTGTGTGACCTTTGTAGGACACTGTCTCTGGTAGGTTTGGAGTAGACAACTCCTCCATAACTAATGCATTGCTGGCTTCAAACATGGATTTCTCTGGCATCTAACAAGTGGGCGTTGTCCCACTTTTGACCTTTTATGGGGAGCTGCTGGAAGTAGGTTGTTGCCTGGGTGAAATCGCCTTTATTACAATGGCCCTTTGCTTTAATAAAACTGCAAAAATGGGAAGTCATGACATTGGTGCAGAAATGTGGTGCATGAAATTCTTAATAATATGCTCAGAGTAAGGCAAGAAGCATTCCATGATTTCAGTGCCACTGAGTCATTGTTAACAGAGGCCCAGTGTATGTACTGTACTGAGTCATCAATTTTGAAAGGGTACATCTCTTTTGGCTCAAATAGTGAGACAGTTCTGTGGATTCCAAAAAAGCTTCTATCATGCAAGGGGAAAATATTGCAGAAATATTATAGTAAGTGTATGTTCCGAGAGGAAAACATGAACTAAGCAGCCAGTCTGACCCTTGATGTTAAGCACATCTCTGATGTCTATCTTACTGATAATTTCAGCTGGGTTGCAGAGAAACTTGTTAAGTCAAACAGGAAGTGGTTTAGGTTGACTGAGTATGTTTTTCTTGCTTATTCTTTGTCAAATGTCCAAAACACGGTCATGAAACTGTCCTTTCTCCCTCCAAAAAACATGAAGAGCATGAACAGTTGTGGAAACTATTTTTTGGAGATGGAATATTATATGGCAAATATAAAAACGGCACAAGTGGAACAGGAATATTTTGTTATGTTTAATAAGATTAACAACTTACAATGCTTATTGCACAACTTTACTTGCAACCACAACTGGACATTTTAGCATTTAAATAATTGAATTGTAATACTAATCAGAAAATAAAATTTAAATTCTGATTATTAAGATTTGCTGTCTGGTAGTGTATAGGAGTGGTGAAGTGACCACAGCCCCTTTTACACTTCACTCTTCATTATCATTCATTTAATACAGTGTCTTTATATTTATTCCACTTCAGTATTCACCTTATTAGCATCCAGAGTCTATCTGTCTTTGAATAATACCTGGCAAAGGTTAAATCTCCTGTGCCATATTTCATGCATTATTAAGGTTCAAAATAGATTTATATTGCACTCAAGATCCAAACAGTATATCATAGTAAAATTAGAGACACTTCTTACTGGTGTTGCTATAATTTAACCTCTCACTTGTTACTTGGCTCATAGAACAATGCTTTCAGCTTTCATTATAGAGTTCAAATGGCATGCTTAGGATGATGGGTAACTTTTTCCCACTGGTTCTGGGACTTAATCAAACTAACTTTCTTTCATAATGTTAATCGTAAATCATAGTTTTGTGGCTCAAGTGCTTAATTCAATGGCTAGACCAAGTAGGATTGAAGTGTGTTATGTCAGATGGCTGAATTTTATTGATTACTCCCTTGTTGAATACACAATATACTATTATAATACTAGACAGAAATTACAATGTATGTAAATAGTGAAATATTGTGTAAACTGTAACAATTATTTGGGGATTTATGTCTTAGCCCAGAAGGCTTGGAGTCTCACAGCCCCAGAGAGTCTACAGCCATCTAGTGGAGAAAAAGGAATACTGACAAGTTAACTCCAAAAAAATGAAGAATTATTTAATTGTTGGGATTTTCCGTACCAAATAAATAATTACATTGTTACTACAAATACTTAAAATGTGATGTGTTTTTTGGCAGTTGTTTGGCAAACAATTTGTAAACTGAGATGCTTTTGTTTTGAAAGTTTACAGGAAGTGTCACTCTGTGGAAGTTGTTGACGCTGGTGTCCTAACAGTTGTCAGGGGCAACACAAGCACCAGACGACGTTGGCAGGCAACGTTAACTCGCCGTTTTATTTTATTTTTATAAAAACGCTAGCTTAATTCCATATTTTGTCTGATACGTTTAGGACTGTTTCTATGTTGTATTAAATGTAGATTATTGTCACTGAGTGGAAATGCCACCAAAAGCTGCTAAAAGGGGTTCAGCTAAAAAGCCTGCTGCGTCTGGAGCAGCAAGTGTCAACAAGAACTGGGAGGCTGGTCTCGCCAAAGCACAGTTTGAAGAGGTTTGTTAGCTCATTAACTTATTTCCTCTGCTAAACTTAACGCTAGTGGTGTGTTAAAAAAAAGTGTCCGTCATCAAACAAAGTGGCTTCTTGAGGCTACACAAGTTAGCCATATTTTACTGTTAACAGTGTAGCTTGCTTATTTAGCTATGCTAATTTAATGTCCTCATTTTAGGTGGAAGAACAGATTTAAAACGGATATTCCTCGCAAAAATGTCGGCTGCGTAAATAAGGTCGCTGGGTCTTCTTGGGAAAAATATGTTGCCAAACATAACTTTACTTTCTTGGAAATTTATCAGATATGTAAAAAAAAAACCCACACACACATTTAAAACCGTAAGCTTTTATTTAGAAGGTCATATGCCGAAACCGGAAGTCTTAGTTTGAAATTCTATTCTTTCCAGTAAACCTTTCTTCACTGCAACTTCACCGTTTATTAGTTGTATTGTGATGTTGCAGCTTCCTCACGCTGCAAAATTGTAAGTTTTTCTGTGAGTAACGTTTAGATAGAAAAAGGGGAGAAGTGATGTGGCTGTTAACCTTGTAAGTGTATTTATATATGCTATCCTGTCATTCTAATGTCTTTTCCAGGAGTCATGGCAAACTTGTGTGTCTTTGGTGGTTGGGAGAAGTCCAGAGGAAGACAGACTGACCCATGCTATGTCTTTAGCCGTACAGAAACCACTACGCAAACTTTTCAACCTCTTGACCTTGGACAGCACTCTTGCTAAGGTGTTCTTAGTTGTGTTCAAGTTGTTTTTACTACTGACTGCTCTTGTATTTTTAGAACTCTAATTGCTGTCATACAGTAGGCTACTTAAATTGTCACAAAACAAACAGAACACTAATGTTGTTTACTTATTCATATCAAATTAAATTAACCTTGTAATGTCATTGAGTTATCACTCCAAACTCTTGTGTGTCTATGTAGCTTTCACATCTTAAAATCTTGTATAATCGGAAAGGTCCCATTTCCCACATTTTCTTCTACAATCATTACTTCCAAATTTGTAAACTGATTTTCGTCAAAATCACGTCATGTGTTGAGTATTCTAAAAATAATCTTCTCTTAGATCCCAGTATTTATTTTCTTATTTTTACTGATCTACTGCATGGAACATCCAAAAATAGTGTCAGTGAAGAACTAACACTTTCTATTGTGTCAAATAAAAATGTTCTCCTGTCCTCCCTTTTTGCAGATCCATGAATTAGGAAATCCTAAAGCAAAAAGGCCTGATGACATTCCCATGTTCTATGAGGTAGGTTTGGGAATCAGAGTTTTTTTAAATGTTGTCAGTCTTCTGATAGCCTTCTGATAGCCTTTAAAAAAACCTTGGTGTTTGTGTGCTTTATTCTTCATGTGCATTTATTTCTTTGTTCTCTGTGTGGTTTTTTTAATCTTGTGTAGGTTACAGAGCATGCTAAGGTTCTGCTGGATGCAGGACAGGAGATACCTTGTGACCTGATGGCAAAAATACTCAAGTTCCAGCTGCTACAGATCAAAGCCAACGATCAGCAGAGGAGGGAAGCCGAGCAGGTGAGTGTTTCTTCTGTGTATAATTCTTTGTGTTAATAATTATAATTAAGTATTTTCCTCAGGGTTCTTTTTGTGCGACTAAGTCATTTATGGGTGTTTAAGGCTGAGGAGAAGAAGGCAAAGGCTGGTCCTCCATCTGCCAGCAAGGAAAAAGGAGGGGCCAAGGTCTCTGATAAAAAGGGAAAGAGTCCACCCTCACCTGTATTACCTTCCAAAGAGAAGACCAAGCTCAAACGCAGGGATGATGTTGAGCCACCAAAGTTCTTAGGTAAAAATTCTAATTTAAACCCTGTGTGTGTGTGGGTTATCCGACTTCAAAAATCTACAATGCTAGGAAAAAACTGTCTTTCGCTGTGTTTTGTGTTATGTGTGTCTGGGCATAGATGACGAACCACAGGATGGTCCTCAACACTACATCCTGCTGCTGGGCTTCTACCAGCCCCACCTCATTGGGGCACTTGATGCTATAGGTGTACATGTAGCAAATGTCATTAAATTGTGTTCCGAGGACACACAAACTTCTGAGGGACCGCAGGGTCAACACGCATGTGAGGGCGGCAGTGAGCAGAGACCAGTTTTGGATGGAGGTAAAAAGGCTTCAGTATACTTAATGTGTACTTAATAAGGCACACATCACATCTTTATGATAGCTTTCACATGGATTCAAACTCAACCTTTATTTATTGTACGTTGCTATCAACATTACATTGTCCTTTCCTTTGTGTTTGCCAGAAGCAGAGGATCATGGTAGTATAGAGCTTGCTGCGCAGGCCAGTAAGTTGGATCTATTCTGGTCAGGTCTGAGACCAGTTTTGGACAGCGGGCCACCACATTCAAAGCTCCATGATGTGGTTCAGCTCAGCTGCACTATCCCAGATCTCTTACCTCCCTTCCACATACAAGAACCTGAGGCTGAGGTGAGTTATAGGCCTTGCAGATATCATGTATCATAGATCTATTCTCATTGAAGCCTACTCTGTGCAATCTAATCTTGCACTGTATTCTGGGACAGGACTGTGTGCATTTATTGAGTGTGGGTGTGTGATGTGTGGTTAGACTGGTATTAGGAGGGTTTGAAATGCGACCCTTATTATTTCATTGTTGATTTTCTTGTGTGTTGATATATATATATTCTGCTGTTTGTACATATTGTCTCACATTTTGGTATTCAGTTTTTGACCATTCTTTTCAACATCTCTGTCTTGTTATGCCTGCTAATCATCCGGCTTCACATTTCCTGTGATTTAATTTTGAATAAGAATCCTAATCTGTGATTTGGTCACTGTGTGTCCAGCTGGAGATAGGAAGCAGAATCTTTGAGTGTGTGGCCAATCTCATGTATGACTGTCTGGACTGGCGCAGGCAACATCAGCACTATCTAAACAGCATCAAACTCATCAGTGTACCTACTGCTGTGTTGGATACTGAGCCTACAGAGGTAACTACACAGAGGCAACCAACATTTATTTTTCATAGTTGAATAATCTGCAGATTCTTTTCCCAATCAATCAACTGATTGTTTTACAAATGTCTCAATTTCTCTCTCTTCCTCTAACATTTCTTGAGCAAAAGATGCTGACATAGCAGAGGATGGTTTCGATCCATCGACCTCTGGGTTATGGGCCCAGCACACTTCCGCTGCGCCACTCTGCTGTTGGCCATGGTTATTGGGCAGTCTGTCGTGATTGTAACATGAACTCTGTAAACCCTTTAAGTTGATCTTGTTTGGATTGGGATTGCAGTGACCATTTCCTTTTGTGAAGTTAAATGTTCATTGTAACCTTCGTTGCAGACTAATTGTCTGGTATCATGGAGACGAAGGAAAAAATAAATTTTATTTGTGAAATTCTTCACCATCATAGAGATTGTTACATTAAATTACAGCATGGTATATTATGACCTATCCCACAACATATACTGAGACCAAAGAATGGTTAGATCTCACCAAGTGTTGGAAAGCCCAGCAGTGACATCTAATGGACTAAAACAAAAGTGCCACATCCAGAATACCTGTCACCCCAGTCCTCTCTCATATACATATATACAAACAAACAAACAAACCAATTAAGCAATATCCTCTCTTTGGAGCCTGATTCTTTTGCTGAATCCTTCCTTATGGGTCGCCTCAACCAAAATAATTTAGAGTGGAAGTATTACCTCCACAATACCCAGTGAACTCAGTATTTTAGTGTCTGAATATTTATTTTTAAATACGTATTACTTTGTATGTGTGTTTCTTGTGCCAGGCTGTACCGACGCCTCTACCCATAACTCCACGTTCAAAGAAGAAATTGGTGCGAGAGGAAAGCCAACAAGATCAAGGTAAAAACGTCTTTAATAATTTATTGTGTGTGTGTGCGTGTGTGTGTGTGTGAGAGAGATTTAAAAGCTTAAGACTAGCAAGACAAACTAACCTTTTTCCTTTGTGTCCTCTTTGTGGACAGAGACCGAGCAGCCTCCTCACTTTACAGATGTTGATATGCGTTACTATAGCAACCTACTTGACCTGGTTCCCCCTGAAGCCTGCTCTGTACCTCTAATCATGCACTGTATGCTGGAACAGGTCTGTGTGCATACTGTGAGTGTGGGTGTATAGTATGTGATCAGACCAAGATTTATAAGGGAGAAATATATTTTGTAACAGATCCCTCATTATGTATGTGTGATATTAGTAATTTGTTTGAAATGTAGTCAGCAGAAGAGTGCTTTTGAGATTTGCATAAAGTTTTACTTAAACCCTCGGATTAAGGCCTATTTTATACAGTCTATGATTAAGGCACACACTTGGAAAGGGTTACTCTTTATATTTTGATTTTAGATATTCATACATCATGTAATGTGATTAAGGCTGATTAAAGGGTCATTTTTTCTTTAAAATGTGTCTACTATGACTGTGTTTGGGTGGTTTAATGCTTTGTGTGCACATTTGTTTGTTTAGGTGCAGTCCACAGTGTCCCGTGAGGCTGAGGAACCCAAACCTCACAGTGGTCCTGGGTTAGACTATCAGCTGCTCAGCTTCATGCTCCAAAGCTTCCTGCCTCTGGTGCACACCGAAGAAGAGAAAAGCCACATGTTAAATTACTTGCTGACTACAGCACAGAATGAAGAAGACAAGAAGGTACAGTAACTATACACTAATGCACATATAACAAAAATGGGATGGAAGTGGTCTTCATGTAAGCATTGGTGGTTCAGTGGTAGAATTCTCGCCTGCCACGCGGGAGGCCCGGGTTCGATTCCCGGCCAATGCAACACTGTTTTTTATGCAGGAGGGGGTGACAAACGGGGGTTGTGTTACTGGGGGCAGGGCCAGTCCTCTTGAACACAAGAGCCAATCAGGACTAGCTCCACTGTCACGTCAGAGTGCTGGTGCTGCAAAATGCACACAGTAGGGTGGGCTTAAATGTGACGTGGCCGGCTGGAGGAGGGTGTAATGCCTGCCTTCAAGAGGAAATGGATCTGCACTTTCTTTATCTGTTTTTGTAGTTCATCAGACAGCCCTAGAATGCATAAAGAGAATGCAACATGCTGTATATTTTATTGAAAAAGTTCCTGATTAACATCATGGTGCCTTTTTATGTTGTTTGCATTTCAAAAGGAAGTTGGTAGTCTAGCACAGAGAAGCCTGAGTAAAAAGAGGATAAGGAGTAGAAAATAGGCAGAGAATTAGAAGGGACATAGAAATAGGAGAGTTAGAGAGATCAAATGCAAAAGATAATTCACAACTTTTGTACGTGCAGTTTCAGTGGAGTTACAGGTCCTGTTAAAGGTTACTTACTATGTGGGCTGACTACAGAAGTAGCTGAAGATTGTTGAGAAATGCATTGAGGAAACCTTTAAAATTAAATTATCTGACTCCAACACAAAGTCCTCATCTGTTTTTCTGCACTGATCGTTTGATGGGGAAAGGATGAACAGGGGACGTCCAAGTTCTCAGTTTTACTTCATTTTATTACAATACGTCAAGAAATGTGCAGTTACAGGGTCTCTGGGTTCAATCTACACGTCCCTGACATCACATTAGGCTGGTCAGTTCATGGAGGTTGGACCAAGTATAATTTGCCTAAAACCCAGTTTTATAGCCTAACAATGTTTACTAAGAATGTAGGTTGAACTCTTCCAGAAGGTGCCGCCTCTCGATGTGTCGATTTGTCAGTTTTAATCAATACTGTGGACATGTCATGTCAAGCAGAGAAGACCGTTATCTTTCTGCTCAGCACACCATTTCCGTGACCTGAGCTGTTACCAAAACATTCAAAACACAACCTCCTGCCTTGTTATGACTTGCAGAGATATTATTGGAGACACATATTTTTCAATGTCTATATAAAATATAAAACATAAAATATATATTTTTGTGATTGTAGAATCTTACTCTAAGTAGGACAGAAAAAGTTAAGCAGATGGAATAAGTGTATTAATTATGGATGTATTTAGAGTAATCACAATTTTAAAACAATGTTAGCACGTGATCATTGTATCAAAGCATCTTGCATGCACAGGGAGGGCACACACAAACACACACACACACACACAGTGAATTATGCATGCATAGATAGTGATGTTCATCACACAGAGACAGACAACAGAGACAGAATCACAGATTATTCTAACAAGATAAGAAAAAAATGTTTGTAAAAGCAGCTCACAAAGGACAGGAGAGACATTTAGAACCTTTTATACCACATGATAGAATCGTCAAGGCTGTTGTCACTGCATTGAGTAGGTTCATGCACAAGCATGAAATGAAAACAAAAAGGCTTATAGAAATATACAATATTTATATTTATTAAAACAAATGTGAGGGTCTGTTTTGGGCTGCAGCTTTTAGTTATAGAACATTATGTAGAGCTCATAGTACATGATATATTAATTAGAAAATGATATATATATTTTTAATTTATAGATGATTTTATTGGCCTGATTTTCATTCATACTACCACATTAATTATTACTGTCCATCATCACTTTTGCTACAAATACATACGGCATAAGGCCAGTAGATGGTGCTATAAGACATTAGAGTAGGTGTACACTGAAATGTGCTGCAAAATGTTGAAAATAAATTACTGTAGAAGCTGGTAAACCATCAGTGAGATTGAACACTGGCTCTTGTGATTTCCTCAATATATTATAATGATATAATTATAGTCGGTTGTGCAGCCAGCACAAACCCCAGTGCCAGGAGTCACAGCAGGTTGGTGGCCAGCTGTAGCAATCACAAAGGACATTGACTTTCTCTGCTAGAGAGCCCACAAAAGTTTCTCAGGAGACTTTGAAAAAAAAAAAAGTCACCCATCTGTTTTTTTCCTTCATGTGTTAAGAAAAGTCTCTATCAATTCAGAGTTTTCTTTTTATTGTCTCTGACTCTGTTTTATTCTCTTTTGTGTCAGAGGCTCTTGGAAAACTTTGGAGCTGAAGAGATGCAAAAGAAGTCTGAGCACCCTCTGGTTATCAGGCATCATAACGAGAGGGCTCTGCGCTTGATGGACACCAGTGTAAGTAGATTTCTTTTTAATTTTTACAGTTGTGTATAATTGATTCTTTCTTGTTGACATATGGAATTTACCATTTTGGTTCTGAATAGACTATAATTTGTGTTATCCTGGTTGCATGCTGACCTTAGTCTTTTTGAAAAATGTTTATATACTGTGTGTTTGTGTGTGTGTATGTGTCCCTCTTAGGTGGTTCAGGGTTTTGATCCTGCCAAGGTGGAGTTGTCAATGCTGAAGCTGTCTCCAGTGTGGAAGCTGATCCACTCTGTGGCTCAGCAGATGAACAGTAACTCCTGCTGGATGGCAATCAAACAGCAGCTACAACACTACTGCACAGATGGTCAGAAACCAACTGTATACCTCAGCTCAGTATATTCATGGCTATTATTAATTTACTTATAGGTCTCAGATTCTTGGCAGTTTATTGTCAAGTTTTATGACTGTATTGATCCAAATAGGGAATTACTTATAGTTGGAAGTTGGCCAGTCTTGGGGGGGAAAAAGCTTCATTAGCTCAAAATGATATTATGATGTTGTGATATCCCACAGATGCTGTGTCATGGATGGAGGTGGAGCGTTTGATTCATCAGAGTGTATTTGAGAGTATGCCACTGACCAGGCTGGACCAAAAGGGTGTACTACTTAATGTTCCTGGACCACTGGGACCAATGGAACTAACAGAGCAGCAGGCATCCATAATAATCCCTTGGGACAACCCACTATCTTTCGCTAAACAGCAGCTTATTAAGCTACAGAATAAAGGTCTGTTACTACTTTGGTTAAATGAGTTACTGTGATGTTGTGACTTTGACTCACATATGGCACATGGTACAACTGACTTAAGAAACTTGCTTGCTTCTCCTAACTAACTGTATGTACAATAAGACACTGTACTCAACTTCAGTGCCATTACTCACAATGTATTTCTCATGTAGGTCCAGCATTTCTCACTGAAAACCCTGGTAACACAGAGGTATTGTTTATATTTTTAGTCCCCCATTTTTATGGCATAGTAAAAAATGAATGGCCATTTATTCTGTTTTTTCTCCCAATAATGTTGCATATTGCTTTTTCTCTAGCAGATCAGTGGGAGAGTGTGTAGTCAGCTGGACTTATCTGACATTCAGAGCTTGAGGCTGAGATCTCTGTTTGACTGGCACTATGCTGAACATCACAGTGCCTCTATCTTCCCACAGGTGACTTGACTAAACACCATGATAATCGTATTTCAGCTTTAAACCGTTGGATTGAAACCAAATATATTTTCAAGTTCTTTTTTTTTGTTTTACACTTACAATACATGGTTGTGCATAAAGTTGGAATAATTTTGTTTTCAGACACATTTCTCTGTTAATTGAGGTTTCATTGTTGATTGTTTCTTTGTGATATGTTTGGAAGAGATTGATTAATAAAGTTTTGAGAAGATATACACTTTATCTGTCAAAAATAAATCACATTTTCGCAAGCATTTCATGGAAAGAGGTAAAAAATATTTTATTCCAACTTTATGGATGGCTGTGTATATAATTTAATTTTTTTTATTTGTAGGTGCTTCAGTTGGCCTCGGAAGAATACCGCTGCCTGGACACCTTCAGAGGAAGTCACAACAACACACTGTACATATTTTGTCACAATCCAATGAGCCCTTCTCGTCAGTGCAAGGAGTTCTGGGATGTGGCCCTTCACACTGATGTCAAATTCAGGTCAGATTGCAAATTCACATTTTTCAGGTGTTTTCTTCCGGCATGACATGAAAATAATGTTTTTTCTGTGTTGGAAAACAAAAGAATATGTTTTTCATAAACAACATAATTAGAATTAGCAAATATGAACATTCTCAGTAGCAGCAAACTAGAGAAGCCAGATCCTCCTGACATTTTTGTTTATCAGCCTATAGCATAACGAGTGAAATAGTGTATATGTGTGGATGTGTTCCAGATACTTTAAATGTCATTGTTACCTTCTGATAGGAAGTACCTGGAGTATGTGGCAGATAACATTTCAGACTGGACAAAAGCAGAAGAATTAAAGAGAGAGGCAGTGAAACTCAGAAATGTCAGCCCTTTGGAGTCTCAGAAAGGTACTGTACCTTGTCAACATAAAGATCTGGTGATATGACTATACCTACCACTATATACATACAATATTTGTTTTGTTTTGGATCAGATGAAAATGCTACAGATTCTGCAGAGGAGGAAGACACTCTGGAACCAGTCATCAGAAAAGGCTCCCTTAAAGTCAGTAGTTCACCTGGTGATTTGGTTTGTGTATCTAAATGCATCCAGTCTTTATCTATAACTGCTTATACTTTGAGGGTCGCAGGGGACTAGAGCTCAGACAGGGTTCAATCTGGAGAGGTCAGCAATGGTACATTGATGACTACAGTGTGTGCATGATGTTATAGGCATGGAAGTTGGAACAGGAGCAGCTAAAGGACGAGGAGATGGCCAAGAATTCAAAGAAGGAGAATGCACCAAAAGGAAAGCAGCCATTAGAGGAAGCGAAGTCAACGGACAGCAAGAAAAGTAAAACTTTGTCTAGTGGCAAGAAGAGCAGAGCAGAGACAGCAGGCAGCTCAGCCAAGACTCCCACAGAGTCCATCACTACCACAGCACCCCCTGTTGAGGACAACAAAGAACTGCATCTGACAGAGGAGCCATTCAATGTAAAGGCACACACACAAAACCATTAATAAAAGAAGCATATGTCAGTTCTGGTATGTTGTTTCCAGTACCCCTAATCAGCCACTTTAGAGGCTAGTGTAGAAGGTAACTTAATCATTTATACCTGCAGATCTGGATGCTGAAAAATATACATAAAATAATAGTTTTGTGTGTCTATGTTTGATGTGAAGGGCTTCACAGGATACAGCATGGATGGAAAGCTGATTCATGTGTCAGGTCAGCTCCAATACCTCTTCCCCTCAGATGGAGGACATATCATTGTGGAGAGTATCAGCTATGTTGAAGGTATTGAGATAAAGTAGAAAATGTAGAAAATACTCTACATCTACATATAAACATAAGTGCAGCTCAGCTATTGTACACTGATACTCAGTGGTGATTTCAAAGTACACCCCTGCATTTTGTACCATTTCTCTCTAGGCTCCAGCCTAATGAAAGTGGCTGTAAAGAAGGATGGTCATCAGTTCTACACACACATCAACCAAGTTGTTGTTGATCCAGCAACACCTGCCTCTCAGCCCCATGACAAAGAAACCAATGGCAGAAAAGAAGATTTTAAAGGTAAAGTTGCTGATAATCCTTCAGACATCATGCCCGTCATTTTAAAATGATTTTATCCAGCCTTGCAAAATTTAAATGTAATTTCATGGATGATACTGATCAAATAACTGAGATGACCTGAGGGTGTATCTGCGTGTCTGTCCTTTTCAGAGACTGTGGAAATGAAAAGAATGAAACAGGGCTCCCTTTCAGCAGTGTTAGACAATGGAATCTACCTCTCATACAGTGTCTATGGCCCCACAGGAGAATACAGAGGTATTGCACTTAGTTAACTAGGTTTTAATTTGTATTTAGATATTTAAACCTTTACCTATATTTGGCACAACAGGTTAAATGTGCTTATGGACTGGTTCAACTGTAGTGCTCTGAATATTCTTATTATTATGTCTGGATTAAACCATGTTAAAATGTCTTCACAGTGCAGGCAGAATTTACTGTGCTTCTCTTTGATGATGTTCTAGTGAATCCCGAGGAAATGGAGCAAAGGGCCCCAGAGACCTCCACTGGTGTCCCCATCCCTCTCTCCTCCTCCACCCACCGTTCCAAGGGGACAGACCTGGATTCAGTTGCCTCCAAAACACACAGCCCAGCCAGCCACACGACTCCCCCAGAGACCCAGGTAACACATAAATTACATGCATGCACAAAAGAATACATACACAACATAGTAACCATGAAGAATTATTGTTGAATTGCTGGCAAACGTTAATATGAAATAGTAAAACCCATCTTGGGCCAAAAATACCTGTAGTTTTGAGCATTTGCTAATTGTGCTGTTAATATTACTGGGATATCATATGTACATTTTTGTTTATGATTATGTGTAGTCAAAGGTGTGTAAAGGCCAGCCTGCATTGCCATCAAGTCCATTCAACAGTCTCAACCTGTCGGTTCCTAATGGCCTGCTGCTGCAATTTCTGCGAGAGGATACACAAGGTCAGTGATGCACTCCTCCACAGATGTGTGTATCCCACACCCAAGCATTAGGGGATCTTGCCACTTTCTTTATAATCTAGCTGCAGACAGGAAGAAATGTTCCCTCTTTAAAATCTGACCAAAATATTCCATAACTGCTAAGACTCGTTCGAAAATATTTATAATCTATGTGTGTTTTTGTGTCCAGGAGTGTCGTCGGAAGAGCAGGGCATGTTAGTGAAACAGAGCTTTCCTCTTCACGGTAGGGAAGTTGTAGGGCAGCTTCCGGACCCTTCCCTCTCCAAAGAACTGTCTCGCATTGTCACCAGCCAGGGAGCTGTGATCCGATACATGAGAGACGGGTCCACAGAGGTGAACATATGAACACTTTTTCATATATTAAAGCATACATACAAACAAATGTATGACCTTTTATGAAAAAATAGAGACTAATTCAAATCACACATGTGCACTGCAGGTTCTGTTTGCAGATGGCTCAGTCAGCTTCAGCCAGGATTCTGGTCCGGTGTGGGTTCCTGACTCTGAAGTTGAGGACGAAAACATCTCTCAAGAAAATGAGGACATTAAGAAAGGTCAGAGTGAAGCACCACTGAATACAAACCGCCTTTTATTGAACATCCTTCACTGACAGACAGTTTCAAACTGTCTGCATATTTTGTGTGTGTGTGTATACAGAGCAGAGCTCAGAGAAGGAGGCTGATGCTCAAAGAGGGTGTTGGTTAACTACCACTCCTTCTGGAGCGCGCATCCACACTGTGGGGACCACACACAAACACATACCCATCGAGCCCATTCTCGCTTTCAAGGCTACGGACCCCATTACCCATGAGGTAACACTGCACTAGTACTTCTGACAGTACATGGTTACCAGTTGTTTCCACTATAGTTGTTTTTAAGGTTTCATAGTGAGTACGACACTTTTTTTTCGTGTTGAAACTTCAATTGTCTGAGTGTCTTAAAGTTTGTGATAGTCTGACAAAATAGGGAATTTGTCACATTTTAAAAAAGCTTGTTATTGCTTGGAATAATTTGTTTGGTATATTTTTTTGTGTCAGGTGATGCTGAGTCGGGAGGATCTGGTGGTTTCTGTTCAGAACCCAGACAGATCTTTAAGTGTAGAACATGCGGATGGAACCAGGATCACCAGTCTCAACCAAGAGAGACCACCAAGCACACCACAACATATACTGCTGCACACAGGTTACCAGCAAACAGTGCATACACATTGTGTTGAATACTTGACTCACATGCACACACATCAACCACACAGTCAGACATGCAGATGTACAGAAGTAGCAACAGACGGCACACAAGCATACAAAAATATGCACTTAATCTTCAAATTGAGTCGAAATATTTTCTCTGATCTGAGTCCCTGTGTCTGTTAACTTTATAGGGGAGCAGCCTGAGAGTGTGACCCTTAAATCAACTTCTGAATGTGCATGCGGCTGCATCGAGTGTGTGTGTGTCACTCGCTGTGCAGACAGCATTTATGACAATATGCACATCCAGGATAAGTGTGACAATGGAGGGGAGATTAGCGGGGACAGTGCAGGGAAAGCATGTGACAATGAGGGTGCTGGACATGCTCGTACAGAGCTGATTGAGCATGTGTGCCATGAAAGAGAAAGTAGTGTGTCTAGGAATGGTGATGAGAGTGTATTTGCAGACGATACTGTGTCTGAGAATGGTAAGAGGAGTGCATGTGACAGCGATAAGAGGAGTGTGTCTACAAAGGAGCGGGTGGTGTTGGTGGAGAAAGAAGGCTGTGCCACGGTGGTAATGTACCCAGAGCGACACATGGCTCACGTCTTCTTAGGAGATGGAACTGTCATCACTGGAAGCAATCAAGGAGCCTATCAGGTGGGGAGTTTACAGCAAATATCACATCTATGCTTTTAAGTGAAGGGTTTCTATGTGATTATAGCATTGTTCAAATTGGTCTAATTACTCATCTTAGTGCTGTCACTGTTGATATGGCCAAAAAGTGGCACCCAAGTTAGAGTCTTGTTTGTGTATCCAAGGTGTTCCCATCCAGTCTAGGACTCCTACAGATCCAAAGCGATGGGAAATGTCTGTATTCATCCGACCCACTTGTAACTCCCAGTCCAAAGGGTGGAACTCCCACAAACCAGCCAGGAAGCTACACCATGAGTCATACAGGCAAAGTGGCCTGTGACATTACAGACCCTGATGGGAACCACTTCCAGGTTAGGATTCTAAAAAGATGGGTTAGTTTGATGAGAGCAATGAGAGACACTGAGAGTTTATGAAAGAGACAGTTCTTCATAGTCTTAAAGAAGAAGGAAGATGTTAAGACAGTGTGTTATGTAAATACACCATTGGTCATTCAATGTTCTTCAAACTTTGTGTACATGTGTATTACAGGTGATGGAAGATGGACAGTTATCAGTGTTGAACTGTAGCCCTGCACCAAGCACACTTAAACACTATGAGGAGGACCTGGAGGAGGAGGACAGAGAAATGGCCAGGATTCATTTAAAACACAGAGAACATTGTCCCAGGTGAGCATACATGTGTTTTCTTATGTGCTGCATTTTTTATTTTTTATTGTTTAATGCTAGTCTGGGTAGTTTAATGCAGGAGATTGAAAATTGTTTTCAACTGTACTGTCAAATGTATTTTCTCTCTTAAAGGTCTTTTTTTTAAATTATAAAGCAGTTTCAGGTGCTATATAAATACTGTGAAAGTAAAAAAATGCTCAATCAACAGAGAAATAGACTCAGCTCATATTCAGGAACAAGCCGGCAGGACATCTGTAAGGTTGTGATGCCGCAACTTTACTATATATAGGATGAGTGCTGCTAAATTGCTGTTACAGTCATCCCCTGGCTGAAATGATGGTGCAGATATACCAAGAGCGCAGATGTGGAAGAACTAGCAACACTGACCAATCAGAGCAGACCAGGCTTAAAGAAACAGGGGGTGGGGGTGCTCAAAGAGTGCTAAAATTGGAGCATTTCAGAGAGAGGATGAATACATGTGGTTCAGCACAGACAGTATGAGAAAAAAGAAGTAGAATACTCAAAATACAAATATGAACCGGAAAATTAGCATATGACCCCTTTAATGTTGCTGTATGTACAAATTAAAATGTGCTCTGTATGAATACAAAGTCAGCAGTAAAGAGACAGTATTTAAACATTAAAGTTGTACTGCTTTTGTGGATAGCAGCATCACCTAAACTCTGTAAACGACATCTTGTGTTCCAGACTGTTTCTCGTGCATGAAGATGGCTCTGGTACTGAACTACTGAGTGCTCAAACCGCAGAGGAACTGCTCTACCAGGCGTACTCTGACCCTACCATAGCACTGCTTAAGGAACCACTGCCAGACACACAAGGTGCTGATGGATATCTACAGTTGAATATCAAAATCAGGAAACATAATACTCATAATGCAGAATTTTACAGGGGCTTATTCAATAACAGTTTCATTCTTGAGGTTCCCAGCAGCAGCAGAAAGAAAATCAGTGATGCAGCCTTTGTCAGTTATGCTTCCAGACTATGGAACACGCTGCCCATAGATATCAGAGGAGCAAGCTGGTTAGATATGTTTAAAAGAAAGCTTAAAACGTCTTTACCAGTGCATTTAAATAGTTTTGCACTTGCTCTCTGCAGCACTTTTCAATACTGATTTTATGACATTTTTATGTGATCCTATGCATTTATGTATTTGTTTTACACGTATATGTGATAACTTACATTTTATAGATTGAATGCTTTTAAAATGTTTTTAATAGGTTAATTTTATGTTCGTTCAATGTGAAGCACTTGGCGTTTTTGGGCCATTTGTTTAAACTTGGTGTTTAAAGAAGTTTGTGCTGCATTTCATGTAGGAAAGATGCAATACAAATACAGTGTATTATTATTATTTTATCTAGATACATTTTAGTTAAAAACAACATTTCACATTAAATGTTTATTAACTGGCAATTAAGTGGAATGCACTTTTCTCATTTAACTATCTTATCAAAAGCGTAATAAAGATAGGGAAAGCAATCTCAATTTCCAGACAATAATTACAATAAGTTTGTGTTTGTGCTTGTGATTGTGATTGTTTCAGATGAGTTTGGCATTACCATCCTAAAGCCCAGCCACCAGAGCGTGTGGTCCCAGTGGTTGCTGGGTAAACAGAATCCTGACATCACCCCTCCCAACCTCAGAAACCGTAGCTGGCAGGACTTCCCCAGAACAGAGGTACAGGCGTGAACACATACACATACAGTAGTGTTCAAAATAATAGCAGTCCAATGTGACTAACCACATTAATCCAGGTTTCTGCCGTTGACTATACAAACTCAAAACTATTTTGTACAAACTTTTTTGTTTCTAGGATTTAGCAATCCTGTGAATCACTAAAATAATATATTTGTTGTATGACCACAGTTTTTTTATAACTGCTTCACATCTGTGTGGCATGGAGTCAACCAACTTTTGGCACCTTTCAGCTGTTATTCCACTCCAAGATTCTTTAACAACATTCCACAATTCATTTACATTTCTTGGTTTTGCTTCAGAAACCGCATTTTTGATGTCACCCCACAAGTTCTCGATTGGATTAAGGTCCGGAAACAATTTTACTCTCATTAGTCCACAAAATGTTCCTCCATTTCTCTTTAGGCCAGTTGATGTGTTCTTCGGCAAATTGTAACCTCTTCTGCACATGCCTTTTTTTTAACAGAGGGACTTTGCGGGGGATTCTTGTAAATAGATTAGCTTCACACAGACGTCTTCTAACTGTCACAGCACTTCCAGGTAACTCCAGACTGTCTTTGATCATCCTGGAGCTGATCATTGGCTGAGCCTTTGCCATTCTGCTTATTCTTTCATCCATTTTGATGGTTGTCTTACGTTTTCTTCCATTTTAAAGCATTGGAGATCATTTTAGCTCAACAGCCTATAATTGTTTGCACCTCTTTATAAGTTTTCCCCTCTCCAATCAACTTTTTAATCAAAGTATGCTGTTCTTCTGAACAATGTCTTGAACGACCCATTTTCCTCAGGCTTTCAAAGAGAAATGCATGCAATGCAATGCTGGCTTCATCCTTAAATAGAGGCCACCTGATTCACACCTTGTTTTTTCCCAAAATTGATGACCTCACTGATTGAATGCCACACTGCTATATTTTTTAACACACCCCTTTCAACTAATTGCCCAATTGCACAGCCTTAAGAGCTGCATATCACGAATGCTGGGTCTTGGTGGTTTTCTGAGAATCTACTGCACCTACTGGTACCTTGTTTGCCATGTAGCAATAAAAATATACTAAAAACCTGGATTAATCTGGTTACTCACATTGGACTGCTATTATTTTAAACACTCCTGTATGTACACACAGACAACACACTCATGGCCAAACATTGACATTTTCCTCCCTCTGTCTTTCTCTCTATTCCAGAAGAAGAGCCCAGGTCCTCCATTAGGTACTGATATGGGACGAGGTTTGACTCTGAGAGAGAGTTCTGGTGGTTCTGCAACACAGCATCAACCTGTCAGGAGCTGCCCTAAAGTCCTGGAGTTGAGGGAGCTGCACCAGCACCGACCATTCACCACACCACTTAAAAATACTGTAGACACACGACTGAAGGTAAAACAAACCCATGTCTGTGGTAATATGACTCACTGTTTCATTCAGTCATTCTAACAGTGAAAGGCTTGCTTAAATACAGTTGAGGGGCACCATTATCTCTTATAATATAGATAGTGTTTGATTTGGTATGAAGGTCAAATTAACCGGAACAAGAACCCCCATGTGATGATAAAAATAAATAAATAAAAGATGAGTCTATACAACAATAAAATAGTAATAATAACATACATACATATATACAAAACATATTTGAATAAAATGTTACATGTTAACATGTTACTAAATGAATTAATATACGACCAGATATCAGATACCAGTTTTATTGTTATCAGACTCATGCATGAGCCTCTGAAAGATGCTTTCTGAAGCACTAAGTCATTGAATGAAAATTGTGTTGTTTCACTGTTTGAGAGCATTTGAGACAGGGTCAAACCCTCGGCACTGCATTTATATGGAATGATTAAATCTGAGAGGATGATGAAACAATTAGTCAAAATACAAGTTGTTTTAGTTCTCTCATTATTATTATTTTTTATTCCAATAAATATATAAAAATATCACTTTTAGACAGTCTCAGACAGTTTTCTGTTTTTCAATACTGTACTGGGACATTAGAGATTATGCCTGTATCAGAGGTATCGTACTGGTATTTAATGGGTGTTTTTGCCAATCTCTAATCTAAAAGTAAATACCAACACAACACCTCTGATACAAGCGTAATGTGATTTTTTTTTGTGAAGCAAAGGATTGAAACCTCTTGCTGCAATACTTCTGCTTTGAAACTATGTTGTATAGGCCACTTTGAGTGTGACATCACATTTTACATGATACAAACAAATGGTTAAACGTGCCTTTGACTGCAGGAGTACATCGAGAGTTTGATGGAGAGGGAGCAGCGATCAGAGGAGATCAAAGTCAAAGACCCTCGCACTGAGGAGGAGAGTGTTCATGCCAGTGATCTGCTCAATCTAGTCCTGGTCAGCATAGACACACACACACACACACACACACACAGTGCAATGCACAATTGGTATATTCTCATTTACTTTGACTGATAGAGTGCAGCAGAAAAGAAGATGTTATAATGATTGTCTTTCCCCAATGAAAACTATAATAGAAAAGTCTACAAACAATGAATACATTAATGTTAAACAACAATGTAAATTGTTTTCATTGTATTTTAAAGTCTTTTGCAGAAGAAGAGGATACAACTCACACGTCTGACAAGAGGACTTCCGGTGGGTATTACAAATCCATTGAAATAAAATTTCCATTTGCAGGTACCAGATTTTCTAACCACTGTTTTTTTTTTACTCAGACAAATTAAACTGAAATAATTTTGTGGGAATGTTTCCAGTCAGTTTTTCTCAAAATAAAATTGTCTCTAATACTGAGTGAACAGCAAGAAATAATGTGGCATGTGAGGGGTGGATGGGGTTATTGTCAGAGGATCAAAGTATTGTCTGAAATTGAAATTCTCAATTAACATACAATGAATTGTTAAATTGAAGTGAACATGACGGCAGTACTTGAGGATGTGAACTTCATATTCTGCAGTTAAAATTGAGTCCATGTAATGTAGTTTTGGATTGGTAAATGAACGTTTCTTCTTCCTTCTATATATATCCACAGTGGAGATAGCAAGTCTGTACAGTCAAGGAGTTGGAGCCCCAATAGAGCAGTCAGATGTTTCAGAAGACACCGCCACAGCAGCTAGTGACAGGTTGGAGAGATTAAAATGGCATGCATGATTGATCAGATAATATGATGCTAACCAGGTTTCCACATATTTAAATAAGCACATATTAATTTCCTCTTAAACCCATTCTGCTATCCAGTTTTACGCATGGAAAGGAATCCAAATGGACTGAAAGACTTGCACAGTACAGGTAAATATAGGTTTCTTCCCTACACTACTTTTTGAGTCTGTATAAAGTAAACTATTGACTACCTTGACATAAATTAGATTCCCCAGTTCTTAAGGACAAAAGAGTTAAAAGAGGGTACTGCCATAGGAACATTATATTTGCACTAGTAGCAATCAACTCATCTTTAAATCTGTGTGCATGTGTACGTCAGACAGGAGATGTGTGAGGAGCAGGCGTACAGAGAGGCTCTGAGGAAGAAGAACATCGTTCCTTTCTTCCACCCAGAAAATATTGTATTATACCAGGTATTTTATGTGTTCACTACCATAAATTATACATATATTTAAATATGTATTCTTAAATGAAAAGAGACACAGCACACACAACATGTTTTCCAGGATCTGCTGCGGCACCAAACACCAGACATGAGGAGGCTATCCATGGATCTTCCTCCGATCCCTAAGTCAGACAATCCTGACGCCTTCTTGAAAGATGCCCCCCAAGAGAACAGTAAGTTACTATACTGTCAGTATCCAGTAGAAGCTACTGTGCCTAGATGGAGCTAATTTGAAAGGGTGACCTGTTGGAGATTAAAACAATCAATTTTTAAACATTTAGAGGTGCATTAAAACCATCAACTGTAGATCAAGTAACAGGCATTCCATATAATATGCTGTGCTTTTGTCTGTCTCTGCAGCACCAAGACCCTTAAACCCAACACCTCCTCAGTCTACAAGGTAATGAAGAGGATGTTATAAACTGTGTTTAATTTTGCCCTTAGCTTGGTTCTTGTGAATCACAGAATATCTATTCACCTAAACTGCTAACTGTTTTAATGACATTTGCTGTTAAGACACAGCTTGACCTCTGCTGTTGTTTTGCTCTCAGTCATGCAGGAGGAAGTGACCAGATGCCTGAAAAAAGACCCACAAACCCCACGCCCAAGACTGCTGGTTTGTTCCCTACCTTCCTACTTTGCTTTATATTTAAATTAATTCCCTAATCAGCAACTTCAACAATAATGTGTGAAAAAGTGCAGTGCAGAGCAGAATGAAGTGAGAACTGCTATTTTCACATTAGCAAGAAGCATAATCAATCAGGAGCTACATCTGAATATTGCAGGGACACTTTGAGGGCATAGTCTGAATTCTATTTAAAGCATCATCAGACAAGAAAGTACATGAACCTGTCCCATTTCTTGGTGGCACGGTGCAAAAACCAACAGTTCAAGCAAAGCCTGCTTTTCTGGTCCCCGTAAGAGCCTTGATGTTTATCACCAAGAGTGATTATGATTTATTTACATATTTTCAAATAATTTCCAAGTTGTTTGTTATGTAGGTAAGGTGATTTGAGTGCTCCAAATGGCATGAATGGACAAATTATCATGTTTTTATGTGTATGTGTATGTGTCTGCGCTAGGTGACAGCAGTCTGAGAGGTTCATCTGGGCAATGTAAGTCAGTTCAAGTGGATGTGACTGGGAAGCTCAGGCGAACTAAAGTCAGACTACCAACCTCTATCCTCAGTTCTAAACCTCGAAGCGTACCAAATCAGCAGGTACTCAAACGTTCACATGACAAAAATGAATCTGTAATATACTAAGGGGAACAAATCACCTGTGTTTTATTCAATTCTAATTGCCTATTCTATTTTAAGTTCATTTAAACAAATAAAAATATACCTTATCAAGAAAAAGGACAATTCAGTTATTATTTACATTTAAGACAATGTAATATAATTAAAGAGTAGGTCATGTTTTCTTTTTTTTAAATGACATATTTTCATTGTACATTTTCCTGGGTTTGACATGTTTATCTATGAATATTAAACAGTATCCTGAAGTGACATCTAGAGGTGGTGATAAGCCACTGTAAAACATGTTGTAAAACATTCGATGGCTTCCCTTTGTTTCTGCTGTGCAGCCAATGATCAGTGATGTGACCCATTTTCCCTGACTATCCTTCTCAGTTACAGCTTCTGCAAAATATGGTCTCCTTTTCCATATCGGGACACCTACCTGTACCTTCTTTATTGTATCACTCTGTCACAGACATATTGTTCACACACGCTTTCACACAATAATGTGACTGTGTCACCCATTCCAGTTCCTGTCAGTGGAAGAGCCTGTTAGGAGAAAGTGTCGAACTATTTCTCTGACTGATCCAAATGTCATAGCGAGGGGATTCCAGCTGCTCCCGTCCAGTGTTGACTTTGGCACGCTGCAGGAGGGCACCTCCTCTGCCATTACTGTCATGATGAAGAACGTGGGTGTCGACACCTGCAGGTAAGAATGTGAATGGATGGAAGTGTGGATAAACGCATGCACAGGAAAAAATAGGTTTCAAAACCAGGAAATAATGAGAATAAACATCTGTTTTATTGCAGTCTTACCACTGGTTTTACATGTCCTTTAGTATGTCTGAAAGAAAAGAGAGCTGTGGATAGGTGGAGGCAATTTGTGGGTCACCTTCAAGTCCAAAGGGAAAACTTTGACCTGTAACTATTTGTGGTTTGTTTCAATCTCTCTCTGCAAGGTTCCATGTGAAACAGCCTCCTCCTGCTAAAGGCCTCCGGGTCATCTACAATCCTGGACCTGTAAGTTCCCAGCTAGTTGTGATAGCTAAATGTTCATATTTGAATTAGCCTTTTTTACGAGTTAACCTACATTGGGTTCATACATGTGTAGTATAATTGATATTTCTAAAGATATCTCCGAAAAGTTAAGTTGAGAAACTATTCTGTGTGTTTAGGTGGCTGCAGGTTTGCATGTTGAACTGCAGGTTCAGCTGTTTGCCATGTGTGCAGTCCAACCAGGAGAGGTAGAGCTAAAGAAGTACATCTGCCAGGATATCATCATCCACACTGAGACAGACATCCTCTACCTGCCTGTCACTGCCAATATCCTTTGAATGCTTCAAGAAGTATTTTGCTATACAGCTGTAGTTTAGTGAAGCAATATTTTTTAATCATCAGGTCTTTTGATACGACTCAATTATCAGCCAATATTCAGCCTGTTGCTCTGATGTTCTTACTAAATATTAAGGTGCAAATACTCAAATGTTGCCCTACCTTTATGTAGGTCATTTTTCAAGCCTTTTTTAAAAAGTTTTTTTGAAATAAATAGGCTCAGCACTGACATGTAGTTTAACAGGTGGAGACACTATAGAGATAATGAGGTTTCCTCAGAGGGAGGAAACAGTGAATTAATTAGTGTGTAATTGAAGACAACATGCAGTTGTTGTGAGATTCATCAAGTCTGAGTGGCTCAGCTAGGGCTGTATAGAAGAAACATATACAGTGAGGTTGGTCCTTAAATAATTTCACCCATCCTTCCTGAGAGGTTATATAACATTTGGCTCATGGACCACAACAAGAAAGGCTCCAGGGTCCGTCAACTGTCTTCCAGTCTACCAGTTGGACGGCAGGCCGTGCAGCCCCACAGAGGACCCGGTGCTCTTTTGACCGGTCCTTCATCAGACACTGGTCAGTATCGTGTGCAAATAAAACACAGAAATTTCACATGTGGATAGAAAGCAGTCACGATATCTGTACCAACTTTTGTTTGGTAATTTCAGGACGCCTTAATCACACCAACCCTTTGTGAGGAATACACATCACCAATCTCCTATAAGATTCACTTCATTCAAGCCCTCATCCTATTATCATCCTGTCACACTTCTCTCTTTTAGTCCACAACATATGAAATATATTAATGGATTTGTATTCTCTGCTCCAAATAAAATTGTTATCAACACTAAAATAATTGTAGCAAGTTCATTTTTGGCTTTTTTCAAAAACAGATTTGGTGTGTATGCTAGAGAAATGAAACCTGGCATCTATAAATAACAGTGCCCATTTTAATTCGGCTGAATTGGCAGGAGTGAGATGCGTGCCTGTGCGCGTGTCTATTTCAACAGGGGGGACTCGCGCCTGTGCGTGTGCTCAGGTGTATAGATGGGGGTGGGGATGTTGGTATATGACGTCAGCGGAGACCCAATGCAAGGTGCAACCATGGCCAAAAGTTGAATGACGACAATCCTCCTCCTCGCTGCCGTCGTATTTCGATGCCGTGCATTTATCCTCGACATTTTCCGCACAAACACAATATCGCGCTCATTAGGTTTGTGCTCACGAGTATCTTCCTTCATTTGTGCAGCTGCAGCTGGTGAAATCCTTGGCCCCGGTTGGCTCTTCTGCGCTGTCGGTCACGCGCGCACACGTGCACACAGGCACACACTCGTAGCTGAGCATCACAAGAGGCAGAAGCAGCGAAAACGGCTCGGTAGGGAGGGCGACGGGCTTTGACTTTGGATGCTTAGTCACATTTTGCCTTGACCAGAGAGGCCAGGGATGGAGCGGATAGAGGAGAAACACTGAGCGGGGCAAAGGGAAGAAGATACAGAAAGAAAGCAGAGGGTGCCGCTAAATCTGGAGTAGATGATGCTTATTTGCCGCAGGCCCCGCCATCGTGAAATTGGATACCGACTTGCGGCGGATGGGGTGACCGAGCTTGCTGCTCCGCCGGGGAGGTCCCTGCCTTCGGACGTTACCGGGGTGGGAGCTGCCTGTGCCCGGTTCTAAAGAAGGAAGGAGTGGCAAGAGGGAAAATGCAGACGGAGGAGGAGACGGCCACCGCAGAAGAGCCCATTTTGGAGGAAGGGTCAGGACGAGAGCAGGTAAGCAAGGACATTTTCTAAATGTTTCCGTCTGTCTCTACGTGTACACAGTTTTTAATGCGCGGATAGAAAGTCCAGTTAGTGTAAAGTTGCGCATATTCCTCCCCTTCAAGAACCACCATCTGTTTTTATATTATTGCTGGTCGTTCCCAAACGACCCATGACTTCTGCATCATGTATGACATACTGTGCAGACTCCTGGTCTTTCATTGACAAGAAATGTCTCTGCTGTTGTTAACGCGAAGAAGTCACGTTTTTCCTCAGAAGTCCTTCATGCTTTGTGTCAGAGCAAGGACACGGGACAGGACCTTGGCTTTAGTATGAATGGAGATTAGGCTGTGGTTTAGGTAAACAGAGAGGGGAGGGAACCCTAAATCCCTGTCTACACACAAAGCCCCGGTATTGATGTGATACGTCTCTCAACGCTGTATGATGTGTTGCTCCTGGGAGAGATGTTTTTTTTCCAGCATAGTAGAGTATGTCCATTTACCAGCTGACACAACTGAAATACACTAGAGGGTGACATCACAGTTTACCCACACACCCACCTTTCAGCCAAAATTACACTGACACAATGTGAATGGTGAGAACAGAGAATAACACCTCCAACCGGTGAGCTTATTTATTTTCACCAAACAGTGTTTCTTACAGGGACCTGCTATTTATAATGTAGGCTATGTCCACCCAGCAATGCAATTTGATTCAAGTTTGGCAAATTCCTTGATGACATACCAAACTCCTAAGCAGATATCACTGCCCTTATACACGTCTCCCCAAAAGTAAATCTACTATACCTCCTCTGATGTCCTTTTCTGTTTCCTGAACCATTATAATGTAAGTGCTTACACAGGGAAATGCCATCTAGTTCAAAGAGACACCATAAATCCATGTTTGAAAGGAAGTTTTATGTAGCATATAAGCTCTCCAACCGCTTCCTGTACTCCTTCAATACTTGAGAAGCACGTCATCTTTATAATGAAAAATCAACAAAAATAGAGTAGGCTTTGCATGATAAAACATTACGTAAGTCAGATGCCAGGAAAAAGTAACCATGGACACGCTGTCTTCTCACCACCATTCCCAATTGCACTATTTAACATGATGACGGTCTTAAACCCTTAGAGGAAGAGCGGAGTTGTGCATGCATGTAGTTAAATGCTATATAAAGACAGGGCTACTGCTAAGGAGGAAGTAACCAATATCTTTACCAGTGGATCAGATTGTTTGGTGGTACAAGGAGCAGTAGCGATGGGGTTCAAACTTGGTCACACCTTCCAAATGAGCTGTAGCACTCCAACTATTATTTTCATTTTCCTTTAATCAGACTTTTTTATTATTTGATTATTACTTGTCTATAAGATATCAAAAAAATATTTGAAATAAGCATCAAAATTTCCCTGAGCAGCAAATTCTCACATGATACATTCACATCCTAGGCCTTTTCCTTCTGGCAAACCTTAATTCACTGTTGATTGAATGGTCGATTAATTGACTAACAGTTTAAACTCAATGAGCTTTAAATGTCTTGCCCCCCTCAAGACATGAACCTCCTCTATTTCTTTAACAGACTATGGTTTTATATATTTCTTCCCTGTCTACTTTTTCATAACATATAAGTAGCCTAACCAGAGATTGCTAATAAAATTGACAGCATGAAGCATTTGGCAGTTGGCTTGTGGGAATTTAAAGACAGCAGCACGTAATATGTAGAGTCTTAAGCCCGTTAAATGATGCCTTTCACTTTATTCCAGCACTTATGTCTGTCTTTATCCATGCCTGCAGTGCAGACAGTGCAATGTAATGCAATGAATTCAGTCATGTGTTCTCTGCCTCCATTACTCTCTCTCATCTTGCCCTCTTGGTCTCCTTCCTGTTTTAGATTTGCCTGTCATGGAGTATACAGCTTTATCTTCCTCCCTCTTTCTCTTTGACTCTCCCTCTCTCAAACATTTGCGCACTCATGTCTCACCTAACTTTATTCACTCACTGTCAGTTTATTAATATTAAAATCACATGTTTGATTCATACATCTCTCTATGCACGTGTGTCCATTAGCCAAGAGGTCTGATGCATCACAACAAGCGATTGCTACCTTCTTTGCACGTTTCATCAATAACAATACGGCAATACTGCATTACATCAACAACTGTGCTCAGACAGAGGCAGGGACAAACAAATCTAGTGTAATGTGTGTGACACATGATGAAAGTGCCAAAAGAATAACAAGCTAAATTTAGAATCAATAAAAAAACATCTTGTAATGGGAGAGGGAAAAAAATCAAACCCTCATTTTGACAGAAATGTTATGCTTCTACTGATACCTTTTCAGCTGTCTATTTCAAAAGTATCTACTTTTGTGAAGCAGAATGCAGCACAATAATCATTTTATCTCAATTATCTTATTGAAAAGAAACATTCAAATAAAAGCCCAGCCCTGCTGTTGTTACATATTAGAAAAAGACAAACAACTGATAATTCCTACCACTGAGTCATACAAGTACTGTACAGTGCCTCGTCACCAACACACTGGACAAAAAAAAGGGTTTCCCCAAGAATCACTTCCACATAAGGAGAAGCCCATTTCTTATTTGAGAAATCCTACTTGTCATTTTCTATAGAATTGTGCAAACCTTAAATGAAAGTATGCATATACACAAAAATGAACATGTTGACTGTTAATGGGGAATAGCTATCAAATCCAGCGTGAAGGCAGGCTGCAATAATAAATGATAACAGTATTTTACAGCTGCCATCATGAAGCAAGCCAACAATGTGTACAACCGCGATTAGGTTTACTAACAGAAAATTTGTGTTCCATGAGATTAATAAGAATTGCTAAACAGGAGTGGGTGATATGAAGCATGGAGTATTATGGAACGGAGTGGACATATTATGTTGCTTTGCTGTGTTGTAGTGATGTTCAAAAGTAAAACACTTGATTTAAAATTGAACACTGACCAAGTTTTTGCCTGTTGTAAATCCCTGCTGACTCAAATGCAAAGCAATGCCTCTTTAAATAAGCCCTTCCATATTCATACCGTATGTTTAACTGTCAGCAGCAGATATTTCAGTGCTTATATTCAGTAAGGCAACATTGAAATGTTGCCATAAATATCACTCTGCTTTACACATGTTCAGAATTAATTGTTGATTACATAAAATTTAAATGTTAAACATGTTCTACCCTTGTCAGTGTGGGTTCTCTTCAGGTCCTCAGGCTTCCTCCCACAGTCCAAAGACATGCAGCTTAGGTTTAACTGGAGACTCTAAATTGCCCGTAGGGGTGAATGAGAGCTAGAATGGTTGTCTGTCTAAATGTGTCAGCCCTGTGAGAGTCTGGCAACCTGTCCAGTGTGTACCCCACCTCTCGCCCAATATCAGCTGGGATTGGCTCCTGCCCCCCCTTCGACCTGAGTTTGGATAAGTGGTTAAGGATAATGAACATTAAACATCAGAATGAGATTTACTTTCTAATATTTCTTAAAATTAACTCCTTATCTCCTAATTCTAGCTGGTAATAGGCTCTTGCTTTTGTCATGAGCAAAGTAAGTAAATGAGATATCATAATGTTCTAACAGTGTGACTTTTTTTTCGCCATATATTGGCAAAACATGAAATTACTGATCATACCGATGGAATGTAGAATTAGTAGATTTTGCATGCTGGAGTTGCTGAAGTTATTCCACTGTGAACATTTTCATCTACAGTAATTAGACTGATGTGGGCTAACATGCAAATTGACTTCTGCTTTCAATGATCCACATGTTACCTGCTGATTGGTGTTGGTGGATAATTAGTCTCAAATGAACACCGTCTAAAACAAATCATCTCTAATAGAGTAATAATATTTTATCAGAGTAAACGTATAATGAAACATTTTATTTCCTAACACACTAAGTGCTTGGGACTTATTTACTTTTGCAACATAAGTAGTAGAAACCTTGCTTCCTAAATTACTCCCTCCAAACGTGATGAAATTACATATAATTTTTAGCAGTGTACTGCAGGCATCAAAAGCACATTTTCCTGTCCTCACTTCCTCACTTCATTTGCCACCCACATGCGAGGATTGCTAATTATAGCTGCTCCAGTCACACCTAACCAGCTGAATCAGTATGTGCAGAAACACAGGGAGAGAGAGGAATACACGTTTTCTAATAGACACCTTTGTAAAGAAAAACACCCCTGCAAAGTGCTCCAATGTGAAAGAAAGTGCTTATGTGTAGGGGCAATTAGCTTTACATACAGTAGGCAGGACTGTAGACAGATGTTGCCCTAGCTAGCTCCACTATCGGAGCATAATGTTGACCCTTATGTGAGTGAAATAGTGAGAGTAAGACTCACATTTGACCTGTGCACACAGACGTTCAAAGAGCGAGCAACTATGCGGCTGAATTGCACAGTTATAGCACCATATTACAGCAAATGGTACAAGACCAGATTATAGCCCAATGATTGAATTCAGAGACATTTACTGGCCGAAGCAAATCCTATTAATGAAAAAGCTCTGTCGATTTCAGTTTATGTAGAGGCAGGAAATAACTACAGTATGCTCTGGATCTGCAGAATCCAAGCAATGTTCTGAAATGTGTCTTTGAAAACAACGGTGTGTTATACATGTCCAAAAAACAAAACCTGTGGTCAAGGATCGATGCCAGCTATGTGGGCTCTTCTTCAGACAGCTGTCTCTAGTGACTGTGGATGCCAAGGAATATATATAGAATATAGAGGCAGTATGACAAAGTATCAGCACTTTCAGCCCAGCAAAATCTTGCCGGATAAATGATGTGTTTTATGCAAATGCAGGCACCGAATTTAAGTTATTAATGAAACATTAATGAAGAATTTGTCATGTAAGTACCACCCTGCATCAACCCCTTTCAAAAGAGCTTGCAAGAAGGGCGGTCTAAACTTCAAGTATGACAAAAATGAAAGCTGACACCCTCCAGACTAGGCTATATAGATTTCTTTTCATAATGATTTCAAGGAGAGTGAGCTTTGCCTTTGATCTGTTACAGCCAAGCCTCAACACAGGCAGCTGCAACAGAAAGAGAATCATGACACGACCAAAAAGCTGTCGAATTATGCACCAGGAGGTGTGTTATAGAAACTACTTATTGGGCCAAAAGTGCATCCCCATTTTCACCAGTTCACTGCCTCTGTTCACCAGTATTATATAGTGATCACATCTTATAGAACAATTCCTCAAATCAGATCATAGCTTGACTGTCACACAGTGACAAGATGTGGCTTTTTTTCAATATATATTTTTTGCTGTTTTTGTATGTATTAGCAGCCTGAATGTATTTCCCATGTCAAAGACCCATTTAGAGTGAATCTTGTGTTTTGGATATTATTATTGTCTTATTCTCTGTGTGTAGGTGTTTTGGTGTGTAGGTGTTTTTGTTTAGGTGCTAGCCCTAACCCTGCCCCTGCTGGCTGGGCTGCCTGCTCACGTCCACCATAACCTTGAGGGACACCATAGAAAATTCCCTTAAAAATGTTTGACATTTTGGAGATTTCTGCAAGAATTGCATTTTTTGGCAATTGAATGGCAAGCATTTTGCTCACAACCCCCCTTACTGTCAATATACTTGGAAAAGTCATATATCCTCTGAAAGCTCTAAGTCTCTAGTTTGTGGTTGTAAAGTGTCATGAGGCTGTGCTTAACCTAGAGGTCATTTTATACAGTGAGGTCAAGTTTGAAAAGATGCTCACATTACAATGAAATGCTACTATGGGGACTAACATCAACCAGCAATTTCAAGACAGTTTATGAACCACATATACATTAATATTGCAATGCAATAAGGAAAAATAACACATACTCCATACTTCATGTGAAAACCTACTTTTTTGCTACAAACCCAAAGAGATTAGAATAAAGTTGGCTACTCTACCAATACTGATAGAACCCACTTTTATCCAGAGGTCAAGGGACCCCTTTGAAAATGGCCATGTCATTTTTTACCTTGCCAAAATGTAGTCTAACTTTGGAGTGTTATTCAGCGCCCCTTCCTTCCTCAGCATTAAAACTGAGCCTGCTGCAGTCTCGTAAAGACAGTATGTCGGGTGGGATCACCAGCATTCCCACCGGTCTCAGAGAGTTGACCAGGTATTGGCCGTGTCATATCCAGTCCACATTAAATACAGGTTCTTTTCAAATTTCTAAATGGTACAGCAGATACCCTGAGTTGGGGTATTGGAATTGACATCTGGTAGGGATGCCATGGTGAGGACATTTTCCCACCGGTTAATAAACTTAGATAACACCGGACATTTGACAAAATATTATATTCCTCGATTGGGTTCAAATCTGAAATATTGCTAAATAGGTGTTTTTGTTCTTTGCTTTGAACCTAGCACGCCATAAGTGAAATCTGACTCCTGCGACACTGCTGTGATTGTGCTGCTGCTGTTGAATGGAGGACACACTTTGAGTTCTAATTGACTCGAGTGCAGCAGCTGTAACCCCAGTGCGGATCATGGCCACTCTAGACATGCTTGTATTTCACAAATTTGAGTTTTTTTATGTGATGAATCTCGGCATTTATATAATAAACTAAATGGGGGTTATTTCTATTAAAGTAATGAAAGCAAAACAACAGTCAGGATGGTCCAGTAATGTAATGTGTGTATGCCTGAACAAACTGAAGATAAAAGTTGGATCAACGCATCCCAAAGATAATAATATATAATAATTACAATGGCATAGGAAGGGTTGGTGGTAGCTTTTCTTATTTTTGTGTTGCTTCTGCTCCATAATAGTCAGTCTCTTGAACAAAACAGTCCAGTCTGCTGTTTACAATGCAGTTTGATTTTGCACTATGTATGCATTGTTGATGGGTGTGTAACTTGATGTTCAATGAGCTACTATGCAATAATCAAAATGAACCCTCAGTCTGATTTAGCAGTCCTATTACTGTAAACTGCTAGCGTCATTTAGAGCTGATGATGGAATGAGAGCTGATATTTCCTCGTGCTCTACATAAAAAAACTTTACCCTGGACTTTACTTTGTGTGGTATCATTGTATGCCCACTAGTTTAAGAGCATCCCCAGGCTCTGTCTCTCAGTGTGAATGTTTTAGCAGGTCTGGTCTTTACCTATGGGAGAGAGAACTGCTCGTAGTGGCAAATAGTGATTGACATAAGTGCATACAGGAATAATTTGACTCCTGTCTTGGGGCTGATTTTCCTCTCACTGGGCACACAACAGCTGCAAAGGCTTGATGAAAATGTCAGTCGAAACCCATGCTGTTTTTGTTTTATTGCGAGAATATTCTCTTTTTTTGGCAACATTCATTTGCACAAGGTAAGACGAAAAAGGACAGGGGAGAATTGGAGCCAGCAAGACAAAATGAGACGGACAGTCAGGGAGGGGAGGAGAGGAAGGAGAAGCATGGATTTTGGCAGCAGAGTCCTCTGGAGAAAGGTGCAGTCTGTCACGGCTGCCTTCTCTTTAGTCTCTTCTCCTCTCCCTCTATCTTATTTTGCTGCCTTTCATACTTGCATTCATGAAAAGTTCATGACCGTTTCTCTGTCTCTCACGCTCCCCTCCCTCCCTCTCTCTACACTACACTTTTAGCCCAATCAATCCACTTAGAGACAGACTTTCAGAGAGGATGTAACAGAGGGGTGAGGACGAAGGGGAGGAGAGACTGAGGTTGGGATTGGCGAGTAAATGCTTAGGAGGTGGGAGGGAAGATTCGGGGAAGGAGAAAGACGATTACGTAAGGAAAGGAAAGACGTTGTGGAGCGAAAAGGCAAACAGAAAGCAAAAACATGTGCAGTTGGATGTTTTGGGGGCTTCTGCAGAGTGCTGCTGGACTGGTGAAGTGTGGGTGCCCTTCACGCTGCCTTCACCTACTTGCCCTTGACGTACAGTAGTAAAAAAAAAGAAAGGCAGTGTGTGTCGCAGCCAGCCAAATATGCTAGTGGATGGCAAATTGTGGCTGCATTGAAGGAGTGAGAGATAAGGGGTGGGTGGGGGCGTATGTGCTGACAGGACAGGCAGACTTGGCTGAGAGGAGGAGAGGACACTGGTGTCATCCCATCTTTTTTTTTGTCATCTGATTTGTTGCTCTTTTGCCTTGTCGCATACAGCAGAGGGAGAGCATAACAACATGGAGAGGACACATGCACAAATAACACACGAAACTGCTCAGGTGTGTGTTAACTGTTTCCCTCTCTCTTTTTATGTTTCTGTGATATAAAACATACATAATACACAAGCTTTTTTTTCCTTTTGGCACACATCCTTTATCCGCCCTCCTTCATCCACACACACAAGAATTGAAGCAGCAGTGTTATGCTGCTGATGTCGGATTGGAGTCAGTTAGCTAGAGAACCGTCTAGAAGTATCGTTCTCATCTAAATTATTCACATACTCTTTGCTGCCTGCATTACAATGCTGAGAAGGTGCATGTTGGCGTGTGCGTGGATAGAAAGAGTTGACGAGAAAGAAGAAGGGCACATTAGACCATCAATGTCTGTGTATTAATGCTTGTGTGTATGTTTGAGTGCACTGTAATATGATGTCTTCACAGTGCAAGTGAGGCTGTGTCGAAGTGTGCACTTAGAGAGGGGCATAAACTGTGTGTGTGTGTGTGTGTGTGTGTGTGTGTGTGTGTGTGAGAGTGTGTGTGAGAGTGTGAGTGTGTGTGTGTGCTTCCTACACTTCCAGCACTTATCCTATGATGAGTAAGGGGTGGTTTAATGCATTCCTTAGTTCAAGACCTCAGCTTACACACTTGAAATACAATACTGTTTACCAAACAGGAAGGTTATGATTATTAAAAACTCACTGTGAGGTCACCAGGTATTCATAATCAATGTTGCTCCTTAACAAACATTTTCTATTATGGTCATAGCTTCAATCATTTTCACCTGTCAGGCATGATTAAATATTAACATTGTGATACTGTATTATTTATTATAATCTTGACTGTCAACATGAGAATGCAGAAACTTGCATCAAACACGTTACAGGTCTCTTATAGCCTTAGAATTGGACCGAATTTTTAAAACGTAAAGACTGACTGTAAAAGATATTTACTAAGGGATTTAGTAGCTTTAAGCAGACTCTTTCTGCAAGGAAAAATCAAAGAAATAACAACAATCGGTACCCAAGTAACTCAACAAGTATCATTTAAAATAAGGCAAATTGTTGACCGCTTAAACAGGCAAATTCACAAAGAATGAATACACAGATAGCACCTTAAACTGATCACAAAAGATAATGCACTATTGATATTGCAGGTGCCAAGAACACAGCAGACAGTAAGGTTTAGCCGAGTATTTGGTACAGATAATATCCTTTTTATGATTTGAGTATAATCTGTCAATATCCAGACCTTTGATAAAAGAAAAACCTGTTGGGTAGCTGCGTTCTGTAAATAATAATCTTGTTCTTATGATCCAAAGTGTTGATTTGAAGCTCAGTTCTGAGGGTTTTCTATAAATAGTTTTCTAATAAATAATAAATATGGAAGGTTATATTAATTTCAGATCAACTAATTATTTTAGCCACACCCACTTCTGGTTTAAATCCTGCCCATTTGAAGTATGGATATAGATGCAGATAATTATTGGTTGAACAGATACAGACACAGATACAGATAATGGTGTGCTCGCTCATCCCTTGATGGCAGAACAATAGCAGAAAGCAAAGGGAAAATTACATTTTTAGACTGTGAGCTACAGATCCTGATTAAAGAGGTGCAGAGGCACTTTTCAAAACTTTAAACAAATAAGAGAAACCATATTTGGGATTTATTATCCCAGGGCTGCTGGTGCTTTCAAATGCACACCTCCAGAATGTAAATGAAGATGACATGATTTGAAGCGAAGGACAAAATAAGAAATATTATTCAATGCCACTCTTATAAAAGTGCTTCAGTTTCAGATCTCTGAAGACACTAATCATTTTCCTGTAACTGCATGTGGCTATAAGCAGTTGCAAACTGAACTGTTTTTGCTGTGAGGTTCATTTTCATAGAAAGAAGCCCAGGGGGCTTTAAACTAAATGCTCACAAAGACAGTGCCAACATGGTGATGTTAAGCAGATGTATTGTTAACCATGTTTACTATCTATTAACGCCTTACACTTGCTAATACAGAATAAAGTACTTAATACCAAATAATGCAAGTAAGTTGTTGTGAGGATGATGGGAACATTCTATTTGGTCATAAGCCAAAATACCGGACAAATGTATATTTTGACCTAGCGATTGCACTGGGAAAGAAGCCATGGTGATCACCAAAGTCATTTGAATTCATCATGTGAGGCATATGATTGTCTGTCCCAAATTTCATTGCAGTCCATCCAATATTTGTTGAAGAGTCAGGGGATCACCACAGTCATTAGGACCATGAATGTCAAAATGTGCAAAATTTGTGCAAAATGTGCAAAATATTATGGCAATCCAACTAGTGGTGGCAGATATATATATATATATATATATAGTAGATTGACTCAAATTAATTTTGATAGAGTGTCCCTAAAGTAAACATTTTCTTATCTTTCAAAATTTCTCATTGGTTTTCTTTTTATTATTGGTTTCCTCAGTGTGCGGTCAGTAGCATCTTAACATCTGCCTCTGTCTCCACAGCAACGGCCGGTCCAACAGTCTCTGGCGTCCTCCCTGTGCCGGGAGTCCCATTGGAAGTGCCTCCTCCTGACCCTCCTCATGTACGGCTGCTTTGCCACGCTGGCCTGGTGCGCTCTCTGCCGCGTCCCTGTCCTCGGCTCCTCCTCCATAACTCTCGGCGGTGACGATGGCGCCACCTCCGCGGCCTACTATAATGACATCCCCCACCTGGAGAGTCCGTGCTCTAGCGGCTACGTCTACATCCCCCTGGCCTTCCTTGCCATGCTGTATGTGGTTTACTTGGTCGAGTGCTGGCACTGCTTCTCCAAGACGGCAATGTTGGCTAATGCTGAATTCCAGGTCTGTGTAGAAACCAGTTTAAGCATCAAATTTTCTTTTAGTATTTAGCAAGGGGGTCTAATAGCTTGAAAAATGTCTGAACTCAACAGCCAACAGCCTGTACTGCTGCAGCAGGATTCTAGGAATGACCTTGAGCTAGACGGCAGAATGTGTTTACTCACTGACACTTGTTCAGTGTGATGGTGTCAGCAAAATGCTTTCAAGTAAAGTTGTTGCTGCTCAGGAAAAATACAGCATATGTTTGATTTGGTTTAGTCGAAAATTTTTACATGTTACGATGCAAGAACACGATGTTGCTCTCAATTTCTGACTTTCCTGAAATAAAACCTGCCCAGTCATATGGAAATGAGCTGACCCGGGGTATCAGTCTATCTTTTGTCTACCCTGGTCTGCTCTGTCTGTTATCAGGAATTCCAGGAGCACATTACTCCGAAAGCACAGTGGTTACTGTTTTTCACATTAGGCCAGACTGTCAATGGCATATTTCCAATGATTGAGACGGCTCTAAATGGAGATTAAAAGACAAATCATAACACGATATACTAGCTTTGGCAGGGCCTGACTTGCACCAGATTGCAAAGACTTAGCCCTGCTTCATGCAAATAATAGGAACTGAATTGTTCTGCTTGTGCCGAAAGAAGTGCTCAGGCAATGACGCATTTTTATATTTTAATATATTGTTAGTCCTCATTTTAACAGGCTTGCTTGGATGGAAATTTTTTGGCCAAAATTGGCTACAGAATAAACATTTTTCAAGTCAGGTCAGATGTAGGAATTCCCTTTTAATGTGTAATAAAAAAATGTTTTCAATATTCGGTCACGCTTTATATTAAGGTCCTTGTAATAACCATTAATTAACTAGTAATAAGGCCCTAGTAAGTCCTTACAAGATGCTTATTAACATTATTGTGTGTTTATAAGCTTATATAAGTGTTAATAATGGCATTACAAACACCCATGACCCACCCATTATGCCTTTGCCATGCCTTTATTAATCTTATTTTGTTTGCTTATTGATATTAAAATATACTTTATTGCTCATCTATTACAAGTTAACTATAAGTTAACTATGCTTTTTGCAACTACCAGATCTAAAACGAGAACAATGCCTTATTACTTGTTAATTAATGGTTATCAAGGACCTTATTATAAAGCGTTACCCATTATTCCTTCATTCTGTGACAGGAAGTGTACGAGCGTGTGCAGAGACTTCAGCAGGCCACACCCTGCATTTGGTGGAAGGCCATTAGCTATCACTACGTGAGGCGGACCAGGCAGGTGACAAGATACCGAAACGGAGACGCATATACGACCACGCAGGTGAAGAGAACCTTTCTTGTCATGAACACTTTCTCTCTCTCCATTCTTTTTATATTGTTCATAGCTACACTGTAAAACTTTAATTTATAATAATAACTGCTATGCTAATCTTAATTTCTCCTAGTGAAATATTGCGGGGCTGTGTGCAAACAGCTGTGTGCAGTAAGAAAAATATCATTCTATTTAGTAACCATGCTTTATTGTTGATGAAACATATGAAATGTCTTCAAACTTTAAAATTTCTTCCCAATAATGTGATTCTTTTTTTCTTCTCCTTCCTCTTCTCCTTCCTTCTCCCTCATTCTCCCCTCCGTCATGCTCCTTCCTTCCACCTATTCCCTGCTCCGTCCTTCCTCAGGTGTATCACGAGCGGGTGAACACGCACGCCTCCAGTTCAGAGTTTGACTACGCGCGATATGGTGTCAAAGACGTATCAAAGGAGCTGCTGGACCTGCAGCTGCACCCTGCTGTTCGCCTCCGCTTCACCAAGTGTTTCAGGTTAGACACTAACCACATCTGATCAAAAGACATGGAGGGGAAGGTTATTACTTTGGGGGTTAAGTGAGTTATTAACTCATGTTTGTGTTCTTTAGCTTCTCCAGTGCACGTGCTGAAGCTGCCTACCTCACCCAGGTAAGATATGATATCAGAAAATAACTTATTAATGATAGTTTCTGTTCGGTTTCAACAATTTAACTCAACTGAATGTTTTATCCATAAAATTTGAAAAGATAAGAACAAATGCCCAGACCAAGTGCACAGATTACAAGGTAGAACAATAACAAATTTTGTACTAATTTTTTTAAACAATCAGTGTTTGATTTTAGACCAAGATAAACCAAAGCAGGGTTCTTATTTCCAGACGGCAACCATTGATTTGATCTGTCGCTGGCAGATTAAACTGTAGCTGGCTGGCTAATTAACAAACATTAGCCCCCTGGGTTTGTTGAAAACACCTTCTCAGTCTGACTTTTGTTTACAGCCAACTTTTTTTCTTTTTTCTAGGATAGAGAGAACTCTATATAAGGTTTTTAAATGTACACTGGCAAGCAAAATGTTAGCTTCCTCATCAGCTTATCATCAGTGTTATAATTAGTTAAACTCTCTCTCAAAAGTAATTGACTTACTTTACTTAAACTATTACTACACGGTTGCTGATAAAGTTGGAATAAAATATTTTTTTACAGCTTTCCATGAAATGATTGTGACAATTTGATATATCATTGACAAATTAAGTGTATATCTTCTCAAAACTTTATTAATGAATCTCTTCCAAACATATCATGATGAAAATGAAACCTCAATTAAGGATTGTGTCTGAAAACAAAATTATTCCAATTTTATGACCAATCATGTACTGCTACTGCTAAAAGTAACTTTTGTTTTATGCTTTAATTCTCTTATTATTGCACAAATAGCTATTATTGTTGTTGTGGCACAAGCCTGCACTGATAACCGGATCAATAAATATATATAATAATATTCTATATTGCATTGTAAGACAGGTACAACCCTGATTCAAAAAAAGTTGCAAACAAAAACAGAATGCATCAAATTAAGAATTCAGCTTTACAAAAAACAAAAGTTTTGAACATCAAATATATTGTCTTCAATCTTCAGGCTGTGTTTTTGTTTATGATCAAGGCAAAAAAACTAAAATGATTAAGTAATAAAGATTAAATTTCAGTAAATATAGTTGCATTTTTAATTTGAAAAAAACAAGCAAACAAAAAAAACAATTAACATTTCTGCGTACCACTAAAAGTAGTGGAATAACATAGTCCCAACACTGCTGATGATCTATGTAGAAGACATGTTCAGTCCAGTTCTCACTGACCAGGTCTGGCCTCCACCTGTGGGCTAATAAAACATAGTGGATCTGCCAGTTGTAAATGGCCATACTAACATTAACTGGGACCCAACAAACTAACTTAGTTATTTAAATCAATGCTCATTTGGTTTGGAAGTGATGCTCCGTCATTTGTTTTGGCGCTAATTCTTCCATGTTCTCTTACTTCAAGCGAGCTCGCTTCTTCGGGGAAAACGAGGGACTTGACGACTACATGGAGGCCAGGGAAGGGATGCACCTGAAGAATGTGGATTTCCGCGAACACATCCTGGCGTTCCCAGATCCTACTCACCAGCCCTGGTTTTCTAGGCACAGGGTGTTCTGGCTGGCTTCTGCTTTCCTCCTGTCATGGCCGCTGCGGGTCGTTTCAGAGTATCGCACAGCATATGTCCACTACCATGTGGAGAAGCTGTTCGGAGAGGACGAGGATGGCGGGGGAGGAGGGCCAGGCGGAGGAGGAAGAGGGGATGGGGTCGAAGGAGGGACTGAGAACGGAATCCACCCAGGAGGAATCGGGATTGGGATCGGTCTAAATGGGACAAGTTACAGAGCCATATCGCGGGTCAACACGGTGGACATGACAGAATTGGAGTGGCACATCCGCTGTAACCAACAGATGGTCCCGAGCTACTCTGAAGCCCTCCTAATGGACTTAGGAGACATAAGTGGGGGGTCAAACCCTACCGCTTCTACACCCATCTCTGGGCCTACAGTCTCCACCCCCAGCCAGGGCCCCAACCCACCTCCTCTAGCTCTGCCTGTTGTTTTCAACTCTGCTTACCTCCTCCAAAGCTGCCCCCGATGTCGGAGGACCACATCAAGTTCCAGTCTTCCTTCCAGGCTAAGGGCCCCTATGGGAACCACAGCCCTCCTGAACGCTACCGTGGCAGGCATCAGGGCAGCAGGGCAGGGAGGTGGGGGTATAGGAGGAAGGTTAGTGCTCAGTCGAAGTGGATTCTCTCTAGGGAGACTTGGAGGAGGGCGCCAGAACAGTCTGTTTCATTCAAGAAGCATGGGAGGAGGGCTGGGAGGAAGTAGGGAAGATGGAGGAGGAAGTGGAGGCGGAGGAGGTAGTGGAGGAGGAGGAGGAGGAGTAGGAGGTGGTGGTGGAGGATTCCTTGGGTTAGGTTCCAGACAGGACAACGAGGAGACCAGAGGAGTGCTAGAAGGAGAAGGGGATGACGACGAAGAAGAGGAGCAGGAGGAGGAGGAGAGGAGAGTGGAACAGGGAAGAGGAGAAGGAGAGAGAGATGAAGAAGCAGAGCAAGAAAGCGGAGGGGGAGTCGAAGTCAGGGAGGGTGATGGAGGAGGGAGGGACCGTCCTCCATCATACCAGGACGCATTCTTCTTTCCCGTCCTCATTATACACGGAGAGGAGAGCTGCCACGCTGGCGACGACATGTGACGATCAGAAAACAAACACATTAAGAGCAAGAATGTCTGGGCAGAGGCCGAGGGAGATGAAAGAACGCACTGAACACAAAGGAAAGATCAGAGAACATTGAATTAGGGAAAATGAGATATGATAGACATGACGAGTAAATGAAATGAGAACAGAATGAGGTTGAAAGAAAAGAGATGGTTGACGGCATAGCAACCACAGAAAGAAGAAAGGATTCACAACAGAACAAAGCATAAGAGGTAAGAACAGCTGCGACAGACAGAATTACAAAGGAAAGAGAGGAAAAAGGCGGCAGTGATGATGGATAGACGAATGATGGAGTCGAAAGGGAATGGAAATGTACTGTACAAGGGGTGGAGAGTATACAGGAGAAAGCCAGGAAACGCACAGGTTCAGAAGGAGATGAGAGCTGATAGGGAGCGCAACTGCAGGATAATATGAAGTCTAAGTGAAAAAATCTTTGCAATTGTGGACTTTGCTTCACAGATTGTGAGAAAGAGAGGGACCAATTGGATACTTTGTAGGACAGAAACAGAAAGACTGAAAACACGGGAATGTCTATTTCCAGATATATCTATGCAAGAGCAGGAGTGGGAGGAGAAACGAGTCTAAAGATGGCAGGTTAGAGAGGAGCGGAGAGACTCCAAACCAGCTGAGTGGTAGTAGGTATTTAAAAAAAAAAAAAGAAACAACAGTGGAGGAATTGCGAAAAAGGCATTTTGAACACTTGAAACAAAAATTCGAACACATAGGTGGAATACAAATTCGGCTCATTAAAAAGATGAAATGCAGAAAGAGGAAAGAATTCCCTTAATATTTCAGATGACAGAGGAAAGGAGAAGTAGATGGAGGTAAACATGACATTTGGCAAGGTGAAAAAAATGGCAAGAGAGGAGAGTTAAAAATCCAGGAGTATCGGAGCGCAGCACAGAAACAATAGACAAAGCAGCAGTAGAATATAAAACTGACCAAGACAGAGCAGATCACCCTATATTGTGTTTTCTATTTGACAGAGTTATCAATAGGATTTACTCAAGAGGAGGAGAAAATAGATATAAAGGATTAATCACACAGACAAAACACCATCCGAGCAGCTATTCTGACCAGGAAATCAAATAACATTCAAACAGGTCCCAGTCCTTTTCATGTCTTTTTAAGCTTTGCTACACAACTTCACACAGCAACTGGCAAGCAACCGTAATCGTAATAAAAGAGGAGAAACATTGATTTCCTCCCTCCTCTTCATGCATCCTCTTACTCCTCACTTCACCATTAGCTTCCGCACCACTTTCTATCCATTACTGATATGGAGCTGATAGAAAAAACTCTTCTTCCGGCTCCTCTTTTCTCATGTTCCCATCTGCTCTCCTCCCTCCATTTTGTCACCTCTTCTATTCTTTCAACACCTCTCTGCCCTCAAAACACATGCACTGCTTTTTTGAATCACGACAAGTTAGGTGCAACATCTTTTTTTGCAATAAGCAGATGTTGTGTTACAAGTGAAGTGAGAGTGTGTTGTACCCAAAATACATCCACTGCATCCAACATTAACCTCTCCCTCTTTTATTCCTCTGCCATCTTCTCTCTTCCGCTCCTCCCTTTCCTCTTTTTAAAGTGGTGGTTATGTGATACACCTCTCCCTGCTCCTCAGATCAGATTTCATCTCGGCTCACTCCACAAATCACATCTCCTCTAGGCGCAGGTTTCTCCTCTAGGATCATATTTTATGAACCAGATATTTCCCAGTTATATGAAGTTTTTTATGACCTCTCGCTATGTCTGTATATTGTCAAAGAAACAGAATGAGCAAATAATGTGGGCAATTTGATCAGTGAATTTACCCAATGCATAGAGGAGCAAAATATGTCCTTTTAAAGATATTAAAAAGCTGCTATCACAGGGTGTGATTTTCACACAAAGAGGAAAATGTTAAGAAAATTTCCACCAGGTGTACCTGTGTAGTTGCTCTAGTGCTCTAGTTTGTACCCAAAGATCAGCTTGCTCAATATGAAGAAAAAAATAACAATAACCAGTAAATCTTTTTCCAATATTAATGTACTATATACCACAATACTGTATGGCATGAAAAATCACCTCTTTATCTCATTTATGTCCGTAATATTGGACTGCATGGGAAGTAAAACTTGAGCTGTTGAGCTCAGCTGGCATACAATATCAAAATAAAACCAACAAAATGATCACCAGGATCAGTAACGCCCAGCCCTGTGATAGAATACATCTGGCCAGATTGTGCCATGCTGCTGCCTCCTCCTCTTGAAGAAACACATGCAAATAAGTAACAGTGCTCTCTGAAACATCGCCTCACTATAAATTGTGTAAAAGTTAGCTGGCATAGAGATGCATGTATCTTAATAACAGCTATTGTGCAGGAGCGACGAATAGCTATGTAGCAAATATTTTTGCCATTGCAAAATGCAGTGTCAAAAAGGCAGTGATCCATGATCAATCAGCATCATATTTTTAGATACATGTAGACAAAAATCCATAGGGATTAACCTACTTTGATAGTTGGTATGTTTTAGTGGAGGTCCCAGGGGAGACAATTGGCACAGACAACTTAACTCTCAGTGCATATAGTTTTCAAAGCACACTAAACCTGCTACAGTAGCAAGAAGCAGTTAGAGTAGTTAGCTGAACATTTCTTAACCTTTCCTGCATAGTGCCCTTCAAAGGTCACTTCAGCCACTTTGTGATGTTGGAAGGGTCTCCCTCGTTCTCTATCTGCTTATGTCGGACATTATACTGAAAAGCACACTTAAAGAATACAGTTGGAGAGAAATCTGTTGAAAACAGAGCAAAAATAAAGCTTGATACATTTCAGGAACGGTCGAGACATGTTAATGAACGTGCACACAAATATGGATACTGTAAACATCCAACATGGTTTCAGCAGAGACAGCAGGGAACGTTCTTTCAATGAAACTTTCTGGAAGGATTAAGTAGAGCACGGGTGCTGGCCTGGTTTGGTGTACGGGACACACATTCACACACACACACACCGATTCTGGCTCACGGATCTTCGCTAGCTTTGGGGGACATCAAGCTGAAGTGGGCACAAGGAAACAAATGGACAGAGTAATTAACAGAAGACAATTGACGGAGAAAATTGACAGCAACAAAGACAAGTGCTTCTATATGAGTGGACAAGTGGAAAATGACAAAGATGTGCTTAAACAGCCACTGAAAGGAAGAAAATGTGAGATTAAAAGACAATTATTTTTACAGCTATTTACCATTATCTCAGTCTCTTGACTTGTGGATAAAATCGTCTCCATTAATGTCCCCTAACAAAAAGAAGCACTAAAAAGCACTGACCACACTTCTGTGTTTATTTGATTGAGTTGCTTACACAAATTTCCGATCACAGCGTTTGTTATTTGTCCGTATAACCAGTCAGCCATTCACTATAAAATAATGTAGTGAGATCCAATTCAAAATCTGATTGCTTTTACATTTGTACCGAAATACTTTGCCATCAAAAACAAGTGATTTGCTACTTTTATACCATCTGCATACTTGAGTAGACATTATTTCAGGTTGTTTAAGTGATGTCTAAAATCCAAATGCCTTTGTAAGCTTCAGAAATGTTCTCATGTCTTTTTTTATTTTGTTTTTTTTATTTTTGTAAGACAGACAACGATCTTGGCTTCTCAATGAGCTTTCATCGCCGAGGCCTCCGATTCTGAATTGTGTAGGGCATTTGGACTCAGTTATACTTTCTTGCAAGTCTAGTTTATTTATGTATTTATTTAAAACAGAAAATTGTATTTCACTCATATGTGTTGTGACTGGATATTTATACTGTGTTTTATTATATCAGAGTGTCAAAAGTGTGTCCTCAGCCGCTTCAGGTGTGCCAAGAGAACTTTGTGCCCATGATGTCTTACACAAACGCACACACTCATGCGCGCTTGCATGTTTAGCCACAGCAGTAAAGCAGCCATTATAACAGCTTATTTTAGACTAGAGTGACATTAATCCAATACCCATAATAGGCCCACACATGCAGAGTCTTAACACAAACATGCACACACACACTGAAAGCATGGAACTGTCCTGCAATGTTGCCTTTGTGTCCAACGCTGCCAACTTTTTTGCTCAGGATTTCAGTTTATGCTGCATTCCTGTGTCAACACAAGCTGTCTTTCACACATCCATCATGCCAAAGCAAACAACAAAAAACAAAAATAAAGCATCACAGAGAAAATGCCTGAGCTCACACACATGCACATAGACAATAGCAGCTTGTACAGGGGTCCACACAATGTGCAATAGTATGCTCTGTACTGGTGGAGTGCTACAGCACCAAACATTTGCACGAAATGACAAAAGGGTGGGTTTACTTAGGAGCAAAAATAATAGATGTCTATCAAGTAGAGCCCAACCAATAGGAACTTTAAAAAGCCAATACGGATTTGAGAGGGGGAAAAATTATTGATATTTCAGCTGATATATTGCATTTTTGAACTGCAATGAAAATAGATCTGTGTTTTCGATGTGGACTGTGCAGTGGTTTTGCACTATGACTATGCAAAGGCTGCTTCCTTAAACAAATAACTACATCAAGGAATATTTCACATTATATGCGTTATACGTACAAATTTATTTAATTACCAACCAATTCTAGAATGAAAACTGATTTTAAAAAATGAATAAAAGTACAGTAATTAGCTAAATAAATGTTTTTCAGAATCCATAAATTGCAAAGAATAAGAAATAGCCAATACCATTTGTAAATCACCTCAAGCTTGGTTTTCTGCATTATATGTTCTGTAAAAAAAAGATATTGGCACACCTCAAACAACATATAGGTTGATTAATTGGTCGGGCTCTACTATAAAGTGATCTTAATCGGCAAAATGCCCAGGTGCAGCTCATGTAAATCCACCTAGAATGTGTCTTATACATTGTGGTATGTTTGGTCGGGTTTTTGTCCACTAGGTGGAAGCAAAGCCTTATATATTGTGACAACACAGAGATGTGGTACTGTATTTAGAGGGTAATCCAACAGGGTAGAAAACAGCTGCTGTCCTGCTCTTTGTAACATGTTCCCCATCTGCACACACTCAGTCAGTGATGTAATTTGTCTTTGGCAGCTGATTAAAAGCACCTGCTGTGGCATCACTGAATGTGGGCAGATGTGCAACAAACCTGAAAGTTTAAACCTGCAGAGAGCAGTGCAGTCCTGTGTGATTGTGCATTTATCTTCACTGATTTTATTATTTTCCTTTAACTGTGACTGAATGTGTTGCAAAGCAATATTACCCATATCCCTGCTTTGTGGCTGAACTTGTAGATGTTGCTCAGCAGCTTTCTGAACGTATAACCACAAGCAATGGGAGCTTCAGTCATTAAAGTGACAGCACTGTTAGATAAAGGCGTTTGCATTTTCTGACTGAGCCTCCATTTCAACTGCGTAACTCATTATCTGTTGCTCTATAAGACACAAACTACAAATAAAATGACAGAGAGGAAGGTGGTTTGGTTTGTGCTCAATATTTTTACCACTCTAAAATACACATGTTTTTTGTGCCCATGCATAGTTTGTTTGTTTTGCGTGGGCACAAATTTCTGCTCTCATGTTCCACCTTTTTATCAACATCATCACTTGACTATCTTATAAAATTCTCTAGCAATTATGACCGATGTATTGTTGTCAATACTGTTACTGTTTCTCTTGTGGTCATGGGATGATTCAAGTAGTCATACCGAGTTTGTCAAACACTGTAAAAAAACATGTTGAGAATTAGTTTGACTTGAAATCACATGAATTCCAGCTGCATTTTGACTTTTGATTTCCAGAAGCACTTGGGTTAGTCTAATGTGGATACTACAAACTATCAGGTAACAAATAGAAGCTGGTGACTATGTTTAACACAAAGTTAATGTCATTGATATGAAGTAAAATTGACCAAAAACAGAATTCAGGGTATTCGTTTGACCTCTGGCCTCAGACACTTTAATGTAAATCTGTATATCCCTCAGAACTAAAAAATAGCAGCCAAGATTACTGTCTGGTATTATCCACAGACACTTTTCTTTGCTGCCCTTTTCATAATGAATAACAGAAGTTTTTTCATTGTGCAAAAACTAATGTAGCTATACTGAGCCTTGTATCTGTGTGATACATGTATCACAATCCTTTGTTTTTGCACTGGAATAATGAGCAGCTGTGTGTCGTTGCTGTCCTTCATGCAACAACATGATGACTGTATGTAAAAACTCCAACGCTGATAATCACATTATTCTCTATGGCTGTAATGTGTCAGTCAGAGCTTTACTATGTGAGGAAATTTACAGCTATTAATCGCTTTGTATTGCCAATGTGTGAACGAATTGTAATGCAACTTAAAATGAAGACCTTCCCCAACTTTCTCGGTTGCCTCTTACAGTCTGTTGACTGATTTCAGTGTAAAAGAGTTGCCTTGTCTTTCTTTAGCTTCCTTTCAGCACCAAGACTGTGCAGCACTAGCTTGCTTGCTAATGTTGTCGCCAGCAAAATACTGTCTGATTGGATATGTTAGTTGGCTATCTTAGTCCATGATACTAACATGATTTTATCCAATGATTTAGCAGTAAAAAATAAAATAATATATATGCAAGGATTGATTTCTACTAGCCAAAAGGGATGCAAGGCAGGGGCGGCCAACTAGCTAACTGAAACCTAAGCTAAGGTTAGCCAGCTAACTTTGTGTGTCTCGTTACGTAATTACCTCACTTCTGGTAGTTACGTCAGCTGTGTAACTACCTCACTTCCAACCGACAGTTGCTTGCATTTATTTAACTCTTTTGTAACATGCTAACCATGTACTTTTTGCCTCAAGTAAGTAGATTTGTTACCTAAACCTAAATAAACTGTGTTTAACATACTACACTAATTTAGGAAATGCTCCAGTGGGTAGTATTGGAGAGTAAAACCAAAAACCTATGTCGTCATATGGTTTGGAAGACTTGTTCATCATGTCACTGTTTTTGGCTGATGCCCAGGATGCTTGCTCATATGTCGTGTGAGCATCGGGATACTCACTGCAGTTAACTTAATGGCCACCTGTGCCATTTATAACAAGACTTTTCTGAGAATTCCACATAATATCTTTAAGGTATCACATTAGTGTCAGTATTATTAGCCTACTGATATACAGTGTCTGTGTCAAGGGTAATTTTATGATCAGGGTCAGATTATAGCTGGTGTCAATTTTTAAAATAATTGGAGATGATTGGAGTGAGAGATGTATGATGGAGTGCTTAAAAATGTGCTGTGTCACCTGATTGTTAGTTGAGTATCACCATTGGACAATAAAGCTATTAAAAGCTATATTCATCTTTAAACCTTGACTCCAAAACTTGTGACTTAGCTTGTCAGTTTAGCAAGAGCTGCATATCTCTCAGTTCCAGAGATGATCACGTCTCATGACACTTCAGGATGCTCTTTTTTTTTTTCTCCCTGCAAAATATTTAATGCTGCTGGATTACCTGTGTGCTGTCAAACAAATGAACTGTTACCACAATGTAGTTGTTATGTACATGCAGCCTCTATGGAGTTCAAACAATAATGTCACATACAATGCATTATTGTCTTACACAGTGACATGTAAAGCCAGGAATGGGCTTTCTGTTCAAGCACCGTCGAGCAAAATGTCCTCAGTATTTAAGCTAATTAATATGTAACTGATAATGAGATTGTCAATATCACACCAGATTATAGCTGTTGTCACTGGCCTGTTTAAGATAATGTAATTATTTCGTTTGAGTGGATGATGACAGTGAAGGTAATGGAGCTGGTGGCAATAACACTGTTAACTGATGCGGTCCTGGCGATGATGATGGCAATTAATTATCATGGAAGATACAAATAAAGTCAATCTGCTTGGTATACCAGGATTTGGTCTTGTGGGATTTTTTTGGTTTCTTGAGTTTTTGCTGCTTGCTGAAGCAGTTTGTTTGCTAATATTATTAGATAACAGGATATGAATGAAAACACATTATTAAAGAACTGATTCTGCTGTTTCATTTTTAACAATTCTGTTGAATGTGTTCATTAGTGATACGCTTTAGACAACTAGAGTGTTTTCTCTAGAGTAAAACAATTATTGATAATGAGAATAATTGAACTGATTTGCTCTTAAAGTGGCACTCCATTGATTTCACACATCAAACCGTGTTCTTGTTTTGTTGCAGTCCTGTCCCTGCATTCTTAATTACATTTCAAGGGAAACGCATATTCTACCATATCATGTTTTTTTAATGTATTTAATATACATTTCTAATCAAAGGGAGGTTTCACCCAGCAAACAAACACAGGACTTTGACCCATGAGACAACTGACCAAAAGTCACTGTTAACTTATTTTAACCTATTTCTAATACATAATAAACTTAAGTTATCTAACACAGGTTTTTTTTTTTTAACCCAAACCATGACCTTTTACTAAAGCTAACCAATTGCTTTTTTTTCTTTCTTCATTTCACGTTAACAAGAGTTATGTATGTGACTACGGTTCTATGAAATTTGGGTAATAGAAACAAATACATAGTCGTCCATAAAGTTGGAATAAAATATTTTTTTTACCTACATGAAATGAGACAATGTGATTTATTATTGTCAAATAAAGTGCATATCTTCTCAAACCTTTATTAATCAATCTCTTCCAAACATATCACAATGACAGTGAAACCACAACTAACAGAGGATTGTGACTTTATGGGCGAAGATGTAGAACCATTGTTTCAAACTGCAACCGTAATCAGTGAGAAAATACACTTAGATCATATCGTAATTAGGCATGCGGTTTTGTTGTATGGGAGCTGAACTTTTAGGGGGCAGGGTTGCAGCTGGAGTACCCCTAGGAAGTGCTGTTACGCTGCATTCCCCAGCTGCCACGATGGTGCAGAGATGCTGAGAGCAAGGATGCAGAAGACTTGGAAACACTGACCAATCAAAGCAGACAGGAGGGGGCTTAAAGAGACAGAGCATTTAGATGCCCCATAAAAAACAGGTATATTCAAACAAACAGTATGAGAAAAAAAATCTGAATTTTGAAGCATTTAAGCATGTTTTAGTAGAAACCCAAAATACAAGTATGAACATGACTCCTTTAACATCTTAGTTCTAATTTGTCATATCATATTTCAACAAACACAAGTTGCATTATGGGAGGTGTAGGATCCAGGATGTTTTGGAGCTTGACTTCCTAGTTTTGAGATTGAATCAGGAATATTAGGTACCACAGTTCAACCTTTCTCAGTCTAGTAAGTTCATCTGCTGCATAATAGATCCTCAGCAAGGTTGTCCTATTTGTGCCATTGATGATCCTGGCCCAGCAGTGTGCTGTCATTGTGTCCTTGTGTTGATAGTTATGGTGACTCATATATCGGCAAGCATCAATCTCAGGTTGGTCTACTGCACATACAATATTCATAAAATGTTATTACAACTCCTGTACCATTCACAGACTGTAATATATCAAATATATTGTTTGTGTTTTCGTAATGGCATGTCTGCTCCTCTGTTTTTCTCTGTTTGTGCTGTGTATATGTGTTTAGGGAGCACTTTCATCATGTTAAACTGATTTAAGGTAGATTACGTCTCCCCACACGGGCTTCTCTGTATTTGTTTGCACCCTTTATCATCTTCATAGAATTTCTTACACTTCTGAGAACACTAACTCAGGAGGGAGAGGAGTTCAAAAGCACTACTCTGCTGCATTTAAAGTATCTGTTTACCCCCAGCACTGTACATCCGAGCTCTCCTTGTCGTGCATTTGTCATCTTATTTGTATTCTATAGGTATTGACATGAAAGTACTTCAGCGAAAGTTTATGTCAACTCACTTATGTAGGGAGTCAGGAGGTAGGAATTTTACTAGATTTTACACATCCCGTGGGACTGTCTCCAAGCTTTGCTGTTCGTCTGTTCTTTCTTCGAAAAAAAATCAAACAATAAATCTGATCTTTTTGAAAGCAGTACACACCAGACATGAATTGTTTCAGACTTTGCATCCTCTGTAAACAAAACTTCACATACAATTTTCCGCTGCAATGTAGGACTGATGCAAGGAAACTAATGGTTGCATCTGATCTCACAGTGCAGGCTGGTCGGTTAGACACTAGAGGGCAGCAAAGCGTTTGCATTTGGGACTGCTTGTTTCTTGATTAGGTAAATAAAGTCTCCCTGCATTTGAAATCCACCAAGTAACTTCCATTTACCATTTAAAACATTCGCATATCCAGAGATTCTGGAGTTTTCTAGGAGGTCAAATGCTTGTAAGAATTTGTAAGTTGTTTCTTGAATTTTGAGTCAAATATTAAATTATTATCAAATATCCAACGATAAATTGTGATTTAAAGCAGGGCCTTTTTTTTATAAAGTGACTGTCCCTTTAATACTTGTCTGGAGGAGTACTTTTATTAGTTATGCTGCTAAAGATTGATCCTAATTGGATTGATGTGTTTTCTGGACACAGCTGGACTAGCATCTTAAATGAGTCTCAGAAATGCCTTATGGTAGCTGGATTCATTTAAGTCCATGATTTATCTGCAGATTAATCATACCTTCTTTTATGTACAAGACTTTCATGGGCCATTCATGTTAACGTATTCATCAGAATGCATTATTCCATCTTAGCTTGGGTGCCACTTGGGTGAGAGTCTAGAGCCATTTTAAGTCCTGTTCAAAGTAATAGTAGAAGTGAAGCTCTGGTTCTATATCAAGCCATTTGTAATATCAAACAAAGAACTGAGGAAATAATTGGAAATACATTATATAATATCTCTGGCAAGATCCCTGTCCAGCACTGATAATATAATCATGAAAATAATTGGAGGCAACTGTTATAATAAGTGATTCATTTGATCAGAATATTAACGCAGCGGTCTCCCTTTATGATTGGTTACAACAGTGGCAGATCTGTCTACCTGCCATCCATCATGACAGCAATATAAACACACTTTCTCTATATGTGTTGGCACTGTTTCCCTCCTTTCACTGCTATCAGCTGCATGTGTTGACAGTCTTCCTGATGCTTGATGTTCCTCCACATATCTGACTTTGTTGTCTCAGTCTCGCTGAGCTCCTAGCTGCACCTGCGGCAGTTTGCCCAGCTTCTTCTCCTGGACTGGGAGGAAGACACAAAGGAAACCCGTTTACTGTTCGAGGTAAGCGCTCTGGAGGGGGGGCCGGATATGGAAACAGTACACTGTAAAAATTATTAGGGTGGTTTAACTTAAAAACGTAATCAATGATCATGTATTATTTAGACTTGATACTCTGAGTTTAAACAACTAACTATATTACATTATACATTCAAGAAAACTTGCGTTCTCTTGTCAAATGAACTTACAATTCCATACAATGTCAACTCACAAAGTTAAGTTATTGACTAGTTTAATTAATGATCATTTGTTGTTTAAACTTGATACTCTGAGTTAGAACAACTAACTATATTACATTGCCTAATGAAGAAAACTTGCATTCTCTTGTCAAAGAAAGTGAAGAAAGGCGTGATGTTAAAACACAAGTCTATTGATTTTTTTTTGGTAATTTGCTGGTGTACAGCAGTGTCTCCTCTTGTAAAATGTTTAATTATATTTACATTGTAATCAGCATTTCCATTGTGGGATAGTTCTTGACTGAGCAGAGCAGCTAAGACTCCTTCGACCACTTGGTGGCGCAGTAGTTCCACAGCTTTAAACAAAACTGCTTAAACTCAGTTTAAATCAGACAAAAATATGAAAACCACCGAAGCTCCACATCAAGGCTACAGCACTTGATTTCTCAGAAATACCCAAAAGACAAAAAGGATTAGCAGACATTTGGAAAAGTTTATATGAATAAAGCTCACTTATAATTGGTAAAATTAAGCTCCGTTTTACAGGCCTGGATCCATAACAGTACTCAGTAAATGGGGGGAAAATGTATATGTGTGTGTGTGTGTGTGTGTGTGTGTGTGTGTGAGAGAAAAACTCACCTACAGTATCCTCTGTGAATAATGTAATTTATAGACTTGGGCAAGGGGGGATCAGAATATATGTCTGAAATTTATAGTGCAGCGCCTGAGAGGGCTTTTAATGAAAATGGGAATTAATTGCGTTAAATCTCTCAGTGGTGAATGTTAAGCAGAGCATTTAGAGTTTGGGGAATGTTCTTGAATTTCCAGAGGCGGACTTTCAACTGGATGAGAAAAAAAAAGGTAATTGACACAAATGAGTCCTGAATTTAAAGCCATGATGTTGGATATGAGTCAAACTGATTTTCAGAAACATTCTGCTGTTGAAGGGATACATTTTTCTTACTTTCTTTACTCTGAAGCTTTATTCAAAATGCATTCAGCGCATTAGGTAGCAGCTGAATTAGTACGGAGTCACAGAACAGCAGTCAATTCTGGAAAAAGAAGAGAAACGAGAGGAGCAATGGAGAGGAAAAAAGGGGTTGGATGGAGAATCGTACTTTTAGCCTCTCTCTCTCACACACACACACACACACACACACACACACACACACACAAACACAGACTGGCAGCAGCCTGCTGTGGAGACTCTTGCTGAGTGGGGCTGAAGTCACTGGAGCAAAGGATGAGGTGGAAGGAAGGGAGGGAAGGATTGAGGAAGTGAAAAAGTGAGGAATACATAACAAATCTAAACTGGCATAACTGGACATCCTTTAGCTCACCCCAAAATAACACACTGATCTCTCCCTCCTCTTCATCCCTTCTGTCTGCTGCTCTGCTTTGCTTACATGTTTTCCCTCTGACCCCCCTAACGTCACTCCTCTTGCTTTCCTCGATTACATCCCTGTCTTCCTTTCCTTCCCTCTTTTTTCTTTCCTACCTCATAAAAATTCATTCTTCCCTGTATTCTATAACTCTACCGAATAGTATTTTGCATCCATACTGGCATTCATGCATTTATTCTCATCCTCAAGCTCAGTAGTGGTACTATCCCCTCCACCCACCCCCAATTCTCTCCTCTCCCCCTCCCTCCTCCTCTCTCCTCTCCTCCTGCAGGCCCCCCCGGTCTACCTCTCCTCTCTGTCTAATAATAGCCATAATGTGTTATGAGTATGCGGTCTGTCTTGCTCGCAGCAGCTCTGCACTCCCCTGTCCTCTCCTCTCTTTCTCTCTCTCCCCCGTTTTCACTCCTGCAGCTAGTATGTTGTCTTTCTCGCCTCCCTTCCATCTCCCACTTCTCTTCTCACATTTCCTTTCCTTGTTTTCCCATGTGATCTTAATTTTAGCTGTTGCTGGTGTTATCTCATCCCCTTTCCTTTCATTTCCCCCCATTCCTTCACGCTCTTCTTCCTCCCGTTTCCGTACGGACATGGTGTGAACATATGCTTTCTTCCTCACCACTCCCACTCTTTGGCATCTTTTTCTTCTATCACTCTTTCATCCTGAGTCTTCTTCTCCTCTGTTTGCTCTCCTGCTTGCGTAGGAAGGCTCTTTTTTGCCGTGCAAGTATGTGGTCCTCAATTCCCCACCGAACATCTATCCCTCTCTTTTTTCTCTCTGTCGTTCAGTCTCTATCACATACACCTCCCCTCCCTTTTGTGGTTTTCTGCAGGAGTGTGTACTATGCAGGCTGTCTGCCTTTTCTCCCTATTTTCCTCCCTCATTCTTGCTGTCCTCTCTTCCTCAAAACCTTGCAAGTCTGTTCCATTATATTTCTGCATATGTTGTATTTGTGTCCATTCATGTATCTGCTGATGTGTGCATTCTTTTTTGGAAGTGTGTGTGTGCATATTCACCTTGCTATCTTGCCTGTCTGGTTTTGTGTTTCCAAAATGTTAATGCCATTGCACCACTCAACACTGAGAAGTACACACACACACAAAAGCAAAGGCATTTTCTGGTTAAATTCTCAGTGTTACCATGTGAACCTCATTAAGGCAGATAGAGTATGAAAGAACGGAGCAGACCCAGAGCAACGGGAAGGGATGCTGGATGTCTTCCTTTTCACACAATCAGACAGGCATGCAGACAGACAGATGGGCTCTCAGACAGACGCAGACGTGCTGTGACAAACATGACAGACTGGAGCCCCCAAATAAAGTAAGAGAAAACTGAAGCCTGTGAATAGTCTTAAATATCTCCTTTGTTAACATCATTTTTGTACTTGTTTGGTAAACTGCGACAATATGCAGCTGGGACCTGCCACTCACCGATAATAACATGTCATCCCCTCCCATCCTGACATTCTGTTGATGACAACAAATAGCAGCCTATTAATTCAAATGAACACCACTGTACTCAGCATAACCTTTGAAATGGTAAAATTAGAAGTTGCCAGTTTTGCACAATAAACCCTAGAGCCTGTTAAAATTGGATGACAGCCAAATTAATCTTTTATTAACCCCTTTAAAATTGTAAGACCCCCTGTCTTACAATTTATGCTGATTATTATGGATAAGCACAACTGAGCTGACCTTGATTTAAGTATTCAAAATATTTAATCTCCCTTTAGTTTTATTCCATAAAAAATACACCTCTAGCCCAGTATCTATTATCCTGTCCCCTGTTATGAACTAGAACTGTAATTTTTTGGGGGGCACACAGCTATTTTCTGCTGTTTTGAAGGTCACAGAAACCAAAATGTATCATCAAAATGTAGAGTTAAAAAAAATCTGCACTCATCTTGAAACTCATTAACTTTTTGGCTAGGGCAATATTTCACTTTTATAGGCTCAAAAGTAATTAAAAAAACGGTCAGTGGAGTAAATATTATAAAAATGTGTTAATGTGTTAATAGTAGGGTTGCAAAATTTCGGGAATTTTCAAAGTTGGTAACTTTCCACAGAATATATGGGAATAAACTGTGAATTTACAAAATTGAAGGTTGGCCCTTTACGGAACTTAAATATAGTCTGGGGAAATATAATTTAGCATGAACTTAACTAAAACAACCAGATTTCATGCAAGTACACTTGAATATCCCTGCTATTCCTCAATCACATGCACATAGCACACTGCTTCCTGCAGGGCTACCAAGACCACGCCCCCCAGAAAGGCCACGCCCCCTACATGCACTGTCCATTCCTCCATTCAATTCAACATTTATGTAATTCACATACATGTAATTCATTTTTGAATGGCAGTGGTTGGGGGGGGGGGGTATCCACGGCAACGAGTCAAGAAAGTTATAAATAACGTATATAACGTTATATAGATAGAAAAGAGGACGTTTACCGGTTTGGTCTCATAACTTGGACTAACAGACACTCCAAGGAGTCGCTGCTCAGTTTTCTGAGGTCAGTAACATACATTTTGTTTTTGTTTTTTGCTAGCCAAAACTAACATCCCAGTTAATACTCCAATTAATGCTAACATGTTAGCAGCGGCTTCTCTCAGTCGGGTTGCCGGTGTAGAGAGGCGTGTAGTCAGTGTCGTCAGATCCCTCTCGCTCCTCCACAGTCCAAATATGGTCTGCTCAGCGTATCAGGAACATAACGGAGACGCAAGATGGCGACGAGTGTGTAACGCTGAACTCGAAGCTTCCAACGGACAGTCCAGAAACCAATGGGTGACGTCACGGTGACTACGGCCATTATTTATATACAGTCTATGGTGCCAGCCAGCCCCAGTCTCCCCAACTCACATTTTCAGCAAACTAGAGTATTTTAAGACTACAATAGAGAATGGAGCGTCATTTAAAAGCTTATTCAAGCAGATACATGTGGCGAACCCTCAACGGTGCAACCTATGTTGAACGTACCTGTGAAAGGGGGTGGTTTATTAAAAGTTCCTATACCACTGTCCGTGTAAGACGTAGAAGTCCCACTTGTCCTGGAAAAGTTTAATTAAGTCACAATAAAACGATTTTGGGCTTATTAAAAAGTAACAATGTTTCCTACTGCTCCTGCTGGAGACATGTGGCTTTGTTTACGGATCGCTTTTAGACCTTTGCTCTCCTAATTTGATGAAACTGCATCACTTGCACCAGGTAAGCGCTGTATGTGGTTTTTATTGGTGTCTTGAAAATTTGAAATTTTTGAAAAAAAATGTTGTCGCTTCTTTTTTAAATAGCTTTTTTTTTTACATACAGTTGGTTCACATTAGTCACCATATCAGATTTTCACTACACCAGAAGTCACTATAATGATATAACCGCTATATCTGTAACAATGCTATCAGTCAAATTTATATTTAACTTTGTTCATTGTGTATTTTGTGTCTTTTGGTAAATTAATTACACTCAACATAGGTAGGTGGGGAGAGAGTCTGTAACTATATCGGTTTTAAAGCGTGAAAAAGAACAATTACACTGAACGGATCATGAAAAGGCAACCAAAATTTACACAATAAACGTTGGGCAATTGGGCAATTAGTTGAAAGGGAAAAAAACAGGTGTGAATCAGGTGGCCTCTATTTAAGGATGAAGCCAGCACTTGTTGAACATGCATTTCTTTTTGAAAGCCTGAGGAAAATGGGTCGTTCAAGACATTGTTCAGAAGAACAGCGTACTTTGATTAAAAAGATGATTGGAGAGGGGAAAACTTATAAAGAGGTGCAAACAATTATAGGCTGTTCAGCTGAAATGATCTCCAGTGCTTTAAAATGGAGAGCAAAACCAGAGACACGTGGCAGAAAACGTAAGACAACCATCAAAATGGATGGAAGAATAAGCAGAATGGCAAAGGCTCAGCCAATGATCAGCTCCAGGATGATCAAAGACAGTCTGGAGTTACCTGGAAGTGCTGTGACAGTTAGAAGTCGTCTGTGTGAAGCTAATCTATTTACAAGAATCCCCCACAAAGTCCCTCTGTTAAAAAAAAGGCATGTGCAGATGAGATTACAATCTGCCAAAGAACACATCAACTGGCCTAAAGAGAAATGGAGGAACATTTTGTGGACTGATGAGAGTAAAATTGTTCTTTTTGGGTCCAAGGGCCGCAGACAGTTTGTGAGACGAGCCCCAAACTCTGAATTGAAGCCACAGTACACAGTGAAGACAGTGAAGCATCATGATATGGGCATGTTTCTCCTACTATGGTGTTGGGCCTATTTATCACATACCAGGGATCATGGATCAGTTTGATATGTCAGAATACTTGAAGAGGTCATGTTGCCTTATGCTGAAGAGGACATGCCCTTGAAATGGGTGTTTCAACAAGACAATGACCCCAGACACACTAGTAAATGAGCAAAATCTTGGTTCCAAACCAACAACATTGATGTTATGGAGTGGACCTTAATCCAATTGAGAACTTGTGGGGTGACATCAAAAATGCTGTTTCTGAAGCAAAACCAAGAAATGTAAATGAATTGTGGAATGTTGTTAAAGAATCTTGGAGTGTAATAACAGCTGAAAGGTGCCACAAGTTGGTTGACTCCATGCCACACAGATGTGAAGCAGTTATAAAAAACTGTGGTCATAAAACTAAATTAGTTTAGTGGTGACAGGATTGCTAAATACTATGGAAAAAAAAAGTTTGTACAAAATAGTTTTGTGTTTGTAAAGTCAACGGCAGACACTGCTATATTTTTGAACACACCACTTTCAACTAATTGCCCAATTGCACAGCCTTAAGAGCTGCATATTACGAATGCTGGGTCTTGTTGGTTTTCTGAGAATCTGCTGCAACTACTGGTATGTTGTTTGCCATGTAGCAATAAAAAATATACTAAAACCCCTTAAATGATTGTGACAATGTTATTCTTTACAGCTGAAGTGTATATCTCAAAAATGTATTAATCAATCTCTTCCAAAAAAATCACAATGAAAATGAAATTAACAGAGGATTGGTCTAAAAAGAAAATTATCCCAACTTTATGGGTGACCAGATTATTCCAACTTTATGGGTGACCAGATATTATCATATGTTAATGATTAAAATATCAGTATTTAATTTAACACTCCACAAAACTTCAACATGAGAGCACATCCCAGTTTGAAGCAATGTGTTTGATGCTTTGTGCTACATGTTTAGCCCCACTTATTGTCCATGATTATCCTTTGAGGGTTGTCTGATTTTGTTTTTTAAATACTTTTTCTTCCATAAAACATGAATTTATAACTCTGAGTATGCATAATCTGCTGCATCGCTGATGTGTCTTTGCCTGTTGCTACATTTCAAGTGGATTATTGTCACTCTCCAGTCTCAGCTGTTCTAACCTTGATGCATCCTTGAGAGCGGTGATGAGTCTAGAATGTGCATGAGTGGCTAAATTAGTTATAAATTCTGAACATTTTCTGCGTGACCTACTTTGACCGCGTTCAGGCTGACAACTTGTGTGCACTGCTACATGCACTTATGAAGTACTGTATTCAGAAGCGCCTTAATATTACTATCGGCCCTGAGGCTATGAACGTCTTCCCTCCCTTCTCAATATGCCACGGCATCATTAATTCAGAACACCTCATCAATGAACTGCGTCAGACAAATAATGAAGTCCCCTCCTAATCACTCAACAGAATATCAAACTCATCAATATAAGACAATATGTCAACAATTAGTCAAGACAAGCTTGGATATCAGTCTGTGTGCACAGCGGATACACAAGATCAGTCTTGCCAGAAGCAAATTTGTATTTTCCAGTATTCTCTTTTAGATTTTAGGTAGTTAAAAATATTGAGCCTTTTTTCAGTTTGTTTGCCAAAAACAAGCAATAGATACAGTATGTGAGAGAGTAGAATAAAATGTCCCTGAGCTGCATGCTGTCGTAGTCGTGCTTGTTTGATGTTTAGTGTTGTTCATGGTGCTGATGATGCAGCTGTCACAATGTTTCTGTTTTATAACTGACTAAAGCCTCGGACTGTTTCTGTAGGAAGTTTTAATAGTGGGGAGTGACCGCATGACTTAAGCATATTTGCTATTCTTATAAAGTACAGGCTGAACTATTGGGTCGCAATTAACTCATGAACCTAATTTTGTGTCATCATTTCATTGTAGTCATATAACATTTAAACCTACATAATAATGAAGTTGAATCCATTGTTAAAAAGTCAGAAAAAATTACTTTCTTCTGGTCTGTACTGATCACTGCAATGCACGTAAACCTCTATGACTCTCAGTAGCCCATATTGTTCATGGTGGCAGTGATACAAATGAATAACATTAAAATGTTTATAATAAACATATTCCAACATTCTTTTAAGGTCACAAGGCCCTTTGTACTTGGTCGGAGACTCAGGACTCAGGTAAGCCCATGCATTAAGGCGCCTTTGACTGCATCTGTTTCAATTTCCGTACTCTTCTCCCTCTTTTTCTCTATCATGCTTGCTGCTGCACTGCTCACCTGTAATATTTGCAAGGCGTATGAAATTTCATAAACTCCACCCCATGCCTGTTGCCTCTGGGCATCTGCCTTTAGGATCTATTTTCCCTGGGGAGAGGGGTTATTATTGTTGGTTTCCAATCTTTACTGCGCTTGGTGTGGTCTGACAGGGAGGTTTTGAGGTCACAGTTTAGACGACTGGCTCGGTTAAAGAAAAGCTAATTCCTTTTCCCCCTCTGCACCTCTCTCTTTCTGCATGAATGAACACGATGTAGATTGTTTATTATTATAATGTTAGCAATGCACTCAGCAGTTATGATCGGTATGTTTACTGGAACCTTGTTTTGCATGACCGTTTTGTTGTTAATTGCTTGTCGTTGATCAGTTAATTAGCATAGTTTTCTCTGCATGGAGGCTGTATTTGTGTTTGGTAGTGTGGTCAATTTGGTATGTTGTAATTGCACCTTGCTGCATGTGTTCATGCTGATATAGGCAATGGAGTTCCATTGGTTTGATACTGTTAGGTATCTTTTAGTGACATTTTCCATTGCGATATAGCTCTAAAGTACACTTTCATTCATCATCAGAGGGAGGTTGAAAGTGTGTGTGTGTGTGTGTGTGTGTGTGTGCATCAAAGAGTAATGTTAGTGTCTGTTAGGAAACATTACATGATGTCTTTTATTTTTATTTTTCAATTATTTTTGACATATCTGGAGTGAGTGATAACAAGGTTATAATACAAGTTTTGGATTTTTCATTAGTTTTAGTTTTAATTTCGTTGTGAATTTTTGTTTTCAAATTCAGTTAGTTTTGATTAGTTTTTAGAGTGAGTTTGCTATTTTTTATTAGTTTTAATTTTTTTGAAAATAGTTTTAGTTTAACTTTTTGGTAGTTTAAGTTTTTTTGTAGTGGGGTATTTGTTGAGAGCGAGATTCAAAAAGGTCACAATAAATTATTCCTTTATTTCCTTTGCCTTATCCATCTCAGCACCAATAAGGTTATTATCTTTTACAGCTCCTGGGGCCTCATGTATCAACGTTTCGTACGCACAAAAACATTGGCCCTCATTTATCAAACGAGCGTACGTCAGGAAGTGAGCGTAAAGTGGGCGTAAGATCATTTCTACGCAAGCCTCGGCATTTATCAATATGGACGTGAGCGGAGGGTACGATCAGATCTCACGTCTTCTCTCAGCTTGTGTACGCAAATTTGAGTCAGCGTGAAGTCCACGTCTGAGTCTGAGAATTGATCTTAGACTATTGTATCGATTACTGGAGCTGATAAAACTCTTTGGTGTTTTGATTTTTAATGGTAACAAAGCAAAACATGTTTAGACTACATAATTTATCATTAAAAAAATCTTTGAAAATAAATACACTCTGCGACCGTGAATTTCTTTCATCAGAAAACCAGCTGAGTCTATAAAATGCTGTTGTCTTCTGTTATTTACCGTTATTATTATTATTATTATTATTATTATTATTATTATTATTATTAACAACAATATTTGGATATTATATAGATTATTAGGCTTTATATATCAAGATGTATAAATTAATTAGGCCTACTCAAACCTCGCCGGGAGTTTAATGGTCTTCTGCTGACAGCAGCACTGATTTCCTTCTTTTTCACTTTTTATGCTGCCAAACAAAACCAGTTTGTTGTGTTGCAGCTGTTGGACGTCAGCATTTCACTTTCTGCCTCTGAGAAATTCCTCTTCTTTTGGAATTAAAACTTACTTTAAAACATTGTTTACCTCCTTCAACCTAAAAGCTGTGAAAACGTCTAAGTCCGTGCTCCAAATGTAAAATATTCACTGAACTTGTTTGAGTTTATAACTATAACTTTTATTTCATAAACCTCTGTCGCTACGTATTTCTTTATATTATCTTATATATAAGTATATTATTATATTACTTTATTATTATTTTTTACTTTATATGTTATTTCTTTTTTTATATCTATATTACCCCTATTGTTATTTGTAACGGTGCACTTTGCTAATAAAGCTGACTGTAGAGGGTGAAAAAATCCTCTTTTTGGCCGTATTGCGTCCTTCGGTGTCGTAAAGTAGAGGCGAGCCATCTGAATCGGGTATATATTAGGCCGTGGTATTTAAATTCCACTTGTTTCGAGCCGCCACATTTATTAACAGCCGATCATTTTTACGCTGTGATTGGCGAGATCCGATCGTTTGATAAATATCAAGTGAACCCTGTCGTAAGATGAAATATACACTCAGATCTGCGCTCGTTTGATAAATGAGGGCCATTGTGTATGCTGTTTTTCCCGCACACGCCACATGTAAATCCAATCCCGTATGTGATGTTTAATTGGGACAACAAGTTAAGTGTGGCTTATAAACTGATGCGTAAAAATGATATTGGCACGCATTACGCGCTGGCAGCTCTAACGGCTATGCCTAAATTCAATAATGGTGGCGTTTAGAAGGAGCGTGTGTTGAGGGACCCTTCTGCCATGGTGCAGGTCTCTGATCCGGCTGCATTAACAACCTTGTTGCTAATCCCAGACCTGAGACACCAAAAAGTACATTTTCCTGCCTCCACCCCGGAGATCACTTGCATGTGCATGTGCACTCAGTTCCACACTGGTTGGGATGTATCAAGTAAAGGTGCGCTGAACCTGCCGTAAGCACAGTTTCATACATGTGGAGGTGAGTTTGCGTACGTACTTTTCTAGATATGGGAGTACGCCATCTTTGATACATGAGGCCCCAGGTGAGTGGGCAGATTGCTGGTCAGGGGATGGGCTTGAAATGGTAACTGCATGCTGGTAGTCTAGGGAAACCAACATGAATGAGAGACCAGTCATTCTGTCTGCTAAGAACTAGATGTTCCTGTTTCGTTAATCCATCTATGGTCCGTATGCCACAGAAAAATTACTCTTACTTATTTAGATTTTTCCAGAGTACATTTGCCTGATCACAGATGGACTGAGTGGTGCTGCTTGTCCATTTACAGTGTATCAATATTTTAGCAGCAAATGTCATAACCTGCCACTTTCTATTGAGCTCGTTTAAAAGCAGTCCCAGCACATGTATACATTTATGTATTTATGGAGATAAATCTTTGAACTGTTACATATTCCTACACAAGCACCGCATTTGTGTGTCGCTTCCTTTGATGAGCAATTTCAGCCAACTCTGGGTCGTTCCTGTGGGGCCTGCACAGGTGCATTATTTTGGTTTATTTATCAGTACTAGTGCAGTGCCCGTATAGTGGGAGATTAAGTAGATTTTTCAATTATGACCAAATGAGGTTGTGTGTGAAAGTAGTGTTAATATACAAGGTGTATATTGGGTAATATCATATCATCCCTGGATTATAGTAATGCAACATAAGAAGTGAATAAAGCTAAATCTCCGCTTAGCATGCTAATCGTGAATAACAGAATTTGCACATTACATGCAGACCAAGAAACTCCATAAAACACCTACTTTTCATAAGGTACGCACACCATCCAGCACATACACATTAAACATTGATATTCGCCGGAAACTATTTGAATATTTTTGGAAAATCAATTCTGTTGCGCACTTTAAAACTCCAAAAGATAGGTAGGCTAAATGGACTTACAGATGAGATGAATCAGGCGTGGAAATCCAGAGTGAATTGGGTTACTGACCTGGGGCCTCATGTATCAACGCTGCATACGCACAAAAACATTGCATACGCGTTTTTTTCTGCACACGTCACATGTATGAAAAGTAAACTTGCCGTGAGAATGTGCAGACCGATCCGCAACCTTTAGAGGTACTGTGAGAATGTGCGGTGGCACCGCAAACTTTTGTTTGGCAGAAAATACTGTCTTTTATTCTCTATTAAAATGTGTTTCATTTCTAAACTCAAACTACACACAACTGGCATTATTTTTTATAGTTTATAGCTCTCGTAAAATGGAGGGAAAATGCCGTTTTCCACCATCCATAACCCTTTCTAAATATGAGGGGATAAATGATTTTTTTTCATCTATTATCATATTTTAGACTTCACCTGCGTACTGCTGCTTACTTGTGCAATGATAGTATGTTGAAGTCTATATGTTTTTATGTTAAGATTGTATATTTTCTTAAGTTTATATATTCTGCTATATACCGAATTTCCCTCCAGGGATCAATAAAGTACTTGTGACTTGTACTTGTGATTATGGAGCGCACACATTTTTCACAGTTAACCTGCTTTAATTACTGTGTCAAAGTGCCGATCGCCGACCGTTTCCCCTTTGGTTGAACATGGAGATGTTCACACTGCAGGTATACAGCGATCTATGACACATCTATGGTTGGTGGCTCGTGCATGTGCGCTCAGTTCCACACTGGTTGGGATGTATTAAGGAACCTGGCGTAAGAACAGTTTGATACATGTGGAGGTGAGTTTGTGTATGTACTTTTCTATTTTTTCAGAGTACGCCATCATTCAGTATGAAAGCTACGCACTCTTTGATACATGAGGCCCCATGTGTAGCCCTATCACACAATGGGGTGGAGCTCCCCTAAAAGGCGTCAGATCGGAAACAGTGCAATGCCACAACACGTCCTACGTAAATAATGATATTTTGAAAAATTAATTCAAAAATCTTCAAAATCGAGGATGCACACCTTCGTGCCATGCACAAGTCACATGTGAAATCTTAGGTCATTCTGACTAACTAACTAACACAAACACACACACACAAACAAACACAGAGACACTTCTTGCTTTTATAGATATAGATATATTCTGTGTCCTTGCTGCAAACTAACCCACGTCTGGACTTTTCATGAACCTCTTTTGCTACTAAGGTCTTTATGACTGATTTCATTTCAAATTGGCATTTTGCCCAATTTGAAGTTTTATATTTAAAAGCTGTCTCTGTATCTCTTAGTTTAATCTACCTCCAGTGTTTTTATTTTTTCTGTTATAGAGGTGAGAAAGTTTGAATAGCGTCGTCTAAAGATATTGAAAATTCAGATGAGTTTGAGGCTCATCTCTGTTTAACAAACAAGGCATCTTTATGCTGAGCAACATGGGGTGCTGCAAAGTATTGATTTTATTCAGAGTGAATGTCTAATTGGAAATTGGGCAGATTAAACACCCCGTGGTCTTTGCAGTGTTTGCAGCTCTGTTAAATATCCAGTAACGTATAGGTTCTTCACTTTCTTATAGACATTTCCAGACATTGGGGCTGCCAATTCTAAGCACATAAAACAGCTCTGGAATGGCCATCATTTTTATAGAAGCCGTTTTCCCCTCGAGGAAGAAGTTGAGTCCTTTCCACCTTTCAAACAGACTTTTCATTTTCTCAGAGATGGAGCCAGAGTTTGCTTTCAATATGGTCTTTCTAACAGGGGGAAATGTGATGCCAAGGTAATGCCATGCTGTCAAAACTCAATATAAAGACACCCTAATTGGGCTCCGATCACAAAGAAGGGCTGAATGAATTCAGACATATTGTCTGAAGTTTGTTTAAGGTGACCCCGGGTTCTGTAGCTTAAGGCGCCTTACAGAAATGTGCTGTGCTTCCTTGGCAACGCAAGGTATTGTTTACACAATATTTTAGGATACTGCTGGGGTTGACATGCTTTTCTCTTGTTCCCTAGTTGCATATATTACTCTGATTTGCATTGCAATCTGTCTGCTAAAAGGTCACACATTTTTTAGAAATATGAGGTTTGCAGCCATCTAATATCGTGTTGTCAGCATCTAATGTATTGCAGTTTCTATCTGCATCTGTTAACTCACAGTGATTATGGCACTGAATACAACTACACTATTTAATATGTGTATTCAAATAACAAAAAACATTGAAAGTACTAAAATTGAAGCAACAATGTGATTTAATGTCAGTGTTGTGAGTCAGGTGTCAGAATTCAGTAGCTTTCCTGCGGCTGCCAGTGAACAGGGAGAATACTTTCAAGATTTGAGTGGCATCAAAACATTTAATATCAAGAAAAATTTTAGCAAAACTCAATATTCTTTTATTAAAATTTTTCCAACCCTAAATGTGAATACACTAAAAGTAGTTGTTTTATGAATGCATCAGATTTCATTACAACTAATTTCTCTGCCCCCTTAATCCCCCTTTATAAAGACTTGGGGGTTGTGGGCAGTGGATTTTTAGGGGGCGATAGCAGGTCAACAATAAATGCCACATAGAAGTGGTGTAAACCATCTGAAAACTGGGAACGTGACAGAATCTTGAGATGCAGCTCGGCACTGTCTAACAAGGTGTCCTAGTCATAAATCTAAAATATAATTATAAAATAAACTAGTCAATTGATCAATTAATAAAAACCTACTTCAGAAACCTATACATAAATGTTCTGAACCCTTATATACCTTAACTATGTCCCATAAGTTGTTGCTGTGCATTAGGCAATTTTCAATAAAAATGGTCAAAAACCTTCCAGAATATTACATCACTACACCAAGACCTTGAGAACACCATAGAAGAACCCATGCTGTGATTTGGTTTCTAAAATTTTATACATTTTGGAGATTTCTGATTGGATGATGAGCACTTCTTTTCGTAAATTGATGAGAGACCCCCTTATTGTCAGTACAATACATAGGAAAGCCATACATCTTCTGAATGCTCTATAGATCTAGATGGTGGTCGTAAAGTTTCATGAGGCTGTGATTATCCTAGAGGTCACAGCAGCTCATTTTATAAACTGAGTTTCAAGAAATGTTCTCACTACAATGAAGTGGATAAGATGGGGACTAACATAATCAAACATGAATATGATTGGATACACAAGAGTCTAAACTTCCCACTGATATTCAATTCATGCAATTAAAAGGCTGTTTAGAGACCCCAGTATGCAGAAATATTTAAATACACTAGGCGAAAATACATGCCTTAAACTGCATGTTACCATCATTAAACATGCATATATGTAGACTGGTGGCTACCCATAGAGCCCATTCTCAAGATATCATGGTATGGTTGGCACCATTGGATTCCTTAGATCTTCTAGCTTCCTATGAGGGGCTCCTGAGGGGTTAATAATGGATTAATAGCTCTTAGTTTGCACTGTAGCAGCAGGCTTTACCCAAGCAGTTCCCTTCAGTTTCTCCTGGGGGATCTCCAGGTGCTCCCATTTAGAGGAAGCCTGCTGTAAATACTACAGGGTCTATTATGCTCTGTTTAAACCTGAATACAGAGCATCCCCCTACCATCAGTGTTGATTATTATTCTGAGAAAGTACAGCATGTTGCAAAGAGATGATGCTGTGCTTTGACTGTGTGGTTACTGAGTAAATGAAGAATTGACAGGAAACCAATAACTGACTTATCATTGTTAGGGCTTTGGAGCAGCATTTATGCTTTCAGTCTTTTGTAATTACTGTGTTTGCACTCTTTCTGCTGTTTGCTGATGTTTGTTTGATGGATTTTACACTTTGTAATTCACACTGAATGCATCAGTGTTCATGCATAGCAAATAAGAAAGACTCATCAAGTAAAAAGAATGCAAAGATCCAACCAAGCAGCGGCACTGACATTTTTTCTTTTTTCTTTCAAAAAGCAACATGACCAAAAGCAAGGATGGTCTTTACATTAAGCTGTAGACATTTAATTATAGAGAGGACAGCACATCTTCATTACCTAGTCCTACTTCCTGTACAGTGATCAATGAGAAATGTGCTGCTGGTGGCTCAGGGTGGCTTTTACCAGGACAGAATGCAGCATATTTAAATGCAGCTTAAAATAAGTCAGTGACAATTAATCAAATGTTTTTTTTAGAGCTCCAGTGCTCTTCGAATGTGAATTTTCATTTTCTTAATCTTTCCAGATCCCCATTTGATTGAAACACATTAGGTCTGTTCTCTGTTTGATTCATGCAGCTGTCCAATCATATTAAAACCAAGTTGGTGAGCATCCAAAGTAAACAATTAGAAGATTGCTAGTAATATTGGAGAAATGCACACATCACAAAGTTTATACTCATTGTCACTGAGCCCAAGAGGATGTAAATCCAAATAAGTATTAAATTAACAGCAATGATAAATGAAGAAAATAAACCCATTTGAAGAGGTTGATTGCTAAAAGCAGATTATTCTTTATCAAGGTGTTACTTCCCGTCTGGTAGCTGTTACAGCCCAACAGCTATGCCTGCTATATTAATTGATTTTATTTAGTATTCAGGTGGCTGATGGTAATGATAGCTAACAAATTTTAAGTCATAGCCTGGGAGAGTATTTGATCCAGTCTGATCAAATCTCTGATGTTTTTGGAAGGTTTAGAAATTCTCTGCAGCAGGGGATGAATATCAATCTTTGTCTGCTTGATCCTCAGAGAAAAAGCAGAACAAACACAGCAACAGAGCGCAATACCAAACAGCATCAATGTATCCTTGGAGTCCAATGTCTGTGTATATGAAGTAACTTTTCAGAGCAGATGAATGATTATATATTCTGTCTTCCCTGCTCAACACAATTGCATCATTCTCTGCTACGCCTAGCAGACATCAGGAGAAACAATATTGACAGTGTTTTGGGGGCCAGAGTAATGGAAAGCTGTCTTAGATGTATTCCCATTATGCAGTTGCAATATGTGTGCAAATGCATCATATTTAAATGTGATAATGTGGCCAATCAGATGCTCTTCTAGTGCATATTTATATGGATTTGATGCTTTTTTTGCTTCTTCTGAAATGTATGTAAATGTTCTATATTTTGAGATGATACAACTGCATATTTTTGCTGTTTTTATGGATTGTGGGAGAAACCCTGCATTGCAGAATCAGAATTGTTTTTTATTGCCAATGTTTTCACATACAAGGACATTTCTGTGTTGTATTGGTGCATAACAAGACACAAAGTATTAAAATATTGATATAGATTAAGGTAAGTACTTCAGCAGCCTAAATAGACAGCAACTTAAATAGGAAAGTCAACATGCTAAAATTATTTGAATTTATTTATTTTGAGGTAAGGGGAAAGAGCTGTGCAAACAGGAGTGTGCAAGTACATTAGAAATATTTGCAATGTGCAATATAAGGTCAGGTTGCTGTGCATACATTATTGTAACATATAGAGGATGGAGGGGGAGAGTCAGTAGGGGTCTCTGGCCTTGTTGACTCAACGAAATCACAAAAGCTTTGCGAGTCTTTTGCGGCCAGGGCATATATCGATTGCAAGTAATGCACATTTCACAGTGCTATCAGCAGCCACAATCCATTCTTTGTGAATTCACCCCTCAGTGTTCAACGTAGATCCGGAAAAAATATATTGTTTTGTTGCTTAATGTCAATTCAATGCGTGATTGCTTCTTCCTCAATATTTCACAAGTGAAAATGTATCATCTCTTAAAGTCATTGAACACACCAGCATATTCTCGTTCTATGAACTGGTTAATAGGATTCCTTATAAAAACTTATGCAATGTAGGATCTCAACGAAATGATGGTTTTAAACCCATAATGCATCTGTGGTCTGTATGCTGAATAAACACACATCATTTCCTAGCATACCTACATAATTCAGTGCATTTTTTCCCTGGGACGGCTAAGAAATTCCTTGCATGAGAATCAGTCAGACACCTTATACAAACCAGTCACATGTTTTTTTAGTAGGACTCTATCACACCTCAAGGTGCTTGTTGTGTTGTTTTGTAATGTAACGCCTGCTGCAGCAGCATGTCTTTAAGCAGAGCCTTGCAGGAAAAAAAGACAAATGGAAAGTGATTAAAGGAGAGCAGAAAGGTGAGCAGACAAAGAGATGGATAACAAGCGAAGGGACAGGATGACAAACAGAAAGCAGAGTGTGTGAGAGCCAGAGAGACCGTGTGTCACCTTTAGCTATTCAGAAGATTACACCACTTCTCTCAGACTCACTGTTTTGTTGACATCTCATTTGTATATTGAAGGTAAAGCTGGTCCAGATATAGACCCCTGAATCTGTGTATAAACAACAAACCTGCCCTGGCCTGATCAGGGCACTCCATTTTGTTGTCTTCTCTCCTTCCTCACCTACCTGTTATGTACTATCTCATGTCTTACCCTTAAGTTTGCAGTACCTTCCCCTCCTCCTCTCCCCATTTTCATTCCCTAACAACGCAGATCCTCCCACACACTCTTTATTTGCAATTGAAAACAACTTTACTTTGCGTACTGTATGCCAAGTGGAGAAGTGCACAAACTGTATGTGAAAACAGTGTAAACATGCAGTGTCTTTGTATCCCAAAATCTGACTTTAAGAAGAGAATTGTAACAGTAAAATTTAGGATAATTTCTCTCAAAATACACAACAAAAATATTTTTACATGAATTATTCACTAGGCTGTGATTTACAATTACTTTCTGATGTCTCATCTGATTTTGCTGTGTTTCTCCAGAAGTTAGAGGAACTTAAGAGGGTAAAGGGCACCGAATGAATCACACCATGTTTTTTCACCATGAATAAAATGACAGAGATCTCTATGTTTTGATTGAAACATTTGGAATTATGTAAGTGCACACAAAATAGGTATTTAAATCTTATATGCAATAATCTTACATATTATACCTTTTTAAAATTGCTACATGTAGTGAAGAAATATGATTTTTAACAGCTATAATAAAGTGAACCTTTTCCATCTGAGAAAGCTACCTTCAGAGTGAGATGAAAATGTGCCCCTTCAAAAAATTGTGAGGGAACAAGTGGAACTGACATAAGCCATCATGACATTGTAATCGGATTACATCTATACTGTTCAACAGAAACAGTATAGAAACTGCAATGTTTTGTCACACTTTCCCTCTGAGTGTTTGCAGATTTTTTTTTAATTTGTAATTTCATCGTCCACGTGCCCCCAAAAATCAACCTTCATGCAACCTCAGCCTCACTTGCTAATATTTGTTTTTTCTCACCACTGTTATCATTATTTCATTTTTCTTCTACCCTTACTGCTCCCTTCTTCCCCAAGAAGAAAGATGATGAATAAAAACAAGATTTCATCATTCTCAACTCAATATATAGGACTAGTTGGGAGAATATGCATGTGTCTCTGTATATGTGTCCACATGAATACCTCACCAAGGGGACCATGCAGCAGTTATATCACCATTATATTTAGTTACAGCTTTGAATGTGCATTTTATAATGTGAAAGCATAAATGCAAAACTATAAGTAAATGCTAGCTTTATATGTGATTACAGAGTATGCATGGGTGGCACATGTAGGCTATTTTAAGTCAGGCATTTACTCAGAGTGCGTATGTGTGCGCATGTAACGCCATGTTTGCATGAGCACTGTGAGCACAAACCAAGTGGAAATGACAGTAATTAACTAAACGAGCTGCATCTGCACCTGAGGGGGAGAGATAGAGAGACATACGAAATGTGACGCTGCTACTGTAAGAAAAGAGAAATGGAAGTGAAAGGGTGTAAAAAAAGGAAGCGGGGTATGAGAGGGGTGGCTTTCAAGGAAGACTGTGAGAAGGGTAGGTGAAGAGATGTGAAAATTAGACGGAGATGGATCTGGGGAGAGACCAATTTCATCAAGCTGCCACAAAAACAATAAAAACAGCAGAAATATATGCTCTTTTTCACGTCTGTCGTATTTATCAATTTCCTCTCCTCTCCTCTCCTGTGAGGAGAGGGAGGCCTTCAGGCCCAGTAACCCAGAGGAAGTGAGCCCTCCCCAGGTTTGCAGAACTATAGGAGCCCTGAAGCTCAAGCTCGAGGGCTCACTGATTCAGAAAAGCTTAACGTATCACAGCCTTAAGTGACCTAGAAAAAAAACTTGTCAAATGGAAATAATTCCTCCTACAGTGGTACAGTGTAATTTTTCCTGACATGGCAGTCTATGTATTCAAGTGGAGACATCAGCAGTGGAATGCACTGGCCATTCCTTTTTAATGGTAACTCCAGCAGACACCCCTCTGTACTCCAGGTTACACCATGCGGCTGCTTCAAAGACCAGTGTTGATAGTTCAGCTGTTTCTTCGCTTTTGATGATCTGCACTGCTGATACAGTTGAGATTTAGCTCCTTTTATTATACACACATAATAATTAAAGTTTCAAAGTTTTTTTTTTTTATCAGAAAAAGTTAGAAATGAACACACTGTTACACAAAATATCATTATGTTCTGAAATGAGTATCTGCACAAGTTGCTCCAGTTGCACCATGCAGCTCCAGAGGTGAATGCTGAGGTTCTGCAAAAAAAAATGTAACTCTTAGTAATCTTTGCTGCTCATACATTTGAGATTATTACTTTGGGAAATTGAGGTGCAGCACAAGAGGAAAAATAACAAGAGCCCTTAATGATTAATTGAACTTGCAGCAATATTCAATCATGATGTTGCAACATAGTGTAACATTGAGGGGGAGAAAATGACTTCACCTTTCTGTCTACACAGGAAGAGCAGGCTCTGTATTGAAGTGTAGGTCACCTGTGTTACTGAGGAAACAAACAATCTGTAGTTATGCATGTAAAATGGAGAATAATGGACTTGAAATGTAAAAACAGGCTTTTGGTTGCTTTTATGTGTGTAAAATGTGAGTAAAACAAGCTGTACAGACAGCTGGATTGATTAAAAGCGAAGCGTATCTGTTCCATCAGGCGTGTTTGAGATGGGCCAATGACTAACGCAGCTAAAAGGCTCCCTGTGTAGAAACACCATTACAGCTTTCATAAAGATGTGTATGATGTAAAGGTGTGTTCACATGACCCCTACTGTAGCCAGAACCACTTTGTTCCCTTCAACAGATATGCACATAGTGATGCAATGGAAGCGAAGATGGTTATCTTTACCTTGTAATGTTAAAAATGTCTTTGTTAACCGCTGATAGATTTATTCTCAGTTTTTGTGGAGGATGTACTGATTGTCTGGATCCATTCTGACAAGAAAACAATGCTGGAGGAAGCACTGAATCAGTGTGATCATTTGGGAATTTTGAGCGTAGACATTGACTAAATTAAAAATGGCTATTGGCACAAATCATTATCTCTACTCCGTCTGCTAAATCCCATCAGTATATCACTTGTAGAGGCAGTGAGGACTAGCGAATCAGATTTATGGTGAGGTATGAGTAATGCCAACACATTCTAGAAAAGATACTGACAGAAGCAATAATAGAGATCATTATCCAAAACAAACTCCCACTCGTGCTGTCTTACATGTTTCGATACTAACTTGAGTGTTTACGGTGGTGTAATGACTTTTCATGTGCTGAATGAGTGTGTGTTTCAGGAGATGAGAATATTATGTTGCATGCACACGGCTGGAGATGGACTTATTTAAAGGATGTTCTTTTAAGGGGGCTTTAGCTAATATCTCACACTCACCAAATCTCAAATGGCAACCCAAGAAAAATCAAACAAGAAAGCAAATTCTTGCAAAGAGACAGGGAATGCTTATGCAATGTGTGCCAGGATAGTGTGGTTTCATGATTCAGACGATTACATCCTGTTCTCTCCTGTGAGAATATGCAGCTCATCCACATGTGGCTCTGTGTGTGAACAGTTGTAGCTACTGTTTGGACCGTTATCAGATATATTTGTAAAGTTCTATGATTAATTGGATCATTTGGAAATGACGATGCATGATAACTTTGATCCTCTTCAGCTTGAAGATGCATGTCTTCCATTAGTCAGACTACAGTAACAATCCTTAGCAAGGTTTACACAAGCTTGTGAAGCTACAGAGTTTCCATCTGTATTTCATTAGTGATGTCAATTAACTGGTTTTATCTCAGTATTTGGTTGAATGATTTTATGTAATGCTTAAGAAAACTTCCAATAAAAGGAAATAAATGTAATTCAAAAAACACAGGAGAAGCATGTAATTATTCTTTGCTTGGGTTTATTTTATTTGACTTTGGAGTAAGAAATTAATATGAACCGCAATAGGGACAAGACTTTTGAAATATTGACGAATAGATGAGCAAATGTATAACCTAACATATTGTTTGTTTGAAGTATTTTCATGTGCCAAAAACCCTGAACGTTAGTGTGATCAGCCTAACCAGGCTGTTTAAAACAACTTAGGTAGATTATTGCATGGCGGATGGGCCAAAACCCTGTTTTTTTACCAGGAGACCTATTGATGAATGTTATGTCCGGAAGTTTCCCCTAATATTAGGATAGTAGTTTGGTTGCCCAGAATTAGTGCTTTTTTCAGTTATTTTTGTTATTAAGAGTGAAAGGTGGAGACAGAGGCGAAGATTTAAACCCCGGCCACGTGCTTACGAGGACTAAACTGCCTTGGTCGAAAAAAAGGGCTATGTGGAGTGTGTTCTGCCTGGTTCTGATGCTCCCAAAATACTGCTTTTTAACTGTAATTCTGTTATTTGTGTTTCTCTTGCCTAAACTGTTTTCACAGAATTTAAAACAAATTGTGGAAACGGTGTTCGTCACGTGTCCCATTTTGTCTCATTTCATATGAATTATATATTCATATTATTATAAACCTTTTTCATAGGAAATCATAGGAACCCCTTTAGAGAATACATTGACCTGACAGCTGGCCTGATGAAAATGACTGAGCACCTGTGAGCTGAGGCAGCACCTCTTTTCAGGTTGTGTTTAAATTCTGCCTTGTTAGCAGGTGATCTGGGGAGCAGACACGGCCTCAGTGACACACTATCCAGAGCAAGACATTTATTTATAAACTTGACTATAACCAAGTTTGTCTGACTTTGCAAAAGGTAATGTTGTTAAATCTTAATATATTAATATTCATGTTATGTAATCTTTTGTGATCTCCAGTCAGCGTGTAAGTGACTGAGAGCAAACTCTGACAGGAAGTAGGGAAATGCAAAGAGTCCACACCGACCATTCTTTCTCTCTTTCTCTTTATCTCTTTCTGCAAGTAAATTACTTGCTCTGATTTTGTCACGTGATCCATTTGGCTCGCTGAGTGTTTGAGTCAGGCATCCAGTTGTAGTACAGTCAATAAAGTGTGAACTTGTAGTGATTTTTACTGTTGATTCATGTTATCTTTTGCTTGCCATGCCAAAAAAGCTGAGGAGAATGAAGAGATGTAGGTCAGGGCAGAGTGGGAGAAGTCTGACACCTGATAAGTGTATATAGAAATAATCTTGTGTGTACTCTTGTGTGTGTGTGTGTGTGTGTGTGTGCGCGCGCGTGTGTGTGTGTGTGTGTGTGTGCGCGTGTGCATGATGAGGAGAGGAGAGTAAAGCCACGTTGGAGAATGCCAGTTTTTTTTCTTAATAAATAAATAATTTAATGTGAGTAATGCATTTGCAACTAACACAGGCACACACACACACCAACACACACACACACACACACACACACACACATACATACACATACATGTGCTACACACTTCAAACAGAAAGACATGATTGAAAACATAAACATACACACATACTTGAAGAATTGCACAAACTGCACACACACACACACACACACACACACACACACACACACACACACACACACACACACTTTTCATGGTGGGATGAAAAGCTGAAGAAAGTGGGATGCCACACATACACACAATGCAGATAAACCAGATAACACATGCTATACTTCAACCTAGACAAATACACAGCAACTACAAATAACACACTAACAGAAAGCAAAAGTGATCACAGACTTGTGAGCATCATAAAGATGAAGCAACACATACCTACAATATCAAGGAAATAGAAAATGCACACATTGAAATCTGCAGACATGCACATACATTAAAATGTGCATACACACAGCTTCTGTAACCCTCACTGGGGATATGGGCACACATTCACTACAGAGGTTGTGAACACACTCACTAACACACACTGACACACATCCCCTGCAGCCCACTGCACAGTAATGCACATGCCAGCAAGCTGATGGGAGTGGAATGGCCTTACTCCATGTTTTATGTGTTTGGACTCTGGCCCACTAGTTCACTTTGATTTGACCCGGCAGCTGAAACATATCGAGAATTTATTCGTACACATTTTGAAAATTAATCTCGAGACTTCCGAGAATTCCTCAGATGGCCGCCTTGGATTCTGTCAGATCAGTGCCATGTTAGCGTGTGGTGCACAGCAAGATAAACGCTGAATATTTCATAGAGTATCTGTGTATTGTGTTTCAGATTTCCACACTTGTATTTAGGCTTACTGTCTAAGGAAATGTGCAATATGTTTCTCTAGATGCTAGTGCCAGGTAAACAGCTGAAGTTACACTTGTTGTTATTTTATATTATTATTTATTATTATTATTATTATTTCTTGATGTAAATATGTCAAAAAAGTCAATGGGGAATGGCAGGTCGTTCTTCTTCTCATGTTTGTGGTGGTAGGGCTTAGGGCTGTAAGTTCCACTTATTATCATTATTGATCAATCTGTCAGCCTTGTTGGATTAATTTTGGCCATTATATGTCAGATAAGTGACAAATGCCCATCACAGGTTCCCACGGTACAAGATGACATCTTCAAACTGCACCCTTTTTTCAAACAACAGTGCCGACATTGAAGTTAAATGAAACAGAAAAAAGGAAACATTTTGGGAAACTGCCAATTAAAAGATTATCCAAATTGTTCAAGTTTTATTGACTAATGTATTAAAGGTGCAATGGATAAAAAAATACCATATATTTAATTTAAAACATTAAAAATGTCAGAGACATACAGAGGAGGCTGTGAGACTGGACGCCACATACCAATGCAGGGATAACGGTGTTATAGTGATATCAGAGACCAGGCGGCAAGAAAACACACCCATTTAGCTTAGCCTAGCCTTGGAGCTAGCATGCTGCATAGTCCCACCACCTCACTCTGCATTGCTTCCGTTCGTGCCTCCTCTCTGCTGGGCTGCTGGTCTCTGTGTGCTCAGCTGAGCGAGTAATCTCTCCTACATGGAGCCAGACTCTTCGGGGAGCCATCCATTGCAACAGTCTCTTAAATGCAGAATCTCAGTTCAGGTTTAGGTCATACATTTAGTTTGGAAAGTTGCAAGGATTATTAGGTGTCAACTGTACACTGTCTTGAACAGTATTATCACTACATTTAGTAATTCATGCATCTTTAGAAACAGTAACAAAAGATAATGGGATATAAAGGATTATTTTGCAATGAGGAAATGTCAAAGACAAAATCACAGCTTTGAAGAAAGTACATGTGGAAGAGACAGAGGACAAAAGATAAAGGAAACGTGAAGACAATTGAACAAAACTCAAGCAGAAAAGCAGAAGACCGGCATGTATTAAAGAACTGGAAAGACTGGAAACCAACAACAAAGATGCATTGTATGTTGGTGCACGTCTGAAGGAGAAATCAGAAAGAAAGATGATACTGAGACTACTCTTCTCTGTCCTTTTCATTTGAGTGTTTACACCCAAATGATCTCTCTTCTTCTTGTAGTGCAAGCACATCTGAACCATGAAATGTGACCCTCTGCCTTTCACTGTCAGTCTGTGGACAGCTCTGCACAACATCACATGCTTGAGAAAAGACTCCCTAAATTATTTCTGGCTTATGGGAGAGATCCACTCATAACTACATTTAAACCACACTGTTTCAAGGTCATAAGAAAATCATTGTTGCACTCTGCGTCTTTGACTTCACAGAAGCATAAATGTTGAACTGTCTTGCACTTGGTACATCTCTCTTTATCGAGCCAGCCTCAACTCTCCTCCCTCAAATTATTTTGCCATCTACCTCTGTGTTAATCTTGCTGTCTTTCCTATCTCTCCTCATCGTCTGACTCTGTCTGTCGCCTCTCTGCCATTCCTCTCTCTTGATCTATCTGTCTGTCAAGGCGACCCTTCCTCTGCTACATCTCTGTTTCTATCCATCCATCTGAATCTCTCTCTCTTCGGGGGACATGGGCCCAGTCAAATCGATCACATCACCCCATCCGTGTCCCCCTTGCAACACACAGATCTCTCTCTCTCCCCTCCTCCGTGTACACCTCTGGCTGTATAGACAAGACCATCCATCAGTCTCTCTCTTTGTCTCTCTCACACATACACACAGACCTCTATTTTGACATACAAAGGTGTTCTGCACTGCTTCTGTCCACTTGTCTCTTGTATCTGTCTTTTGCATCATGTACTTCTTTTTTTCTCTCTCTGTCTACCCATCCATTTATCTGTCCATCCATCTGTCTCTGTCTGCCTCAATCCAAACACAATCCAGTGTGCTGTTTGTGTTTCCAAGACAATGCCCTAATACAGTTTTGTTCCATCTCTGTCGTCGTGCATGGCACCGCTCCACTGCTTCATTACCACAGCAACAGAAAACTGTCCCCTTTCATTACAGAGCTTATTAATGCTGCATGCACATATGAACGTGCACACACACACGCACAGAGATTAAAATGACAGCAACGACTTAAACTGTATGATTAGGCATGCACACAAACACACTCAGCCATGGTTACCTGCAGAGAAACAGAATAGATCATCACATACACACAGAGAAATTAAAACACAAACAAAAGAGTAATGCTTAGCATGAATATTAACTTGCTCTATAATTGCTTTGGCATATTAAACTTGGAGCATTTCAGACATTCAACATACTGCAGGACACGCACTGCTGGGTTCAACTTAATAGCATTAAGTGCACTTCACTGCCTGGCTAGGGCCTAAACCAAAGATACAGACTGCATGCACTGCTGAGTCTAAACTAGAGGCACAATCCGGTGCCTAAGCACAAACTAAAGAAGCTCTTCCACAGCCGGCAAAACACAGAAGGGCTTCAGACACCTTTATTCTATTAGATATCTCCTTTTTGAAAAATGAAACGCTCATTATCATTTGCCAACTGATTGTCTTTAGATAGACATAAGACGTTTTTTAGCTTATTAAAACCCAACTGAAAAATAACTAAACTAATAAATGATGCAAGTTATGTTGTCTTGAACTGACAGAGGTGTTTTCCTCGAGTCAGTGAAGCTGCTTCAGGGTGTGTATTAAGTTGATGATACCACTTTTATACAACTCAGTGGTCAAGTCAGTTGTCACTTTTTCTCTTCTTGCTCGACTGGACAGTATGAGCCCTGCCAACGGAAATTGGCTGAAAACCATAGCAATGGAGATTACAGGTGTCAAACTACCTCAGCTGGCTGACAACTGTAACAAGCAGGCTGTCAGGGGAGCTAAGGCTACACTAAATCGCCCCCCTGCATCTCATTTATGACGGGTTAGAATGACTCCCCTTAAGGCTCAGATTGAAAAATGCCAGTTCTAACTGGAGGACAAACACGCAGGGGAGGCTATCCTTAATGTGCAACATACAGATGGGTGACAACTTAAAGCAACAACATGAATAAATGAATGGAGAAATATAATAAATAAAAATGCATCCACACAGGGCACAAGGGGTCATTGAATAGTTAAATGAATATGGAAATGATGCTATGGCCTTCAGTTAGTCCAACCTGAGTGAACACATGTAGGAGCTACCTGTCAGACATTTCACTGCCATCATTCATACACCAAATAATGGATTTATAAAGAGAACTGGATACAGTGTTGCAGGTGGGGCCTCTGTTTATTCCTATGAAAGTTGCCTAAAATGTTTGATGTCCGTGTATGAAATTACCAGGATTCCTATGTATCTATGGTTCCATACACTGTAAAAAAAAGATAAACAATAGCTACTCAATAAAAGTAACAGATGGCAGTGGCAACAGATTGCACGCAATATTATTAATTAAATCTAACTACGTTACAAGTTGAGTTAATAACAACTTAACAGGAAGTGACTGTCAATTAAATGATTATATTTAATGTGGTCAAAACAAGTTTATGAGAAAACAATCTTAAATTAACAGTATAAAACATTAAAACTCAAATAAATGGTAAAAAAGTTGACGAGATTAAAGTGGCAAATCTACGAGAAAAAAAAAGTGCAGATTTATGAGATTTAAAGTGGTGAATAAAGTGAAATAAGTAGATTCAATCTCAAACATTTTTATATGAAAGTTAACAACTGCCTCAAAACCAAGGACGCATTTATATTTAATACATTTGATCAAATATATTAAGTAAAATGAAATGACTACAGAATAATTTATTACAGTGTAGAGCATATGATTGAGACGGCAACATCTATTTTAGCACTTGGCTAACTTGAATTTGGATAAAACAGGACTAGGTCAAAACTTAGTATATGGCTGACCGTATTTGATCAATTTCGATGTTGCGATTTTGTGGGCAGTGTATTACCACAATGGTTAACGGTAGTGTCTATGATGTGAATATTTTGGGTGTTAGTAGTTAGTATGCTTTTGTCTCAGTAATACAAAAAAGTTATAATACGCTTAATGATATAATAAACCTTAGAGGAACAATGGCACTTTTGAACCACCGGGTGCTTGGGCCCTAATTATTTACGTTGAATTTAAATGAGGTCGAACATAGAAGAGGACAGCGGACAAGCAGCCCCGTCCCCGAACAAAGTACGATCACTCAGTCACGTCAAAGCTGTGTGTAGAGCTTATGTCGGTGGTCAGTCAATTATGTCATTGAGCGGTTCTTCCAAATGTTATTGAACCGAATTAATCAAATTTTGATCGTAAAAAAACCTTTTGTGTTGTGATATCTGAAAAAAATGTATCCACTGATTTACATGCATCTCTCTCTCTGTCTTTCTGTCATGTGATAGACCGAGAAGTTGTAATTCCACCATTTGGCCACTACGAAAATTGTCTTTAAAGCCCAGAACTGTTCCATGGGGTGGCACATAATATATTTTGGAAGAATGGTGTTCTTCTGTGCTTCTTCTTTTGAGGCAGGTTTCACAGTAATTTCTGTGTGCTGCTGGTTCAAGTTGTTTCATTCAGTGCAGTACAATACAGACACCATTTATATGGTTTACAGCTCAGCAGCCATGACTGAGTCATCACATCATGGCTCTTTCAGTGGCTTTTAATATGTTTTTAATGAGGTAGTAATGCGTATCATGGCTGAGCTGACAACATTGCACATCGCTGCCAGGAAGGGGAGGCTAGTTTTAACATTCAGTGTTAAGACTTATTCATACATGTGCTTAACACCTCTTTGGCTTCTTTTCCTGGTAGGCAATAATTATGTGCTACCAGAAGTGAGACCCTATTAAATCGCTGCTCCTTTTTTTTTTTTATTAACAAAAAAATTTTTAGAAACATTTGTTATATATTACTGGCTTTTCATCTGTACAGGAGGCTTTGATGGTTAGTGCTGTTGGTTAAATTGATTTAAAGGATCTATATTCATCCAAATCATTAATCCACATAATCTGATGCCATGTTAATCTACTAGTTAAACTGCTCTGCATGTTATTAATATATTAAGCTTATCAACATGGTAACACCAGAAAATCCAGTATTAGGATGAAGTCGTTAATGAAAAATAAGACGTGAAAGTAAGTCGACAAAATCTGCTATTTCAGTGTGTTGTTCTCACCTTGTAGCTACAGTTGTGAACCATAATTTGGCTGCCTGTACTACTCTAGTGTCCCTAACTCATCGGCTACAAAAGATAATTACAGATCTAAATTAAATCTTTTTAATTTTAGAAAATTCATAATTGTATTAACTGTACTCACATATGCTGAAAGCTAATTAGATTCAATAAGGAACTCAAAAGGATTTGGATTGTGGAAATGATTAGATACTGGATTATGTACTTGATTGAGATTCCATAAAATACCCTGCATTTCTTACCATATGTTTTTTATTCTTATGTTGTCCTGTTCATTTTTAGATCCATCCAACTGTTTTTAATGCAGCCAATAGACCGGCACATCAGGAACAACCTGTTCAAACAGGAGCTGATTCAAAGGATCACAGCGTGTAGTAAAAGGTGCTTGTATTTCCTTTCAAACAGGTTGACAGGCAGAAATAAATGTTTCTATGGTATAATCAGTTACCTGATCCCTAGTACAACCTTGGGCTAAAGCATGGCATGTGAGACTGTCGAGATAAGACATTTTCCTTCCTGAAATAAATTGTAATCGATACTGACACAGACTGATATAACCTGTCTGCGGAAAGAATGAATCTATTTACACGACATCTCATGGTTTTTAAACGGCGATTATTAACAGCGGACTGACCAAACGCAGCCGCATGGTTTAATGAATCTGGGACCCACGGCGGCGTAGGAGACTTTCCAGGTCGTCGGTTGAAGAATCGGGCTTAAAACATTTAAGTACCCATGTCAAGAAAAATCTCAGACTGAGGCTTTAATAGTAGTTTTAGTATCATTTCCAGGCCAGTGGCTGACTGGGGCTTCATGCCTGCTTCCATTCTAACTGGATGTATTCTGCATCAGTGGATTGCTTTCATTGAGATACATCTAATATGGCTGATGCATGGTTCCAGCCTGGATTTCAGGAGGTTTATCTCGCACATCCTCTCTGCTGTTGTCGTCCTCGTTCTGCGGTTGAGAAGGGACTCCTGTTAGGTTTGTTTTCCAGCTGGATGTAATTCAACATCGATAGCACTTATCTGAGCTCTGCTGATATTGCCTGGCACTGGGAAACCAACGGGATAACCCTTCTCGTGTGGCACTTCTGGCAGGCAAACTTCAACAGTGGCTTGAGCTGATCTCAGGAAGAAGTTTTCAAAGTTTGGCTACAGGCCAGAAAAACAGTGACGGGGGAAGATTAGTCCCAGTCTCCAAGTAAATCCATCGAAAATGAACAAAAGTTTTTTTGCTGTGTTATTGTTTAAGTATTCCCAAGGCAATGTACCACAAAGTAGACTGCATGTTTTTGGGTTTCGACCCAGAAAATTAGATTTTTGTTAGATAAGCCTAAACTGCCAGACCAATCACCTCTGCCAGGCAAGAAAATGATCAGGCCCAGCACTAGATATTGAAAAACAACAAATTCTACAGCACAGTGGGTTTATTATTTGTAGTTTCAGTCAAATGAAAGTTTTGTGCTGAGAAGTTGACATTTACAGCTGCACTTTATGCCTGCTGTTGTTAATGTTATGTGGCAGGTGGGGGGGAAAATCCACATTAGCCATGAGTTAAAATGAAAATAAAATAGATTATTGTCATTTCAGAATTATGTCTCAGGTATAAAGCACAGAGCTACTAGCTTTATGATATTCATGAATAATGTTTATTTTCCTGTAACAACCCATATCCTTAAATTATTTTTTGGAACGCTCTCTCTCTCACGCATTTCTTTCTTTCTTTGTTGTGCTTTTGTTGCCGTTGATGGTTATGTTATATGCGAATGGACATCTGGATATAGGAAGGCATTTAAGGACAGTGGCGAGAAAAAAGGTGTGTGTGTTTGTGTTTGAGACAAGCTGGTAGGTGGAGGCGTGGGTGCGATTTGCAAGCAATGGCCTTGCTAGTTACCAAGGAACAGCTGGCCATTAAAAGGCACATCAGGCAAAAAAAAATCAAGATGTGTGTGCATGTGCGCATGTGTGTGCTCACCAAACATCCAAACATTATTCAGCTAGAGTGTGATACAAACACCTGATACAAAGCCAGTGTGAATATATGAATAATATATATATATATATATATATATATATATATATATATATATATATATATATATATATATATATATATATATATATATATATATATATGCTAAACTTATTTGAGGAACAAATTGTGAAATCACGAAAACAGTTTACATTTATAAAAGCAAACAAAACAGAAGTTTCAGAGCCTGCAGAAATAAATTAAGTTAAGAATGTATCAAATACACTATTCAGAGGTGCTACTTGGACAGGTGGAAAAGAAATAGGATCAGTAATCCTATATCGTCAAATAATTTTAAGTTATTTTATAAATAAATGTAAACATTTAAATATAAGCTGGACTGGCTCTACCTCTAAAGTGATTTATAAGATATGGGACATTACAAATGGAGGCTTGGTTGAATATAAAAATGTATCTGATGAAGAATGCCTCCAGGAAACGAAATACATCAATGAAAATGAATAACATGAAAACCTTTTTTACATAGTATGGCTATAAACAGACTTCCTGTCAGAGTGGTAGTTTAGTGGCACAAAAAAAAATTCACTGATTTATTGTCACAATCATGAAACTTTAAAACATCTGCTGCTTGACTGCTACTACAGAGATAAGAAATTAAATGGCCATGAGGGTTGGGGTGTGGGTTTTAAAAAATCCCCTTTAACATCTACTTGGATATAGGATGCAGATTCACTGGTTTTAAAGGTAAGACACTCACTTTGTATTTCATTCAAACAGTCTTGTCTTATCCACACAAAAAAGGCAAAAGTCTTGAGACGAGAGTTCACTCTGTCAGTGTTTAAACAAATACTGTAAGTTTACTGTGTGGCACAGGAGTCTGATAAAACAATAGTTTCTCTCTCTCTCTCTAACACACACACTCACACACACACACATACAAGATCATCTCCTCTTCCAATCGCCCATCAATCACCAGTTTCATTCCTCTCCCTACTCTCCTACTTGTACTGTAGTCTCTTTCCCCTCTCAAACTTGCCTCACTTGCTCCCTTCAACACTTTTATCCAACTCTCACGCCCATCTATCTTCTGTTGTCTGACAAGAGGAGTTGAGAATTGTATCCAATACACACCCATTGGCTTCAGATAAAAAAAGAAACAAGTGGGTGGGTAAAGAGGTGAACAGAAGTTAGAGACAACCAGATTTCAGTAGTGATGTAGAGATAATGAAAAACGAAGATCAACCCTGTTTATATTAAATTATGTGTTACTCTTGTTCAGGAATCTATTATGTTAACATGTCAAGTTCAAATATATAGACAATGTCAGAGATTATGGACTCTACGCCAACTGACGTTCTCTTTCTAGCAGTGATGACAAACTTTAATCAATTCCAGAGAGAAAGAGAAAATACTTAGTGACAAAAAGAACACTTCAGTAATTCGTTAG